>NC_139234.1:69364259-69740848 GCF_977018435.1 Lepisma saccharinum | reverse complement strand
TTAAAGTTAATTATTAAGCTACAAGGGTTGTTCAAGGTTGACCGGGACTTTTATTTCTGCAGAGGAAATAGGTAGCAGAAGAAACACCAAACTATGTCAGTTTTTCAAAGTATTCTCCGTGCGCGCCAAAGCACCGTTGCCATCGTTCTGGCAGCTCCCGAATTCCTTTGGCGTAGAAAGAACTTGGTTCTTGTCGTAGCCACTGGAGGACATCGCTCCGCAGTGCTTCGTCTGTCGTGAATTTCTTCCCTTCCAGATGGTCTTTAAGGGGTGCAAACAAATGATAATCACTGGGGGCTAAATCCGGACTGTAAGGGGGGGATGGGGCAGAACTTCCCAGCGCATGTCGGCTAGAGTTGTTGTTGTCACATTGGCCGTGTGAGGGCGGGCATTGTCATGGAGAAGAATGACATTTCCAGACAACATCCCAGGTCTTTTCTTGCGAATGGACTTTCGTACAGCACCACTAAACAATGTGGAGTAATATTGGGCATTAATCGTGCTCCCTTTGTCCAGAAAATCCACATGGATAACGCCCTTCATGTCCCAGAAGATACTTGCCATGATTTTACCAGCGGATGGCTGCGTTTTGCTCTTCTTGGGGGTCGGGGGAACCTTTATGCCGCCACTCCATGCTGCGTCTTTTGGTCTCTGGGGTTGAATTGTGCAACCATGTTTCATCACACGTGATGATGGATTGCAACAATTCATCACCTTCTGCTCGAAACCGATTCAGAAGCTGTTCACAGACCGTCCTGGGTGTCCACTTCTGATCGAATGTCAGCTGGCGGGGAACCCACCTTGCACAGATTTTGCGGAAGCGTAAGTGGTCGTGAATGATTGTCTCAACACTCCCGACACTGATATTCACCTCGGCAGCAATATCCCGCACTGTTACTCGCCGGTTCTCAAGAATCATTTGCTCAACATGTGTGATATTCACTGGTGTGACTGCAGTCGGGCGAATGTGTCCATGCGCTTCATTTGTCACCAGCTCCCGTCCTTCGCGAAACTGCTCACACCATTCGTACACTCTTGTCCGCGACATCGTTTGTTCACCATACTGTGCTTGCAATCGTCTGAAAATCTCAGCTGGTTTCACTTTCTCCTTCACGAGAAATTTGATTACACACCGCTGCTCCACAGCCACAGACACACTGCTTACCGCCATGTTCGCTGCAACTGCTGCACATGTGCGAAATACATCATGCCGGGCGATAGTTACTCGCGAAGGAATACATTATGTCACCCGCACGTTTCATCATGATCCGGCTATTCATAGATTTTTTACGTACAAAAATCCCGGTCAACCTTGAACGACCCTTGTAGATACAATCTGTAAAAAATATAATGAATAAATATTTATATACTCCCATGTATTCTCGGTGGACAAACAAATTCAACTTAAAGTCCAATAGAAATTTTGACTTTTCATAACACAAAAATAATATTCAGCCTGTCCTGTTCCCATTCATGGTTTTTCTACACCATCGAAAGTTTGATATTCCCAAGATAACCAGTAAAACAATACTTCCATAAGTGTAATGGTTTTCTCCCCCCTCTTACAACCACCCAGTGCACAGACCTCTCTTTTCCTCGGTCGGTGGGGCAGAAGCAGTTTCAAGTCCTCACATCTGGCTGGACATGGGAACTGTTCTTTGTGCCTTAATAAGAGGATTTTTAATTGGAATACTGTGGTTCATTTGATACACTAAGACAATTTTTTTTTTATTGCGTTCAGTCTATGTACACATTTGGGGGAACATGCAGCATCTAATCAGTATTCCAACTCTGTCTGTACTTGATGTAGCATCTCTCTGCAATGCAATGACATTGATTCTTCTGGTCTTTAAATCACTGACAGTATTCACATGAGATTTATCCACTTGGCCTTTGATGTAACGCCACCAAAAGGGGTTACTTAAAAGGACAGGCAATTTAACGGTCTCTAACAATCCGGCATCGAATATGTACGGGGTTGGAACAACAATTAGATGTTATATGTGCACCACTGAAAGAGCACCTGTGAAAGTAGACTGAACCTTTACGTAAACCCTGTATATTTTCTTTGTGCAGCAAGCCATTACAAAAGTCATTTCAAATTGAAACATTTCACAGCTCATTTCAAATAAAATTCATCCCAAAGGGACCCAACAAAACAAGGTGATTATGAAATGCTGAAATGAAATTATGAAACTCGTTCAACACAGGCTAGTAACTTTCCTATCACAAGAGTTACAAATGGAGATGTGGTCTTTGATCTCCAGGCTGTTTAGAATACCATAGGCGTGAATGCAGGATAAATTCTCTTTGTATGTAAATGATATTCAACATAGAGCAATAAAAAACTGAAACAAAAGGAGCTGAATATCAAAGCAGTCAAAAAAATGGATGGCACCTATCAGCAAGTAATTGAAATTACCCCAGGCAAACAAATATGCAAAATATGAAACCAAAGTGTTGTCATAAAATTACACACAGAACAGGAAAAAATCAAGTACAGAAACAGAGAAGTCGGCTGAAACTGTGGGAAAAAAAATTCTGTTCTGCAGAACATGTTTAAGGCAACTGATGAGAATACACAATGGCACAACATTCAGAATCAAAAGTTCCAAGTAAACTGCAAGAGAAAACCTAACAAAGGAAACAAGTCAAGTATTCTATTCACAAAAATATACTAAATAATGGCAATCATAATAACAATCCGACAAATACTGCTCAAAACAAAATACTACTAAAACAGAACATGATATTGCAAGGTGATCTAAAAATGCACAAAACTAGAAATTCTTAGAAATTGTGTTTTGAAATATATTCAACGATTTTTAAAAATACTATGAATGCATACTTTTCATGTGATTATCTATGATCAAGAGGGGTCCTAGCAGAATAACCGTCTGTGCATGGAATAAAATACAGTTATATCACATGTATTATTATTATTATTATTAATAATAATAATAATACTACCGCAAACATACACCAGCCAGTAAGACTGGAGAAGTAAACAAAATAAAAAATAGCAACAAACAATCCATATATAATAGGAATAGCCTGCAATGCAATTTTTGCTGATAGGAATAAAATACCTTTGTAAAATATAGTGATTCAGTATTCAACTAATCCAACATTACTATCATGCATCAATTTAGTCAAAATTCTTGCAGTTTCTAAAGCACTTCTAAGTACAAAATATATGTGTAAATACAAAAATTGACAACTATGGAAACTCTGGATGTTGAACATCCAAAGCACTTGATCACAGATTCATGAATTAGTAGAAAATTTTGAACATTATTACTGTGGTGTGTCATCATTTGAAACTTGAGATCACGTTTCTAACTTCTTATATTAATCAGGATGCCCACTTTGGGATAATTGCGATACTTTGATTGTTACACCTGTCCTTTCTTCCACATTTAAGTAAATTTAAACACATTTTTTGCACGGCTGAGCCTTTAACACATTGAGACAATGCAGACACCACTGCTGATTCCCACAGATACAAATACTTGAAAATTGTAACTACTCAAAGTAGTTCAGAATATTTATAAATGTCAATACATACATTTTCCTTTGCAGCTATACTAATGTCCAAAATTAAAGCAACAAACTGAAACTCTTTCCCGTGTGTCCATTTGACCACATAATACGATCAGGTGATACCAGTGGCGGCTGGCAGCTAGTATGATGGGTAGTGCCAGCGTGATCAAGAAATCGAAAAATTTTCGCTAGCATATGTCATAGAAATCTAATGAAAGAGGTAATTTTAATGGAACTTTGTTTACTAAAATTGCAGACAAAAATTCAGAGTTCCTAAGATTGGTTTATTTTACTTTGCATTTGTACTACTTTTGGCTAATCGCGAAGATAAGGATGAGTGAACACTCACAAAGAACACTCATGCCCAGGCCGAGATCCGAACCCGCAATCCCTGGCATCGTAGCATGCTGTGCGGAGATCAGCCAGAGTTTCTAGGAAATAAATGCGACTATTAAAATTTCGATGCCTGTCACCTTTACCATTTTTTTGATATTTTTAAATAGAATTGATGTTTAAATCTGGCGTGGGACAGTCAAGTTGTTTAACTTTTAATTTAATAATGTATAGTACCTAGGAAAACGGTGTATTATTAATGCTCTAATCTGACTCATCTTTACTAACTACTCTTCCTTTCACACACCATCTGACACTTGCACTTCACTAAAAAGAAAAACACTAAACAATTAGAGACACCGAGTCGATCACGGTATTACCGCCTTGCTTTGCTTATAATTTGCAACCCCAGCACGGCAGCACGGTACATCAACAATCGGTGTTACTAACTACTGGAATATGATTATCTGCTAAATGAACTGTAGATCTACAATTTTTAGAATTCAATGCAAGAAATTGAATTATATCTCCAAGTGAAATTCTTATACTGATAGATTTTCTGTGTGATTCTTTACAAATATTAATGTAAAAAATCCCCTGGTGATGCGAATTCCCTTTGATATGTAGGCAATTCTTTTGTACAGTAAATGTCTTCAATGTTGTCAACGTCAGTTGCAACACGTGAGTGTCTGTGTGCGTGAGAGCAAGGGATATATCTTTTCTTAAGGAAGAAATCGATAACAAAAAAGTCTGGATGGCTCTTTAGATGCATCTATCTAAATGGTTATATAAATTTGGGGAAGATATTACGTTCGTTCTTGCCAAGTATGCAGGAAAGTATCTTTCTCGCGAATTACTTCTCCAACGAGTATTACAAATCGGTCAGGATTAGTCACTTCTCTGTGAAGTTTGCAACTTTGTCAACACAATGCGATAGCTCTCGCGTCGTGCCACGACGTGAGCTGGCACGGGTGGTTGTCTTATGGCTGCCACCCCACCTCCTCACTCGTTAACTGCGAAGACTCTTTCATGCCTCTGCACACCGGCCAGACTATGCTGGCCCAGAGCAAGTGAGAGAACAGCTGGGGATGCGGCGAAGGAATTGAGGCGGCCGTAAGCTGGAACGCTTACGAGATTCGAATCTCCTCGTTCGTAAATGTATTAATTTAACTATATTTTGGCAAAGCAAGTGCTTTTTCTTTTTCTGAGGGTAGAGCCATGGCACGGCGGCTCTCTCCTTAGAGCCGCCGCTAGGTGATAGTAATAGTTATGATGTCATAGACAACTGGTTTAAGATAGAAAATAAATTAACCTTACTGTGGCAGGATTTATCAACAAAAAAATCACCATAGCAACAGGTTAAACTTGGCAAATTTATATAAAAAATAAAATCACGAGGAAAGGATTTCTGTTTGTTGCTTTAATTTTGGACACTAGTGTATATCATAACAACCTACTAGTTGTCCTATCAAATATTCATAATTGGGCAGCAGATAATCACATGATCCCAAAATCTATTTTCCCCCACATTGTTGTTGCCAGAATAATGAGAATTATGCAAAAATTATAGACTCCACAAAAGTGTCATGGAATTTGTGCAAACTCTGTAAGGCATTTCACAAAAGTATCTTCCAATATTGGTGACTAAATTCCAGTCAATACTTTCTGATACATCGATAAGAGTTTTTTTATATAGCTTTAGTCAACATGGTGTTGTTTTACTGGCCACATAAATGCATATATTTACCATATCTTTTGATATTTTTATAAGTTTTTCTTCTTCTTATTTTTTTTATCATCTTAGAAATATGTTATGATTAAATGAAGACCTAAAAGGAATTGTACTTTGCGAAGAAGGCACGTAAAGGGCATGGAGGTGTCCCACACATTCTCAATAATATTCATTGTGGAGATGGTGTGATCAGCACCATGCTCTGACAATCCAGGTCTACTGCATATTGGTCACATGCCCTACAAACTGGACCCCCATGGCTCATTACAAACCATAAACTTTCAACCTCATTTATCCCTGGATTCAAGGGTTTTAACAAAGAAAAAGAATCACTTACCTTAATGTGATACGAGTTAAGCTTGTGGCGAGGAAGTGAGTTGAAAGAGCTGAAGTCTAGTCGCCTTGAAAATATTCCATTTCCTCCTGACCCATGCCTATGGAGAATTAAAAATGTTTGAAACATTTAATATCACACTTGCATGCATCCAAAACAATAGGTATGATTATGACCACTATGATATTAATTAATTTAGCTTGAATTTTACTCTGGTAAATTGTAGGCTTTCAGTACAGAAGTTCATTTTGGGTAAAATAATCACTATATATGTAAATTCTAACATACCTAAAATTGCCTATTTCAGCTGGCAAGTGCCTAAAATGCAGAAAAATTGTGACATAGAATAATATAATGAGATGAAAATTGTGTTATTTTGTCCTCCTCTTTAGGTTTTCCCACAAGTGGATTAGAAGAATGAGGAACAGTTACCACATCCAGGCAGATGTGAGGACCCAAAACTGCTACTCCCCCACCCACCTTTTCCTGAGGCAAGCTGGGGAAAGAGAGGTCTGTACGCTGGATGGTTGAGGAGAGGAGTGCTCTTGGGAATAGCAAACCTATGATGGTGCAGAAAAAAACATCAGCAGGAACAGAACAGGTTGCAGTTTTGTTTATGTTAGGAAAAGTCAAAACTTCAATTTGATTACCCGTAATTTGAAGTTGTTTGTCCATAAGGAATACATGGGAGTCTATAAATTATTATTATTATTCATCATATTTTACACATTGTATCTAGCTTAATAATCAACTTAAAAGACTGTTTCCACTTGCAACATTGGGAGAAATTCATACTCTTATGCTTTTTTAGTAGCAGTGCGATGATATTGAAATAAATGCATACTCTTCACCTTAACAGGGTATGGGAATATGAAAAATTTAGGTAAGTGGATAACTTTACATAACTGTAGAGACTGATAATTGAAATATGCCCTAACAACTTCTTTCAAATTCGAGATTATTTCTGAATATAAACATATTTTTCTTAAAAGAATGAAAAAAAAGTGTGTTCATTGGAGTAGATTGGAGCAAATAGACATAGGTATACAGAATAGGTGTAGTGTGTGTGTGTGTGTGTGTGTGTGTGTACACACACACTCTCTCTCTCGCCGGACCCTGTGGCTAAGTGGTTACAACATCGCGCTGCGATGCCAAGGGTCCCGGGTCCATTCATCAATTTCATCACTCATCCCCATATTCGCAAATTAGCCAAGAGGCACAAAACGCAAAGTAAAATAAACTAAACCAACCAATCAATCAATCTCTCTCTCTCTCTCTCTAAAAATAGTCTATTCTAGTATTGCAGAAGGACATAGAAGTTGAACCTTTCTTTTTTCTGTGCTGAAAACCCAAAAATAATATGTAAAATGCCATTTGATTCTGTAATGCAAAATTTATTCAATCTTCTGTCTATATTATGTTTATTACAGTTGGAAGTAATACATTGTGAAGGAGAGAATTTTAATTTTAAACTTTTCACTGTTCATAAAATTAGAAGCTAATGTTTATAATCATAGGTGTGCACATCTTTTGTCCTCAAAACATAAAAAAATGTAGAAACTGCCATTAAAGTAATGAAAATAATATCCATGTTAAAAAAGTAAGGAATTTTGTTCCATTTGAGATGGCATGTGCTCTCAATATCTCCCTTCACCCCTCTCTCCCCAAAACAATGATACTGTTTACTATAATAAGCAGTAATCGCGTACTAAAGAAAATGATTTTCACTTATAAATTGCACAGAACTCCTCCACAAATCGGCCCACACTTATCCCTCTCAACTTAGCCTCGATTGCTAATGCAAACCTTTCAACTCACAAGACTTATTTGTTTGATTTGCTTTCTTTTATTTCCGCTTTTGTGGCACTTTTTGGCAAATTCGCGAAGATGGAGATAAGTGATGATATGATGAAATTGATGAATGGACACTCACAAACATCCATGCCCAGGCTGGGATTCAAACCCAAGAATAAGACTTGTTTATTTACATTTAGAGATAAAAAAATTACAATAGCAATCAAACATGCACACACAAGAAAAATAAATGCACACCCATTCATGGAGGAGCTCTGTGCAATTTATAAAGTGGTAATAATAGTGGTTTAATAATGGTGAATAGTAACTATGAGAAGTTGTTTTCATCGAGTAAGGTTGACAAAGATTGTATTGACTTAACATAGTCCAGATAACATAGGCTAACAACATCCAGATAGCCAATTGAAACTCCAGTTAAAATACCCCCAAATAAATTAGTCTGCTCACGACTATGTTTATTATGCTTTTTAGTGCTTATTGCAGTATTTTTTGCCTGCCTATTTGGGCAGTTTTAGTGCCTAGAAATGGTAAGAGTATTTACTTGCAGCAATTTCAAATGAAGGAACTACTGTTATGTGGGAAATGTATAGGCTAATAAAAATACTGTTTTTCTGCACACATTTGGGCCATGAAATTAATCAGACTGCCCTGTTCCCACATCTGTGACTACACTCCTCCTCAAAACTGGTTTTGTGTGAAGTTTTACAAAAATGTATGCCCCACAGCCGCTGGGCCAACTGCAATTTTTACATGGGAAAGATTGGGTTTACGTTGGTTGGCAAATTGAAGTTGGTCTTAGTTGGGCCAATAGTTTGCCCAACCACGGAAAAATGAGTCAAAATCAGTTTCAAAAACTACTTTCAAGAGTATGCTGTAAATTCTAGAGTGTAATGCTTGAATAAGACGGAACTGAATTTCCAGTAGGAATGCTCTATTTGACGCTGGACTGACTACCCATTTCTAGTTTTCACCTGACACGATACTTGTTACACTGTACTTGTCGATAGTATTTTGTTCCCATAATGGTGGCCGCGTGAGATGTAAACAACGTATAACTTCACACTTTTAAAATACGATAACTATCCAACCGAGAGGAATGTTGCTTCGTATTAAATGGTTTTAGGTAGAAAAGAATGGCGCTGATAAAATACATACTTTACAACGTTTACTGTACACGTATGGAAGAAAATTTTAGGTTTTTCAATTGTAAACACCGTGAACTCACCATAGACGGTGTAACTCGACGTGCCTTTCGTGCTGTATGTATTATACAGAGTGGCTCAATAAGTCACTTAACACCCCCAGTACAAGGTCACTGCAGCATGGAACGTGAAAATGGCGATGACCAATCGTTGCCTGGCCAAGGGGGAACCACATTGACATCACCCGCATGGTCGGCAGCCATCTTGAAATCAACTTCAGAAATTTAAATGGGAAGGGGGCCGTGCGACATATCAAAACGGGCTAGAATTTCACCAGGAAAACAACGGTGACATTTATTTTCACCTAACTTTACATTTGAGGGCGATTCCCGCATGGGAGAGTGACACATCCTTTCCTTTTTGCTTAAATGTTTATTGTTCAAATTATCGTTAGTATGTGATTATGTGGTATTTATTGTTTAGACCAGGGCGCGAAATTTCCGGTCGCCAGGTCGCCATTGGCGACCAAAAGTTTTGGGCTGGCGACTAAAATTTCGTTGTTTTAAATGTGTGTCAAACACGTCTCAAGACTTCACCTCTTGAGAGAAACGGCAGAAGTTGTAGAAGAAATTCTAAAACTGAGTGATATCCACACTATTAGGTGGTTAGCCAGCAAAGAACGTGCAAAAAGAGCTCTCTTGCAATCATGCAAAGCTGTTGTGACCCATCTTGAACAGGTGGCCCATAGAAAAGACAATGATGGCGCTAAAGCTAAGGATTTGCTGAAAAGTTTGAAGCAATTTAAATTGGTTAAGCTTCTGTACTTCCTTTTGGATTTCTACGGGAAATTGAACCCTTTAAGCGTGGCACTACAAAATAAGAATCTTTTGATTTCATCTCTGAAAATAAGAATTGAACACTGTATTTCAGTTTTGGCTGACCTGGAATCTAATGTTGGACCAAGCGAACAAGATTTCTTGGACCATGTATCCATTTCAGGGAAGATCAGGGATGTGCAAGAGTTTCAGACTGTTAGAGGAAACTTAATTAACAATGTGAAGGTGTACATCACAGACACATTGCCGTCTATGTCAACAGATGCGATTGCATCTCTGCATGTTTTCGACACCTTGGGTTGGCCTCCCAAAGAAAATATTCTTCAGTTTGGGATAGAAGAAATAAAGATCTACATATACTTTAACCCGATCCTTTATAATGAGAAAATGGATGTTCTGTCAGCTGAGTGGACAGAATACAAACTTTTGTTTCCTTCTCCAGCTTTGAATCAGACACTGGAGAAGATCCACAGTGCCGATCCACAGTGCAGAGTGTTCAGCAAGATTCCCCAACTTGCTCCAGATTTTGACATTTTGTGCTGTTCTACCAATGAGCACAGCCTCATGTGAGGGAGGTTTCAGCTGTCACAACAGACTCAAGACTACTTACAGGAACTCTCTGAAGACTGAGACACTGGATGATTTGCTCAGAGTTTTCGTAAATGGACCCCCCCCCCCCCCAATCCTCCCTGTCAGAGGATGCAGACCCAGCAGCTGCAGAACGACAGCGCTACACAAACATTAATATTTAATAATTACTCATATTTTTATTATTTATCAATATAAAATAGTGGCGACCAAAGATTTTAGTCCGGCGACTGATTTCAAACTTGAAATTTCATGCCCTGGTTTAGACCAATCACTGAAAATGTCCGGATATTGACTTACTGGTATGTACATATCATGTAGTATTGGTTGACATGGGAATTAAGATTGTGTTTTGTCTTTACATAAAAGTTTAAAAGAGTGATGATGTGAATTGATCGTGTCAAGAGTAGCACATTTCCTTTTTCACTGATCTGAACGAAAATGCCACTAACACGTGAGGAACGGATTGCCATCATATTGATGTCAGGGGAGAGAAGTACGTGTGACATTGCCGCAGACTTCAATAACCACAATCCTGCAAGACAACCGGTGTCACATGTGGCTGTCAGCCAGTTTCGGGCTAAGTTTCAAGATACTGGATCTGTGGACGACAAGCCGTGACAAGGACGTCCGAAAACAGCCACGGATGAAGGGTACTGTTGTAGCAGTGTTGGCATCATTTCAAAGTCCCCAACCCGTAGCACACGGAGACTGGCGCTGGAAAGCAGTGTGAGCAGGGGTTCAATTCAAAGGATTGTATGTGACCACCACTGGCATCCGTATAAGATACAGCTGCAGCAGCATCTTAGTGAGGCGTTTGCAGTTTTGTGAGAGGGCTATAGCACAACTGCCACGTGACCCTGCCATTGGTACCAAAATTCTGTTCAGTGATGAGGCTAATTTTTATGTGTCAGGGGAGGTGAATAAGCAAACTCTGCGGTCACCCGAAAATCCACATTGGACAGATCCCAGAAAGCTGACGGGAAGCAGGAAGCTAATGGTGTGGTGTGGTACTTGGGGTTCCCGACTTGTTGGTCCATTTTTCATTGAGGGCAACTTAAATGCAGAGGTCTACTTGCTTCTGCTACGGGAGCAAATCTTACCATCCTTACTGTCCGAGGATGGGAGCTAGCCTGAATGGTTCCAGCAAAGATGAGGCTCCACTGCACTATGGGATGATAATCTGTCAGTACCTGGATCAACATTTCCCTCACCACTGGATTGGTCGCCGTGGGGCTGTGGAATGGCCTGCATGCTCACCTGACCTGACACCATTGGACTTTTACCTCTGGGGACACCTGAAAGCCATGGCGTATGCTACGGAAATCAGGGATCTGGCCCATTTGCGCACATGCATTGTGGATGCCTGTACTGCAATAACTCCTGAGGTTCTTCAGAATGTGGTAAGGTCATGGGAGAGCCGATTACACGTGTGTGTTGCGCAAGAGGGACGTCACATTGAGCATGTGTTATAACTTTGTGGTATTGTTAACTCTGCAACAATTAAAGTTAGGTGAAAACAAATGTCACAGTTGTTTTCCTGGTGAAATTCTAGCCCATTTTGATATGTCGCACGACCCCCTTCCCATTTAAATTTCTGAAGTTGATTTCAAGATGGCGGACATCAAGATAGCTGCCGACCATGCGGGTGACGTCGATGTGGTTCACCCTTGGCCAGGCAATGATTGGTCATCGCCATTTTCACGTTCCATGCCGTGGTGGCCTTGTACTGGGGTGTTAAGTGACTTATTAAGCCACCCTGTACATTGTAATTGGAACAGCTAACCGAAATGATCCATGAAAGGCTTTTGTGTAAAACTGTAAATTACTATCTGTTACAAGATTTTTGGAAGCATTTACCTAGCACTTATGCTTCCGTCTAAAGCCGGCTTAAAGGTGGACATGGACGAGCAATTTGAAGAATGTTGTAGGAGAATTACTGCTTTGTGCTTTTATTAAAAAAGGGAAAGTATAAACTAGAGATTAGCTCGCAAAAAAAAATATGGTAATCAATGCACAAATACCTAAATATTAAAGAACTGAACACTAATGGACTGCACGTCATCTCTTTACTTTTTTTTATCGAGAAACGGAGGAACTATAACATAAACAGCCAGCACTCAGAAACCACAGACAAAATGGCCAAACTTTGCTCTCATAGGCTGTTCCACAGAATCCAGTCGAGGAAAGCTAGTAGCAATTAGAACATGTCCAATTCCTCCAAACTAGTCAAGCAGTCAGCCAGGTGGCCATGATTTCTACCTAGAAAGTCAGTTCAGCGCCAACTAGGGCATTCCTACTAGAAATCCAGTTGCGTGTGATAGGTGCTTAACATAAGTGCATGTAACAGTTCGAATATATAGCAGTCACAGCACATACTGGAAATATATACAGAGCATTCCCTGACATTCGCAATGAGACTCAGCGGCAAGAGGCCCGGCAAGCAGCGCTTGTCTTTCCCGGTGAACGGTGTCCGCGAGAGTCGGCTATTAAAATTACAGTTTTCATATTGTGTACTAACCTTGACTACAGAAGGTGTTGAAAATTATGTACCTCTGCTGCAAGTTCGTCTACTGTAATTCTCCCGATTTCTCGTACAATACTCTCTCTTTTAACTCACGGATGGTGTGCGGATTGTCTTTGTATACTTTATTTTTTAGATTTTTACACTTTTTCCCTTTGACGTTATTATTTTACCATATAAGAATTTTAGTGGCTCTAAATGCTGTGGTTTTGGAAACAACCGTTTCTTGTGAGAGGCGGTGGATAGATTTCCGAGGAGACTGTTCTTACCTTTGTCCTATCTCATAAGAGTTTTTTCTCAGTAAGTACACGTGGGTTTTTCTTTCCTCTTTTATTCAGAACTGACCCTCTTACTCTAAAGTTTTTTACGAGGTTTAATATAGTGGTCATATATGGAACGGGAACACTAGGAAATTTCGTTGCAAAACGTCGTCGCATTTCTCCACAATTCTTCTTTCCGAAGTAACACTTGACAAGATAAATCCTTTGTTGTAATGTAAACTTTTGTGGTGCCATATTAAGCCACAATTTTCAACACATGGACACGACACAACACAACTTCCGAGGGAGGATTATACTGGTGTCAGCCTGCAACGTCAACAGAAAGGGAAAGAGGAAAAAAAAAACAGACTGTAACGTGCGACTGTCATGGACCCGTTCACCGGGATAGACAAGCGCTGAAGCCGGGCCGCTTGCCGCCAAGTCCCGTAGCAAATGTCAGGGAATGCTCTGTATATATTTTTAATGAAAGTGGAAGCTATTCTTAACTTGTAGTCACTCACCAGTCCTTTGTCAGCTGCCATGGATGAAAAGTGTGTTGGGAATTGCTTATTGTTTGTCTGTTTAGCTGTAGCAGAACAAGAACATTCTTACAGGTATTCTTGTGAAGGTGGTTAACAATGTTATGTGCGGACTAAATTCCATGAAAGGTGGAAAACTAAGTAAACTCTAGAAGGTTTTTTGTGCTACCACTTGAAGGTACCTTGAAAACAATGATACCATATAAATGAGAAAGTGCTGTGTATTTTTTTTTTTTACAAAAATAATTTGCACTAGAGTTTATATTTGGCCTCACAATAAATTACATATATATCAGAACACAAACCTATCTATAATTTAGTTTCCAGTAAAAACATGCATTGGCCCAATGGAAAAACCATGCGTTGGGCCAATGTTGGAACCAGGGCCAAAATAACCATTGTACAGTATGTTCTTACGTTGGCCAACCATTTTCAGTATGGCTGAGCCAACCACTTTTGGTTACTTGGGTTTGCATTAATAATATAGCATACAAAAATAACATCAATAACTGAAAGAAAAATCAGGATAACAATAGTATATTTTCCTTTGAAGGGAAAGTTGATCATTGGACCAGACAACATTGCATGGGGAACAATGTCATAATTTGGCCACAGAATGATATTCTTGGTCCTCACTCGCTTTCCCTTGCTCATAGGTGGCACCAGTGCACATCTCCCTAGCTACCTAATTTCATGGCCACTTGTACACTATAAAGTAGGGATGGGATCAATTGCTTGTTTAAGTCCACTTCATGCACATTTAGGTTAATCAGGAGTGGGCCTACAATTTACAGTGGGATCCGGATCACTGTGCAATGCTCCTAAACTGGATACTGAACTTGGGATCATTTGATTACAAGACAACACCGTTACTACTATGCCATCAGTGAGGCCACCTTTTGAAGTAAAAATGAATGTATTTCTTCCACATATCTTTTAAGAAAAGGATTTTGTTTAACACTCCAGTGGTCACATGAATCACAATAGTGATGGATCATGGATCATAAAAGTGATCCGTGTGACAAATGATGAGAGTTTTTTCCCCACAGCCACTGCAGTGTTAAGTGGATAGAAGTCGTGAACAGCAGAGCATTCAGACATGTTTTAACAGGATGTGAGTATTTCTATTTGGTACAATGCTTTCAGTATTACAGAGTATTTTATGGTCAAGGTGTCCGTGGAGCAACAGCTGGCGAGTTGGTAAGTGCAGCATTTAGACCCACTTCACTATTCAGGTAACTGGCGTTAACAAGTGTTTTAGATTGTTTTGTTTTAGTTTACATATTACTGGGGCTTTTCTGCACTCATAATGGCACACTATCCGTACAATTTGATTGATTGAGTTTGTACTCGAAGTTCACTTTATATACAGTAACACTAATTGGGACTGGACATACAGTTTAAAGCAGGATCCGAACCACTATGTGCCTCCACCGGGTATCGAACCCAGGAACCCTTGATTACAAGGTGACGATGCTACCATTGCACCATTGGGGAGGCCCCCTACAATTTGAAACAAAGAATTTTTATGTACGACTCTGTATGACTCTTACGTCATTACGAATTCTTGTAAGGAAGTTAGAATACATTTTGCAGCAGAATTCCCAATGTTCCTGTTTCACACAGAGACAGTGTTCGGATACTTGTGTACAAATTTAGGTAATCAGGGTCTGTTCTTGATAAGAAGGGAACGGGTAAAACAGCATGTGCTTAATGTGGAGAAACTAGACAACGTTTTTTTACAGGTGCTTCTCAGAGTACACTTTATGCTGCAAATATATAGTTTTTTTTAGTTCCTCCATCAGAGATATAAGGGCTGAAATTTAAAAAAAAAAAAATCTAGCATTTTCAAAGAGCTTTAACTAGAAGTGGAAACCAGTAGCAGAGCAAAAATATTTTCTGTTAAAATTTTGGATGCATATGATTTATCTAAAAAAAACATATAGTTCTTATATTATATTACTTCGGTTAGGTTAGGTTAAACTTTGACCTTTGTTCAAAATTGAATATCAATTTTGGCTTTAAATTTCAGCAATTATCATTAGAGATGGTGCAAAAATGCACAGAACATAAAATAATGCTTGAAATGTACTGAAAACAATGTTGTTTACCACAGCTATGTATCATTTTCCTTAGCTGAGCTATCATAATTATCGCATTTGTCTGCAAAGGCCAAAAATAGCAGAAGTCTTGAAACAAAAAAAAGAAAAAAAAGGCCAGCATTTTAAAACAAAGTCAAGTTTTAGAAAAATAATGCCTGCTTTGAACTACACCTGCATGTGTGTTAAAACAACAAAATTATTGACAATTTTAAAAGTCGTAAAGCAACCAGTGATGGAACATTCGGACGACGTTTCGCGAAGCTACGCTTCGCTTCTTCAGCAACTTTTATACTCACTCACGTAAGTTTTTTAACATTTTTATATTTTTATATATATTTAGTGAGTAAACGCACAGTTTTCCATAATGGTCAAAAATATAGTTGTATGCCAGTGGAAAATTGGTTCATACACCCTATACTGAAACCTGTGATATTTTTACTATGAAAAATATTGCCTTTCTGAATTTTTAATATTATGTTTTATTTGTATTGATTATGCTATATAACAGATTTCATTGCGGTAAAACCTGGGACTCCCTATCAAATAATTACCCAAAGTGGAGTGCTTTTTCATCACAACATATTACTACATACACATTACAACATATACCTAAATCATCAAAATACTCCACAAAGTTTCCGAGATATGACATGTTTTGTGTCACATGGTGTGTTTCTTCGTCCACCCAATTTCTGAAAATCTGAAAATTTTCAAAAATTCGTAACTTTCAAAATATTTTCTGGACAAGTTTAATATTACATATTTGTCATATTGGACCAAGTACAGAGCATTCCCTGACATTCGCTATGAGACTCGGCGCCAAGCAGCCCTGCGTCAGCTCTTGTCTTTCCCAGTGAACGGGTTCATGGCAGTGTGTTTTCCATATGCGGGAAACAATTTTATGTTGTGTAAAAAATCTAAATCTGTCATCAAAAATAAATTCAATATAATTCTTGAGGGGTGCATTGGGTTTAGTGCCCCCAAGTAAATTGCGGAAATACCAAGGGAATCAAATGTAATAATCCTAACTCACTCAAAACATATAAGTAGTGATATTGTACGCACATAGTACAGGTGCCGATGACAACCTGCAACTATTTGAAACGTTAATTGGCTATCATTGTGATAGTAATTTATTCACACACATCCACCCACCCTTTATATTTATTTTTTTTAAAAAAATATCGACAATGGCCCAATATGGTCATTTTGTCTCAAAATTTACCCTTAACCCCCTCCCCCTAAAAATGATCTTAAGACCTCCTAGATGGAGTTCTCCATATTCTCAATTATTATATTACACTATTATCTCTTATATGGAAGAAGGTTTGCATTTGAATTACACATTTTGCAAATGAAACTTCATTTGATATTGCCATAAAGTTAATTTGAATTCAAACATGCAACATTTAGATAAATGGTGACTTCATCTTATTGCCCCAAAGTTTAAATCTGTTTTACACTCAGGAACAACTACAGTACAAAGTGAGATTTGTAACACTTTGTAATGTGCCTCCAGTAGGAATAAGGGTTTCATCAGAGGGGGGGGGGGTGCAAGTTTGTATTTAGGGAGGGGATATGAGTATAAATTTAGAAAAAATCACCATAAATTGGGCTTTTGTGAAAATTTTAGGGGGTGTTGATAAATCAGTGGTAGGAATCGAGCTTCTCCATTACAATGTGACAGGATTACTACTCCGCCATCAGGGAGGCCCTTTTCTCAATGCATTTAACTGTGTTTACAAAAAGTATTATTTCCAAAACTGAGTTTGATGGAATGCATGCTTGATACACCCAACAACATGTACATCTGTGACAGCAGACCTGGCGGTCATGTTCTGCACATGTGTAGTTTAAAACCTAGTGAAAATTGCTCAAGAGCTATCACCAAATGGTAAGCCTTGGAATTCAAAATTGTCAATATAAGCCAAAACTTGCATGCATTCCAAATTAGATCCAAGTATATTATGTATAAGGTGCAGTTTTATTGTAATCGCTGGTATTGTTTGAGTTCTTGCTACCTACAGTATGTCTATCTGTATTTTTACACTCTAGTTCATAATTTCCAGCAAAGGATACCATTGCCAGTAATTTTAGGAAATTTATGAAACACTTGTAGAACTAAAAATGCATGCAGTTTCCCTTAATAACATATTATAAATCAAGTCAGGGCATCCTTTAACATTTATGGGAAGTGAAGAACCATAACATGTCTTAACTCCTACATACCCTCAAATCATTTGCACAATCAATACTTAGCATACAATTTTAAGTGTAAGGGAGAAAATCAGTATGTTGCAAAGTGTATATAATTTATCTCTCCATATTCTGAATGTATTCTATGTCATGTTTACTTGCAGTAAATTCACATATACTCCAATACACCAAATGTACACACATAACTTACGCTACACAAAATAAACAAAACAGCATGCTCTTATATATGCAGAGGAAACATGATAATATGCAGCCTTCACTGCTAAAACCGCTTACCTCGATCTGTCAGAGAAAAATTCGAACTTGGACTTCTTTTTATTTGTAGCACTGCCAGAATGTGTGGGAGACGCAGTTGGTTCACTGGATGCAGAAACTGGAGGGGACCCTGAACCTGTGGAAGACAAGCTGCCGGTTCTTATTCTTGAATCGACAGCGATTGCCTGTGCTTCACTCTTATTGTGTCCCTGGTTTTGAACATTGGGGTGATGGTATGCTGGCGCAGAAACAGCCAGAAAGGGTCGTGTGTTTTGTTTATGTTTACGTTTCTTCTTCTTCGTGTCCTGCTCCTCACGATGCACGCTTTTGGGGGGAATCCAGTCAAGATCTTTCTTTAAATGGCCACGCCCACATTTACAGCTACAGGCTTTAAAAGCAAGATCATAACCTTTCTTAGTCCATAAATTCTGATGTCTTTGTTTTTCTGACCAACTCCTGGCCCTGCCACAGCTTTTAAGGTACTGTAGCACATTTTGCTCCCACGCATCAAAACATTCCTTATGCATGTATTGGCCGATGGTGCAGTGGTCATTATTGCAGATAACCTTAACCGTTTCTTTGAGATTTTCTAAACTAATAGGAGCATCGTTCCTTAGGCACTCCATAGGTACACAACAACGAGTAATATTCGCGTCATGATTCTCAATGGTTTCAGGATCGATATTCAAGCCCTGAACTTCCCCTCCTCCTCCATGACCATGGCCATGGCCATGGTGGTTGCGTCTTTGTGGCATTCTGTCACGACCTTCACCGATAAGTCACCCTATTTTCACGAACTGTCACAAATTACCGCACAATACTTCCACAATATCACACACAAGCAGTTCGCGTTGTATCTGGTACAAAACCAAGTAGCGACTTAGTTATGCGCACCACAACACTATCACTTCCCTTCACTCTTATTCCTTTACCTCTGATTCTGAAGCCGAATTCACCTACAACCCGCCACCCCTTACGACGCTGTTTTGGTCTTGCAGGGGGCGGGGCAACGAGCATCAGGCGTTGGTCCTGATTGACATGCCAGTTCGGTTCGCGATTGGTGGACGGAGCACAACAAACCAAGTCACGTGAATAGCTGCGTGTTTGGCCTAGAATATGTTTTCTTTCTTTTCCTGAGCCTTTGCCGAGTACACGAGAGCAAGCACGCGAGTGAAAGCAAAAGTGTTCTCTTGAATTTGACCTTTGGGCGAGGATACGCTACATCTGACTGATGCGTAATGGCGCCTAGTAAAATTTGGGTACAGAATTTCTAAGAAGTAAAGTCTCTCGTTTGAATACGAATGCGAAAATTCGTGATTTACAAGATTTGTCCGTAACCTTGACTGTCCTTGTCCATAACATAGGGGGAAGAGAATGTTTACATCTGTGACGTCACATTAAAGCGTGTAGTGGAGCTATTTTTATGTAAGAACCTTATGCGAGATAAGACTTGAAAGCTTGCATAATGTTGAAACACGATTTAATGCTTCAAAAACAAACATGATAAAAAAAGACAATAATGATAAATGATGGAAAAAAATACCATGCAAGCTACTACAGTGGAGATGTAAATACTAAAAATTCGCGTGTATATTTACTCAATTTTGATGATTTCTATTCCAACTCATGTTTGTCTATCAATGTTCAGTCGCAATTAAGAAATGTCATTTTAAATGGATGTCCTGCTGGACATAAAAAAACGGACACTTGCATTTTTTGTGATAACGCATAAATTCTGATTCGAAGGCTAACTAAATGTTGCAGAAATTATTGGAAATAAGAAAACCTGAATATATTCAACAGAAAGCAAATTAAAATGTATTGTTAATAAGTTAAATTAGAACATAAACGAAAGTTAAAGAAAACTACCAAAAAAATAGAAAAAAATCTTAGCAATATATTTTTTAATATTGTTAACTGGTACTGGTGGGGTATATAAGCTGTCTAGTAGCGGGTGTTATCTCCCCTGCCATCAATTACAGCTTGTAACCGCCGTGGCATACTTCGAATAAGGTTGGCAATCACTTCTTGGTCCAATTGCTCCCATTCTTCTTGAATAGCACGTCTTAGCTCTTCAATTGTTTCGGGAACTATTGCGGGGTGTCTGATATGTCGTTTCAGTTGATCCCAGAGGTGCTCCATCGGATTTATGTCCGGACTTTGTGGTGGCCAATCTAATTGCGTAATCCCAACTTCATCCAAGTACTCCGTGACAATATTCGTAATGTGAGGACGCGCATTATCATGCATAAAAACAAAGTCCGTGCCTATGAATGGTGCATATGGTACTACATGATCTGCCACACATTGTGTAATATACCTGCGAGCTGTCATTGCCCCATTCTCTACAAGAACCAACTCTGTACGTCCTTGTAAAGAGATACCTCCCCAGACCATGGCACCACCGCCTCCAAAGGGTGTTATTTTAACGAAACAACATTGCGCATAACGCTCATTAGGTCTTCTATACACATGTTCAAGCCCGTCTGAAGAACATAGGTTGAATTTTGACTCATTGGAGAATAAAACCTTTTCCTACTGCTCCACATTCCAATGTAAGTGTTTTGTAGCAAATTCCAGTCTTCGCTTCCGGTGACGTGCTAACAACCTGGGACCTGTAGCCGGCCTCCGAGATGATAAACCACTTTCATTCAGTCTTCTACGAACTGTTCGTGAAGAAACCACAGCTCTAGGAACATTTCTCAAACGCCGTGCCACAATATTTGAAGTCGTACGACGGTCTCTTAAGATTATGATACGCATTAAACGATTTTTCCGTGCTGTTGTGCATCGTTTCGGACCAGAACCCGGTCTTCTACCATAGGAACCAGTTGCATCATACCGTCTGAGAGCTTCATGGATAGTACTTCGTGCTATATTTAGCACCCTAGCAATATAGTGCACACTACGACCATCATCGCGAAGAGCTACTGCTTTTATTACCTGTTTACGTCTCATTTTCAAGCTAGCAACTCTCTAGACATTAAACCAAATAACAACAGGAATTGAAAATCAATAAATTAAAACAAAATTGCATGAAATTAATTTTGAGCCTACTAGGTGTTCCAAATAAATAAATACGAGTAAATAAATAAATAAGTAAATAGATAAATAATAAACGGAAAAACTATGGATAATGTTCAATAATGAATGTTCAATTGTTAAATACTTAACTGAGAGCGTAATACATAAGTAATTGCAATTCAGATGTCAAATATTAAGGTGTCCGGTTTTTTTTGTCCAGCAGTATATAAAAAATATTGGCAAGTTTTCTAATCTCCGTAAAGCATTGGCAGCGCGAAACTTTCTGTTGTGGGTGAGACACTGGATGACTGCACTGGTGTGTACGGGGGGAGTTGATGAGGCTACAGCAGTGCCGGATCTACAACCCGCAAAACCCCGCAGTGCGGGGAGGGGCGGAGACAATGAAGCCTTTAGGGGGGCCCTCAGCCATTGACATAGTAGAGGGTTCGTATATGTGCATATAAAAAAATAAACGTAGTTAATCCGAGGTACAGAAGCGAATACAATATACACAGGTAAAGCCGCATTTACAACCCCCCTCAACGGGTACCATTTGATTTGTTGCTGGGTGGACCCTGGATCAGCTTTTTGCGGGGACAATGCTAGAAATATTCCGACCTTAGATCAAATCAGGCTACAATTTCACGATAATGCTGTAGTGAAGGTTTCTTCAACCTATCTTTAATCAGGAAAGAGTTTTGACTGTATGATTGTAACAAATGTATCATTCTACAGGTGTGAAAAAATAGTGTCATATATGTATATATCACATCACCACCGGTGCCGAAACCGGGAGGGAGGGGCAGAGGGGCCCGGGCCCAGCCAGTTCTCGTTTGACCCCCATATAAGGGGCCCAATGCATATCTTCCAACATATTACATAACTTTTGCACACATAAACTTCGGACACAACAGGTTGGAAATTACGCAGGATTCTGCTCTGAAATGGGCAGATTCAATAATGTGGGACTATCACTCAGTTTGAGGGTGTTCCTTGCAACGTCCCTCGGGTGCCTCCTACACTCAATTACCACACACTAAACACTTCAATTAGGAGGACGGCAAAAGTCTACCCATAAGTGCTAACTTCTTCCAGTCGTTGAACATAGACTCAAGTATCTCAGGGCTTACTGGGATAATGGAAGGTTACACCAGCTTTTTATATATATATATATATATATATATATATGGGTTTATTATAATCTCAATAAAAGAATGACTGTTAGCACACGTGTCTTTACCTGTAACTCCTACGTGCATTTACCGTACCACACCTTTGGTCTCGATGAGATAGGGGGGGGGGGGCAGGGAACATCCAATTTATTACTCGCAGTGGGGGGGAGTATAGGGACCAATTTTATTTAGGGCGCTGATCGCTGCCGACGTCACGGGCTCCCCTGTAAGAGAAAGTAGTATGTGAGTGGTACCACCAACCACAGCTGGGAACTGGCCGTAGCCAGCCGGCACCTCCGACAAGCGGACGCTGGGCAAAGGATTAAAGGATGCCGACAACCCCGGCGCTAGCTGGGAATCAGCAAGACGACCAGTGTCTCCTGTACAAGGACGGCAGGTTAGGAAGGAAGGAGGTCCTGGTGCTCCCAGACAAGCCGGGCAGGTAGAACCTGGCACCTATTAGCCGAAGCGATTAGACCAGGTAGTTAGGTTGCTGCTAGACTCTTCTTCTTCTTTCTTCCTCCCTCCTTCCTTCTGGGATGGCTGGATGGCCGGTTTTTCCCTGGATGTTTGCCAGTTGACATCCGGGAGCCAACTGAGCTCCGGATAATAAACCTTTTCGAGCAAGGCCTCATCTCCAGAAAGCTATCAACTCGCTGCAAGCCACGGCACCTAGCGACCTGTTGAGTGACATGAGTCAAGGCAAAATGGATATGAAACCTTTTCCTGCTCGCACAAAAATAGGCAATAATTAGGCTGGAGAGTTCAATGAACTAACCGATCTCCAACTACGCACTGGTAATAATCAATCTGGAAAGTTCATACGAACTAACCGATCACTGATATAGTTAGATGATTTAAAAAAAAAAAAAGAGAGAGAGAGGAAGAAATAAACCTCGCCCCCAAAGGCTCGCGAGGATGAGTGGCGCCCGACCTAGGTCAAACGGCAACCGCACCGAAAGACGCAGACCTCGCCTGAGGCACTAATGCACTCTCCGAGCACATTATAGCCCTATGTCTGGTCTTTTGCCTAGGTGCAATCTTCCCCTTAGAATAGATCCAGTCAAGCCGGATTTCTCCCTTGGGGAAGCCTCCATTCCATGCAGGCATGCACTAGTATGCAACTCTACCTACGCGGGATATCGGGTATTTAAACTAAATCTGGTTTCAATCCTATGGATTTTTACCAGACGGCGAAAATTAGATAGACAGAAAAAACTACAAGAAACAAAAAAGAGAAAAGGAAGGGAAGCTCCTGAGGACAAAATTCTGCAAGCAGACAAAACCTCGGATGTCTTTGAATACAATAGCTTCCTCTAGATTCTGGTGTGCGAAAAAAAACCACGTTGAAAGTGGGGGGGGGGGGGTAAAAAAACACCTCGCTGCGCTGGGTTTTATAGACGCGGTGGCGAATGGGAGGCGAAAATTCTAACTACGAGTATGCGTTGCCAACTCACTTTTTGATTACATATTGCAAACTCCGTACTGAAAATTATCATGGTTTGAACTTGAGAAAACAGTAATGGAAAAATCACTAGATGCACGTGTTAATATAAACTAAAACTGTGTGCATTTAGACAATACAATTAATAACGAGTCGCGCAGAACTCTGCATTGCTAACAAATTGTTTAACTATGTAAAAGACAATTATTAACGTTTTAACGAACAAGTTGGATTTAAACAAAGCGTATGCATCACAGGGACGTTTAGAATGCATTATTTAACCAAACCTTGTTAACAAATTATAATATGCAACGCAGGGTCGTTATATTCTTGTGCTTGTGCGTTTACTATTTCAGTATTTCCTTTTTCAAACTGACAATGAATTGACGAAAGCGCATGGCATATTATGAATGAATATGTGCGAGAATAGAGGAAGAAGCATGGGAATACTATAGTCTTCATGCTCTTGAATGAGCCAGTCCATTGCAAAATAGGCTCCTTTGTTTCCCTTCGGAAATGTCAAAAATCGCTCGTCCCGATGCAAATTTTATCTTGGGCCTTCCTTTTTTATGTTAATATGTGTGAAGATATTAAACTCCTATAAACGATTGTAAGAATAAATATTATAAACAGAATATAATAAAAAAATTCAGTCAAAAGTTACATGTAAAGTATTATGTTGTATAATTACATAATCACAGTAGTACAGTGAATTTTATGCCCAGGTAATAAAGTTCGATGTACCCTGATATACATGTATGTTTCGTTGTCAAAGACAGTTATTGCAATTACTATTTTTCAAAGGTTAATTTAAGTGTATTAGGTTCCACCTTAATTTATTTATTTATTTATTGATTTAGTTTATTTTACTTCGCGTTTTGTGCCTCTTGGCTAATTTGCGAAGATGGGGATGAGTGATGAAATGATGAAATTGATGAATGGACATTCACAAACAACCAAGCCCGACCGGGATTCGAACCCGGGACCCTTAGCGTCGCAGCGCGATGTGCTAACCACTTTTTTTTTTTAATTTTCTTTATTGAAATAAGCTACTACTTACACAGATTTTACATTTGGACGTGAATTTCAAAGGATCACATGTAGGAAATTTGCATACAAGGCTTTACAGGTTATCTGATCATTGTGATAATATTGTTCACTGGCATAGAATTTGAATGACAGTTTTTGTACATGAGGTTGGTTGCCAAGCACATAATAGACGTAATGTCCTATGAGAAATTGCACTGCACGTGTTCTTGTGAGAGGAAAATACTGAAACTCTGGAGTTAATAAATGGTTCACCGTGAAGTCATTCGGGGAGCGGCGGCATATGATTCCAAGTAACTTCTTAAGGTGTTTCCAATGTTCCACGACTGTCACACATGTCGTCAGTCGATGCACTAAGGTGTCGTCCTGTGCACATTTGGTACAATGGGAGTTGTCTGCCATAAGGTATCTCTGCAATCGTACTCTAGTGGCGATAGCATCGTGTACTGTTAAGTACCATATGGAGCGCACTCGATTGGGGAGGCGTGTCGCCGCTATGTTTCTCCACACGATGTTCCAGCGCACACTGGGGAATAATGGGACAATACGCGGAATATGTTTCATCCGGATTTGCAGCATTTTTGATAGAGATTTGACTGTTATATGAGAAGGATCCACACTTGGAAGGAGCATCAACATGTAACAAATTTCCACTATGGTTGTTCGTAAATAGAGAAATTTAGTGGGTATAACACCTGGGTAAATTGGGGCACATAGTTCCACTTCATCCAGCATGGAGCGTAGCACACGAGCCTTAATGCTATCTTGATGCTGGACTATCATGGTGATATGGCGGTGCAAAAATAAGGCTTGCGCTTGTCGGTCGATACTCAGCAGATTTAATCCTCCAAGGCGAGTTGGTAGGCATAGTGTGTTATGAGCTACATGGAACAGGTGACCGTGCCAGAGAAAGCGTGTGATCATTCTCCGGATTCTCGCAGCCGTTTGGGTAGGCACGGGTAGTATTTGCGCCACATACCATAGTTTCGAGAGTGCATAAGTGTTGACATATTTGATTCTAGCGCTTAGGGACTGTTGGCGGAGTCGGTTGAAATGTAATACTGCTTGTATTTTGGGCACTATGGTTTGAAATGTGTTGTTGGAAGTCTCGGCCAGGTTTCTCGAGAAGTAGATCCCTAGTACTTTCAATACGTCCGTCACGGTCATTGGGACAGATTCTGTCCAGTTCCATGCCATTGTCCCCAAGGGTAGTATTTTTGATTTTCTCAGGTTGAGACACAAGCCTGTGTTTACTCGTAATTGTTCCAAGATTTCCATTAGGTTAACATAATCCTGATGATCACGCACCACCACTGTGACATCGTCGGCGTATGCAAAAACTCGGTAGGTCATGCCATATGCTTGTATTCCTTGTAGTCGTTGATTTATTTGGTGTAGGAAGGGGCTAAGAGCTGTACAGAAGGCGAGGAGTGAAAAGGGGCAACCTTGCCTAACAGAGCGTTGCAGAACAAACGGCGAGGATAATGTTCCATTTACACACAAATGTACCCGAGCCTGGGTGTATAGGCTCTTTATCGCTTCTACGAAGGATTCTCCGCATCCAACTTGAGTTAAATGCCGAAATAGATAATGATGATACAATGAGTCAAATGCTCCTTTGAAGTCCAGGGCTACTAGAGCTGCTTCCGAGTCTGGGGCTTAATTCATTGCAGTAACGATGTCTCGTATGCTAGTGAGAACGGTAGTTATATTGCCATTAGTTCCGTGCACAAATTGATGAGGGCCTAGTAGGGTAGCTGCATAGTGTTGTAGTCGGCGCGTTAATATTCGTGCCAATATTTTATAGTCGGCACATAACAAAGTGATGGGGCGAAAATGTTCAGGTGTTAAGGGATGTATCACTTTCGGGATTAAGACCATGACCCCTGTCGAACTTGTACGACCTAACTTCTGCGCAAAACAGGCATTGAGCCACCGCATAAGCAGGTCTGCCATGGTAGGCCAAAATGTTTGAAATAATTCAATCGGTAGTCCGTCTATGCCCGGGTTTTTTCATTTTTGAGCTTCTTGGATAGCCGCTTCCACTTCTTCCTTAGTGAACGGTTAGTTTAAGATGGCTTCATCTTCCCCTGATAGCGTGGGGATATCGGGGTGTCACCTGTTCTTCTTCTAAATTGTGCTGCATAGTGTTCATATAGGCATGCACGAATGTCTGAGGGTTGTGTGAGGCATTTGTTCCCTTGTTGCAATCTCGTTATGAGTTTCCTTTTCCCACTTCGCTGTTCTGCGCTTACATGGGCAATACTGGCTTGTTCTTGGGGGTCAATTGTTGGGAGACGACTTCTCACCACGAAACCTGCCATTCGCTCGTGGTGCATCCTCAGTAGGACCGATTGTATGCGTTTCAATTCCTGCACGACTGGGACGCCCCGTATGAATGTGTCGTCAACTCGTGGAGTACGCGATAATAGAAGTTGTATTTCTTATGGAAATCCGTGTGCATCATACGTGTATATGCTATACAAAAATGCTTGATTGACGGCTTCAGGAACATGTCCCACCATGTGATGATATCAGTTTGGCGCCTGCACATATTTTCCCATTCCTTCCACTTTTGTATGAAGGCTGTTCGAAATTGTTCATCTTGAAGAATCCGACTATTAAGTTTCCAGTATCCCCGTCCCCGAACTGCAGTTTTGGCGTCGATTGCCATGTCTAGTTGCACACTGAGGTGGTCGGTGAAGCAAGTGGGAAAAATCTTTACAGATGACACTTTGGGTAATAAGTTCGCACTTACATAGAAACGGTCTAATCGACTGGCCGAGTCTGGACGTATGAAGGTGAATCCTTCCAGTTGTGGGTGCTTGGTTTCCCAGACATCTTTTGGGTGAAAGGCCTCGACCAGGCTAGAGAGACTAAGGGAGGAGTTAAACCTTGGATATTGATCTTGTCGTCGTAACACACAGTTAAAATCCCCAGCAAGGAAAATATGTTGGTGGTTGCCCCCTAAAGCTGTCGCCACTTCTGTTGCATAGAAAGTGTTTCGTGCCTCGCGGGCCACTGATCCTGAAGGCGCATAGATATTACAAAACCAGATTTTACCTATTTCGACGCACGTAATTCGCCCAGAGGGATACAGGAAAGTTTTGTTAACAGGTATACCTTGTCGTACCAAAATGGCAGTACCTGTGGCGTTGTATGTGAAATTATTATATAGCCTATAGTATAGTCGTGGCCACATGTAAAATCGTCTGTACCGACCTCTTGAAGGAAAAGATGATCGAGAGCACTTCGCTTTATATAATCGGTCAAGGCATGGTGTTTGACTGTAGAGGATAGTTTGTTCAGATTTAGTGTGGCAAAATGATACACGGGGGCCGTCATATAACACACAAATGATATAAACAACCAAAACATTGCATGTAGTTACAGGTTTTCTGAAGAATCGGTATTTAGAGGGTTCGTCATCGTGGGGTTGGGGGGTGTTTACAAAGGGTTGGGCACACTTGGGGTCAGGGTATACTTCACTGGCGATGGTGAACGCTGTTCGTTCGTTTTCTTCGCCGGGTGGGTGTGATTCTGGTCTGTGCTACGTTGCTTCTTCCTCTTCTTCTTTCCCAGTATGGGTGAAGATGGGGTCGGCAATGATGGGGGTTCTAGAATCAAGTCCATGTTTGTCGTCTGCGAAGAATCTGCATCTACTCGTGGTGAGTTCTCGATGGTTTCCTCAGGAGTCATTTGCGTAGTATGGATACTTAGCGGCATGATTGTAGTCTCGTCATTGGCAGATACTGGAACCTCCATGGGATCGACACTAGGCAGGGTGCTGTTTTCTTCGGTCGGCGTTAAAGGGACATCCTGTATTGTATCGGAACTGGCATCTACACTTGATTCAGTTTGCGTCTTGGTTATTGTAGCTGGAAGTACTGTTTGATCATTCTGTATCACTTCTTCAGCGCTGTTGAGGTTGAATGGGGCGGGTCGCACTCTCCCTGCGTACGAGTTATCACTTGTGCGTGCTGTTGGCCTCTGGCGACTAGGGCATTGGTTAAAGAAATGATCGACCGCATCACAGTAGGAACACGTACGCTCTTGACCATTGTATGTGACCCAATATCGGCCGCCACTGATCGTAACATATGAAGGTATCGCACGGGACAAGTTCATCTTTACTAATTTTCTTCCGGTTCTCACTGGGTATATGTGGTCTTTCGAATACGTTTCGTCATCAAGGAATATCACCTGTCCATAGTTAGTTAGTACAGAATATATTGCTTCATCTGACATTTCACTCGGCACGACATGCAGCCGCACTATCACATGATTTTCATCTGCCCACGTCATTATCACTTCATGTTCGCCGTCATCGTCATTATACATATACACTCCTTTCGACTCGCGTAATAACTGTTCGCCCGTTACTTTAGACAATAATTTCAGAAAAACACTTTTTCTATAATAGTCTACTTCTATAGTTACAACCTGTTCTGGTTTCAGTTTCAATTTCGTACTTATCCAGCGATGTAGTTCATTTGACGTTGGCTTATATCTCACTTCTCTAAAGTTCAATTCCAACGTTTTCACTCGCTTGATGGCCATTTTCAAGACTTCAGTTTTGTTCGACTGGACGATTACGTAATACACACGCGCTGTCTCAACTACACGCTGCGGGAGAGAGCACCGATCCAACTTCCTCCTTCCGCGGTTCGCGCGAGACTACCACTCGGCCACAGGGTCGGGCTGGTTCCACGTTAAACAAAAGAAAATTGCCCCTCTTCCAGCAAACAGAAAGAAATCAGTATTTATGCTTTACTTAGCTTTACCCCCCCCCCCCAGAAATCTCTTAAGAAATCTGTGCCGATGCACATCACCCCCTTCCCATTTAAAAAAAAATTGAGTTGAATTCAATATGGCGGCCACTAATATGGTGGACGTCCGCTTTGAACACACCAATGTGATTCCCCCTAAGCCTAACCTGTTTCTATCATGACCAATTGTAACCAGTCTAACTCCATTACTTTTTATAGGAGTGTTACCGGACTTTTAAATCACCCTGTAGGCCCTCGTATGTGAGTTTCTCAACATGAGATCAAAAATTACACACAGACATTATATATATATATATATATACATAATATCTGTGTGTGTGTGTGCGTGTGTGAAGGTAGGTAGAGGGGGCTTTTGGTAATATTTTGCGGGGGGGGGGGGCAAAGATTTGTAGATCCAGCACTGGGCTACAGCTGCAGGAGGCAGGCCATGCCAACTAAAGAAATAGATAAACAAAGTGGATTTTTATGTAGAAAACTATTTTCAAAGTAGACTTGTTTCACCTGGGTTTACACTGTTTTGATACGAAAGTTTTTGATTCAACAGTAATGGTGCCTCCCCAATGGCGTCGTCGCCTTATAATCAAGTGGTTCCGGGTTCGATACCCGGTGGACGCACAAAGTGGTTTGCATCCCAATTTAAGAACTTTTACTGTGCATAAAGTGGACTTAAAACACCAAATCAATCAACAATAATGTTTTCATTATATTCATGTCATTATACAACTTAACCAAGATGAGAAAATCCCTGCGACGCCTGACAAGCACCTTCTGCCTTTAGAGCTTTATGTTAGTCTGGATACAACCCTTTTATCGGACTTCTCAAAGGCTTCTTAGGGTTAGTAGGACCAAGCCCTTGCGTGGTCTGTGGTGTAGGATTTATTTTTAATTATCACCTATGTAGGTTTGAAATGAAATATCATTAAGATCTTTTACTCGGAGATGTATTTGAACTTCTGATGATATACAAACACTTTTCAAACAGACAATTCACCCGATACAACTTGTAGGCCTAAACCTATTAGTTGTGCCTAGGTTTAAAACCCTGGTCTTTTTGATGATGCAGAAGAACGCCTTATTCAGAGTTGGGTTTGTGGAATATCTGCCAAATGGAGCACAAGTACGCCAGCCATTTCGAAGATTGAAGCAAGATATTACCCAAGGAGAATGTCCCGTAGGCTTACAAAAGTCTAGCTCTTTTATATCATAATTTTGTTTACAATTTACCATGGTTACTACATAGTTGTTTTATATTTCCATAGTTTCAGCATTTTTTCCTGATTTAAGTTAAACAATTCATTACCCATTGTAACATTAACAATAACATTTTTATGGAAAGAAATCTAATAATCTTTAGAAAAAAGATTCAACACTAATTCTTAACAACATAGATTTTTATAACATAGACTGAATAGTTTAGTGCTTAAAAGGTATGTGTTGACATGGGCGACACACTCCGTCGTAGAATTTTTAACCCCAAGAGAGCGGCGGGAGCGTGGGTCATGCAGTCAGCTGTTTACCATGTAATCCCCTTAAGCCTAACCTGTTTCTATCATGACAAATTGTACCCAGCCTCTAACTCCTTTACTTTTTATAGGAGATGTTAAGGGACTTTTGAATCACCCTCTAGTCTTGACTCTTATATGAGATTTTGTCAACATGAGATCATGAATTACACACACACACACACATATATATATATATATATATATATATATATATAAATATATATATACGTGTATATATAAAATATATAGCCTATTATATATATGTATATACTACGCAGGTACCTATACCTAGGTATAATGTGAAGGCATGAGAAATATTCCATTTTAGAACAGCATACACACGAATTTCCTGTTTTTGATGCGAAATTTGCATAAATAATTTTTATTTCTTTGCTTTTCTTATAATTTATGGTTACTTAAAAAACATATTTTAAGACCAGATAACAATTCCGAAACATATAAATCTCTGGACCTTTTCTGCGCTCATTTTGAATTTGACGGAACGGAAAATCAGAAGTTCGAAATGTGAAAATTGAACAAAGATATAGTCGACCCGCTAGCTTCGTTAACGACCGGCTGGCTTTGGAGTTCACAGAGCGCGCCCACCAGCTGCAACAATCACATTCAACGCACAGTGTTGCCACACATCTACTATCTACATCTACTCTACGCGACCTTGTCCCTCCCCCGCATTAATACCTTCCCACGGTCTCCACGTTGAAGTTGCAAACTACGGCAACAGCGTATCCGCAGTCATGTGACTGAGACTCCACGTGGAGTAGACGAGCAGAATGACAGCTTCGCCCATTGGCTGAAGGTTGAGTGTGATTGGACGAAAACAACTCACCCGCTGTTTAACCCCACCCACTTTCGTGGCGACGGCTTTCTTCAGTTCTTGGACGTTAACGAACTAAACGCGTGGACTATACATATATTCGTTTTAATGCAGTGTGAGATTAAAGAGGGTGAGTAAGATCCCCCCGTATCTTGAGCTATCCCAACCAGGAATAATCATCTCCTACTCCCACCCACTGGACATATAAACCATACTATTGCTTGCACATATCCAATATATACACAGAGGTTGTTCGCTTTATATCCGACCATTTTCGATTCGCTGCTGCCGCCTGGCGTATCATGCTGGAACTATGGGTCTGCTGGCGGGAGCAGTGTTGTGTCTGACCTTGTAGGTGCGTGAGTGTTGGTAGTGAATGTTATCAAATGGCGCCGAAAATCAACCGGTATTGGGAGGGTTACGTAATGGCCCTTTTCCATGCTAAGTTTTCATACGTACGCATTGTGAAACACTCGGGGTGACTACTGCGAAAGCTATTGTGGCCCGTTACACAGGCTCTCCTTGCGAAACATTCACCCACGAAAACCACCAGGAAAGGGCTGCAAGCAAAGTGTCACATACCGTGACATTGACGGCATGGGGCGCAGCAACTTTGTTCGTCAGTGCAGGGAAAGTTTCCCTCGTGGCTTTATGGTTGTGACGGGATTCGGATATGAGGGTAAGTTGATGATACGGAAGGTGGACAAAAACGTGAAGGTGAATTCCAGATACTTCCAAGACTCCATTCTGACACCTATCTATCGGAGAGACATCCCACAATTGTATGGAATGGACGCGAACCAGGTGATGATCCATATGGACAAGGCTTCGAGTCATACCGCCAGAACATCACTACGTTTTTATCAGGAAATGGCAGAGGAATTAGGAATTCGTGTCATTCCGTTTGAAGACATTCCTGTGAAAAGCCCAGATGCCAGTCCAATGGATTTTTGCGCATTTGGACTGTTGAAACGACGTCTTCAACATCGCCGCCCGCGCACCCTGGATGGTCTATGGAAAGCTTGCAGGGAGGAGTGGGACAGAATTCCCATGCCTGTCCGGCGCTGGAGCTTGCTGCAATGGAAACTGCGATGCCGGGCGATAGTCCACAATGCTGGGGGTCCAATAGAACATGATCGGTGGTGGCGGCGCGGTATCTCTTAAGGTGAGTACCCGTCAAAAATGATCGGATATAAAGCGAACAACCTTCTGTATAAAGCCGCAATCCCACCACTGACTCACTGACATGCATAAATGTTCTCCATGAAGGAAGCCCCGGAGACCAAAAATGCCCGATTACGACCCAGCCATGAAATCGTCCCAAAAGGCCGAGAAAATTAAAAAATCGCTCAATCGGCCCTTCCTTAAGGGTGAAAATGCCCTTTTTTCACGTCCTTAGCAACCGTTGCCACGGGCATTTTTTTGCAGCACACATTGTTTCCTTCAATTCTGAATTGTGTAGCTAAATACATTATATTTCTCACAGATCACACACAGATGAATCAACTCCTGGTTAGAATAGGTATTTTAAACAAGGGTGAACTCTACTGCATAAGGAGTTTTAGCCCAGATACAATTACGCATAGGTATATTAGTAAACTCAATGCGAAAATAATTACATCGTTCTTGTTTTAATTAAATGTTTAGAGGTATAATATCAAACAATTATTTAGAAAGTTTGCGGTGCTTGTTGTTCACCATGGAAACGGACGTTGCTAGGGAACTTAAGGAAAGTTTACTTTCACCCCGAAAACTACTGTAAGTGAATTATGCTAGACTTTCCGAATTTCAAAATATGAGCGTCAGAATTTATTACAGAGGAGAGGTAGGAATTCGTGGGGAATGACGGAAAACAATTATTTTTCAATTACGTTTAAAAATGCGAAAATGACAAGAGACGTTTCCGATTTAGTGTCGCTATTAAATTCGTTTATACAAAACATCCAACTAACTATCTTGAAACGGTTATTACTTACTTAGTTCATTATTAAGAAAATAGACAAAATGTATAACATATTAGAGACTATACACACATAACATTATGTTGAAAACTTTTCAAATAAGTGAATCACGTCGGCGAGAGCACGAGACGCTCGCTTAGCCTTTTTCAAAGGGTGAAAATACCCGTTTCATACTCCTTAGCAACGTCTGTTTCCGTCCAGGGGCTACAAATCCGCCATTTTTCCCTCATGGCTTTTACAACTTCTACATACAATAATTACATTTGAAATTGACATACCTTCTTTAAATATTTTTTAATTACAAACGAAATTGGAAAATAGTTAATCTTAATATCTAAAGTAACAACAAATCTCCTGCATATGTTTCGATTTTTATGAATCGCACTGATTAATGTAAGCGCAGATGTTGCAATGCTAGATTAAAAATGTAAAAGAAAAAAGGTAAAGTGTTCCCCTGTGCTTAGCACCACGCCATGAAGGCGTATAGGGGGTGTGGGGGTACACGGTCATATTCGACTGAGGCGACACATGGTGTCCAATAAAATAATAACAATTCAAGTAACTTGCACTTTGTATCTTTCGGTGCTTAGTTGAGAGTTTTCAGTGCCTTCGAACATTTTTATTATCCTCGAGGTAATCAATATCACATTTGATTAAATTCATAGTTAGAAAACATGCATCAGACAATAGTGACATCTACATAAGAAGATTTAGTCCAGAGATAATAAACAGTCATGTATAACTTACTTAATTAGTACATCATGGTTATTTTAATGAAATGTTTTAGACGTGTAATATTGTCTTGTTAGCCATGTATAACTTAGTCCAGAGATAACATAAACAGTCATGTATAACTTACTTGATTAGTACATCATGGTTATTTTAATGAAATGTTTTAGACGTGTAATATTGTCTTGTTAGCCATGCCTGTAATTGAACTTGGAAACAGACGTTGAAAATTGTACCTCAATGTCATATTTTTCCAGTTGTGACGTAACGTAAAATATGACTCGTATCTACTGTCCATACCTTATGGAAAATAAATTTTGTGAGGGGAATTGACTACCAGAAGAAAACTAAGAGTGTGGCTCATGTTGTTTAAAAGTGATTCGTGTGCACAATAAGAGATTCTAACAATATACCGTAGAAAATTATGGGCTGTATCTATCAAGTGAAGATAACATATTTCCTTAATTTTCATGTAGGAAACACAAATGAACACTGGTGTATAGTATGTTAGATATAACTAGAATTACCTTCACCATAAGTAGGTTTTAAGTTTTGTGCAGAATATATTTATTGTGTTATCTTAAAAATCGATACTAGGGAATTTAAAGATCGTTTATTTTCACCCCGGGAAACCAGTGAAAGTGAATTATGCGACACTTTTGGAATTTCAAAATATGAGCATCAGAATTTATTACAGAGGAGAGGTAGGAATTTAAGGGGAACGACAAAAAACAATTATTTTTCATTTACGTTCAAAAATGTGAAAATGACAAGAGACGTAAAATATTGCTTTTCCGATTTAGTGTCGCTATTAAATTCGTTTATACAAAATATCTAACTATCTTGAAGTGGATATTGCTTACCCAGTTTATTATTAAGAAAATAGAAAATACTATTTTGAATGCTAGTAGCTACCATATTAGAGCTCGTACACACATAACGTTAAGTTCAAAACTTTCCAAATCTGCGAACCACATCGGCGAGCGCACGCAATGACTGAAGACAATTATTTTTAAATTACGTTTAAAAATGTAAAAAATACAAAAGACGTAAATACTGCTATTTCAATATAGTGTTGTTATTCAATTCGTTTAGGCCTATATGAAATATCTAACTATTTTGAAACGGACAATATTTACCCAGTTTAATATTATGAAAATAAGACAAAAATATGTTGAATATTTGTATAATACTAGAGCACTTCCACACATAAAGTTACTTTCTAAGCTTTTCAAATAACCGAACTTATACACATGTTCCTCTTCATCCAATACAAAATGCAGACATTTCAGTCATTAAGATCATTGAGGAAACCCATCTATAACATGATTGCGCTCACAACGTGGCCGAAGGTCACGCATGCGAGCGTACATACAAGACGTGGCCAAGGGCCACGTCGAAAGTACGCGAGTCCAATATAGCCCCAATCCACCACTCACTGACTCACTGACATAAATGTTCTCCATGAAGGAAGCCCCGGAGACCAAAAATACCCGATTACGACCCCCCATGAAATCGTCCCACAAGACCGAGAAAATTCAAAAATCACTCAATTAGCCCTTTTTTAAGGGTGAAAATGCCCTTTTTTCACGTCCCTAGCAACCGTTTCCAGGGACATTTTTTTGCAGCACACATTGTTTCCTTCAATTCTTAATTGTCGAGATACATTATATTTCTCACAGATCAATAAGAGATGAATCAACTCCTGGTTAGAATAGGTATTTCAAACAAGGGTGACCTCTACTGCATAAGGAGTTTCAGCCCAGATACAATTACGCATAGGTATATTAGTAAACTCAATGCGAAAATATTTACATCCTTAAATGTTTGGAGGTATAATATCAAACCATTATTTAGAGAGTTTGCGGTGCTTGTTGTTCACCATGGAAACGGACGTTGCTAAGGAACTTAAAGAAAGTTTAATATCACCCCGAAAACTACTGTAAGTGAATTATTCTAGACTTTTCGTATTTCAAAATACGAGCGTCAGAATTTATTACAGAGGCAAGGTAGGAATTTGAGGGGAATGGCGGAAAACAGTTATTATCCAATTACGTTCAAAAATGTGAAAATGACAAAAGATGTAAATATTGCATTTTCAATTTAGTGTCGCTATTGAATTCGTTTATGCAAAACATGCAACTAATTATCTTGTAACGGTTATTACTTACTCAGATTATTATTAAGGGAGCGAATTTACAATATAGAGAAAGTCTCCAATTTTGTTAATTTTCGGTTTACTAACTAATTTTGACCTCCTAATCACGAATCTGTTGTTAAAAATCGGCGGCGAAGTCGGAAATTTGAAAAAAAAAATGTTTTTTCAAATTTTATAAAGGTTTATATCCGTAGTTTTACGAACGAAATTTTATAAGTTTTACAAACGAAATTTTATAACTATGCTTGCCTAACCTAACTTAACCTAACCGAACCTTCCGTGAATGGTTTTTGGGCGAATAATCACTTTGAATACGGAATTCGTAGTTTTGTAGCACGTAAATGACGAACAATGTTTCACAAAAATCAGCGGTGGAGTATTAGCGTATTTTTACAAACGAAATATTATAACTATGCTTGCCTAACATAACTAAAGGTAACCTAACATTACCTGAAATGGTTATCCGTGAATGATTTGTGGACCAATGATCACTTTCAATAAGAAATTTATAGTTTTGTAGCACGTAACTGACCAACAACGTTTCATCAATACAGGAGACGCCATACTTTCCTGAAATCAACGTTAAAGCACTGTTGCCAAACTTACCTGTAGTTGTCCGTATATGCTAAATTGAACGAAAGGAGTGCTAATGGAACCTAACCTAACAGGCCTAACCTAACCTAGTAGGCATACCTCGTCCCCGTGATGGTTCGTGGGGCTATGTCACGTTAATAATTTTCTCTCCCGCCTAAATTATCACTTTCAACGACCAATGCTCTGAACAGTGTGGCAACGCTGTAGACGGCGCAAGGAATTTCGAACGTCATTTGTTCTGACATGGAAGACGGTGCCCGTGTTTCTTTATGGATAATTATCGCGGTAATTAACAATGTTATTTTACAACTTCTACAAATAAATATACAATTTTAACACGCGACCCCCGTCTCGTAACTCGAGATGCGTCTCTAGGAGTGCATAAGAAGTAAGTATAAGAAGTATGAAGTGAATTAGAGACTTTCTTTATATTGTACATTCTAGCCTGATGTTTATGCAAAACATGCAACTAATTATCTTGTAACGGTTATTACTTACTCAGATTATTATTAAGATATTAGACAATACTATTTTGAATATTTGTACCTTATTAGAGCCCAAACACACATAAAGTTACTTTCTAAACTTTTCAAATTAGCGAACTTATAAACTTGTTACCCTTCATCCAATACAACAACATGCAGACATTTTACCCCATCTATAATATGATTACGCCCACAACGTGGTCGAAGGTCAAGCATGCGAGCGTACAAGACGTGGCCAAAGGCCATGTCGAAAGTACGCGAGTCATACGTATACAGGGTGATTGGTAATTCGACCTATTCCTGGAAAGGGGTAATACTAGAGCACATTTGCAACAAATTTGACCCTATTCACCGGGGGTCGGAAATCAATGGGTTTCGAGTTATTGCAGTTTGTAGATTTTCGTGACATATTCCGACTTGCAACCAAAAAACTACTACACACTACACGTTGCTAACAGCTGACGAATGAGTGACTACTAGGGAAAAAAATCATGCCCAAAATTCCCATACCCACAGAAAGAAACAGTCATTGATGCACAAGTCATGAAGAAATTTGGAAATTATCGTTTAAATCGAAGAGGATTACTCAAAAAATTGGTAACACACTTAGCGTAAAAATTACGGAATAAACTTCCTCGTTTCATAAGCTCTCCAAAAAGATACAAATGTTGTCAACTGGCACACGGGTTGGGGGAAAAATCTGAATAAAAAGCGGAAAAGGCGCTGTAAACCTCTTTGTAAAGTGAAAAGAAGTTGTCGGTTGTGAGAAATAAAGGAACGAAAATGAGTGAAATAATAATGTTATTTACCATTCACATGATTCCAGGTTGTCAGAATTAACTGTTACAAAAACTACAAATCCTGATCAAATTGCCTCCCCCGGTTACGTATGGAAGCACGCAGCCTGCGGCGTACTTCAGACTAGGGATGGCCAAACGGATCCGGATCCGAAAGTTCCGGATCTGGATCCGGATCCGGGTCTGAAAGTTTCGGATCTGGATCCGGATCCCAGGGTTCCGGATCCGAAAATTTCGGATCCGGGTCCGAAAGTTTCGTATCTCAATCCCATTATAATATTACCACACCTTAGTCCTACAAGAATTTTTTTCAAGTGTTGTTCCTAAAATACTTTGCTACGCATCGGCTAACACACTCGTGCACAAATGTCCGAAGTGATTTTGTAAATGCCATTGAAACGAATATGTATTCATTCGAATGTATTGGAAATGAAAACACACATAAATGTGAGACATTCCATTCCAGGATGAAACCTTTAACACATATAACAAGATAGAAATGTTATACAAAAATTATACAATTGTTCTACAGTTACAGTTTTACAAATTAAAATAAAACATTATAATATATGCAGTGTTAAATAATTACAAAGTGTAAGACTAACAAGGGAGGTTATCTAAGTCTCCCCCTCCGATTTCCTTGAAACTTGGCAGTTGTGTGTATAAACGGGCCCAAAGGAAGAATTAGGTGTTTTTTGTTTCAGCTAAAAAACGGTTTTAGGGGGCAAAACCCCCTCAAATGTCAAGATGAGGACAAATTGAAGTGAGGATCTGACCCCTGTGTCCCTCCGATTTCCATGAAACGTGGCAGGTGTATAGAGGGGCCCGAAGGAAGAATTACGTGTTTTTTTGTTTGAGCTAAAAACTGTTTCAGGGGGCAAAATCCCCTCAAATGTCAAGATGAGGACAAATTGAAGTAAGGATCTGACCCCTGTGTCCCCCTTCCCATGAAATTTGACAGGTGTATAGAGAGGCCCTATGCCCCCTATTTCTTCCTATGCCATATTTACGTGGTTTCGAGGTCAGATCCCCACTTCAATTTCTCCTCATCTTGACATTTGAGGGGGGGGGGGGGGCTCTATACATCTACCAAGTTTCATGGAAATCGGAGGGGGGAGACTTAGACCTCCCTAGTAAGTGTATTAATTAATTACAAATCGCGCACGCGCGCACACACACTATATATATATATATATATATATATATATATATATATATATATATATATATATATATATATGTTTGTATGTATATTATAGAGTAAGGTGGGGTAAGACTGCGCGGCGGGTAAGACTGCGCACCGGTTTTTCGAGGTGAAAATCACACACAGTTGGCACCACTGCCCCACCGTTACTTCGTCCAAGATAGTAGCTAGCTGTGGACAGTGGTGAAGATACGTTTGAAATTCGTTGTGCTGAGAGAGGCAAGTGAAAAGATTTTGAGGGTGTTTGCTATTTATTTTGGTACTACGTGTTTTGAGTACTACGTCACTGTGAATGTATACAATATTACGATGTTGATGGATAGAAGAAGCTGTGTTAATGCCGAGTCCACCTGCGTATTAGTTTCCATTGCTTTGTGCAATGGCTGGGCAGCATCACGTGATTTGTTCAGGAATGCAGCACGGGGCACGACTGCGCACGTGCGCAGTTTTACCTCACAAGTGTGTGGTTTGCAAGTGCAAGTGTGTGGCTTGCAAGGCCCAGCCATTAGATAGATCATTTTTTGGTCCACTGAAGTCGTTTTATTCGTCTGAGTGTGATAAGTGGATGAGTAACCATCCGGGTCGCCCAATCACAGTTTTCCAAGTGGCAGCCATTTTTACAAAGGCATATGGGAAGGCAGCTACAGTTGGGAATGCCATGAAGGGCTTTGAAGTGACTGGATTATGCCCTTTCAATCAAGACATCTTCACTGAGGACGAGTTTCTTCCCTCTACTGTGACAAATGTATCAGCTCCAACTCCAGGTGAACAGTCTTCAACAAGTGGGGTTCACAATACTGGACCATCCACCAATGACGTGCCACAGCAGGCAAATGTGGCTCATGCATCAGCTGAAACTCCAGGTGAGCAGCCTTCAACAAGTGCAGTTAACAATACTGGACCATCCACCAATGACGTGCCACAGCAGGCAAATGTGGCTCATGCATCAGCTGAAACTCCAGGTGAGCAGCCTTTAACAAGTGGGGTTAACAATACTGGATCATACGGGCACATTTCCGTTAACCAGATTCACCACTTCCACGTGCAGAGCATATTCAGCACCGCCGACGAAAGGGAAGGCAGTCTCAGGTGTTAACTGGATCTCCATTCAAAGTAGTGTTGCCCACGAGACGAGACTTTGGCCTGTCTCGTCTCGTGGAGTCTCGTGGAAATGCTGTCTCGTCTCGAAAATATTCGTTCGTCTTATGACACATGGTCAATCTCGTCTCGTCTCGAACTTTTAAAAGCCTGTCCCGTCTCGTCCCGTGGACAACACTAATTCAAAGTCAACTTGGAAGCCTAGTTGGCTGAGAAGAGTAAGAAGAAAGTTCAGGGGAAACAGAAACGGAACATCGTTGTTGAAGAAGATGTAGCAAGCAGAAAACGCCAGAAGAAAGAGTACAATTGCCCAGGTTGTAATGAGAAGTACAGCGATCCTCCAGTAGAGGATTGGATCCAGTGTTCCACATGTGATGAGTGGTGGCATGAAAATTGCACCTCGTATGAAAGAGGAACCTTTATTTGTGATTTGTGTTAGCGATTCCAAACCCAAGTGAAGGACGAGAATAGTATCCCATATGATAGAAGAGCTTTTTTTAGGTGATTTGTGTTTCTTTTTATACAAATGTGACTCTGTGTAGAAAGTGCGCATTCTTACCCGAACTTGATCGCAGTTTTACCCCGCGGTGCGGGTAAGACTACGCATTTGCATTGTCACGGTTCTGTAATTGTTTCATGCAGAAATATTGTTCATTCAGCTTTCGGAAATTTACTGTGAGTTAGCAAAGGATAGTGCAATGTGTATTGCTTTTTTCATGTGTGTCTGAAGTTTCATAGCTTGAATATAAAATTATGAACTCAAACTGCGCAGTCTTGCCCCACCTTACTCTATATATATGTATATTAGCAGGTAACCATATGTTATAAGCACATTCTTACTTTCCAAAGAAGCGCATGTGGTATGGCAAAACGGATCCGGATCCGAAAATTCTGGATCCGGATCCGAAAGTTCTGGATCCGGATCCGAAAGTTCTCGATCCGGATCCGAAAGTTCTGGATCCGGTCCGAAAGTTCTGGATCCGGATCCGAAAGTTCTCGATCCGGATCCGAAAGTTCTCGATCCGGATCCGAAAGTACCGGATCCGGATCTGAAAATTCCGGATGCGCAGATCCGGATCCGAAAAATTTTAGGATCCGGATCCTAAGGATCCGGATCTGGCCATCCCTACTTCAGACACAGTCACTCGCGTTGACACTCAGTCTCTTATGTATTGGGCGGCTGTCACAATTCTCTCTCTCAACTCCTCTTGGGAATCCACTGGTTGCTGTAGACTAACTCTTTCATGTCCATGTGACCGCAAATGTAAAAGTCGCATGCTATTGAGGTGGGAGATCCTGTCAGAAGGATGGATTTTTGTCGATTTTTACTACATACCGACACTGAAGAACCCCATCACCTGGCAAGAATTCTGTGGACGGACGAATCCTAATTCGACCGCGATGGTATTACGAATTTTCATAATGTGCATTTTTGTGCCCCTAAGGGTCATAACCCAAGAAAATCTAAAGAAAATGCTCACCAGAGAAAATTCTCACTAAATGTGTGGATGGGAATCATCCATAATCATGTGATCGGGCTATTCTCTCTGCCACAAAACCTAAACGGCATTACCTGCGAAAACTTCCTAAGGGAAGAATTGACGACGCTGCTGGAGGATGTGCCGCTCGCCAGAAGATGGGGTAAGTGGCGTCGCGTGCGGTTCGCATACGAGTGTTCACAATAATGTTTTTGTACTGAATGCAGATTTACCTCTCCCTTGTTAACTTCATATTCAATTGAAAAAGTGAGAATAACAGTTCAATTTATTTTCAATAATTTTCCCCCAAAATCATGCTATATTTGAAATAATACAAGAAGGACCTAGGGGAAATTGTCCCTCTTCCCCTTAAAATCCGCCAGGTTTAGCGAATTGTTTTCTAAAGTTTGCAACTATGTAGCACACACCTTTTCGAGTCTCCCTAGACATGCCTTGTATATGCTGCACTCTGGTGCCGAATGTAAGAAGTATTGTCGCTTGCATCAGTGTTCGTACAGAGAAGTGAACATCTTCGGGGTATAGTGGCCAACAGCCCCTTAGCTGTCAGCTCTATGCAAGACGCACAGCAATTGTGTTCAACGCCCTCCGTGGAACACTGTAGGAGTCAGTGTTACCAACTATCTAAAAAAGTTATCAGACGTGAAAGAAGTCGTGTCAGAGTAAATTGTGTGTATATACTCGCACATCAAACATAGCCATTTTTCGAATAAATATACGTATGTGTGTGTGTGTGTGTGTGTGTGTGTGTGTGCATTTAATATGTAGGTAATTTAAGACATATACATGAGTGTTCACGTGCTCATGCGAACATTATCAGGCGACGCGCCTGGATGGGGTATGATTTACCAACATGATGGCTGCCCAGCCCACTATTTCCGGGGTGTGCGACAGTGGCTGGACGACAATTATCCCATGCAAGGGATTGGTCGAGGCGGCCCGAAACCCTGGCCGGCGAGGAGTCCGGATTTGACGCCATGCGACTTTTACATTTGGGGTCACATGGACATGAAAGAGTTAGTCTACAGCAACCAGTGGATTCCCAAGAAGAGTTGAGAGAGAGAGAATTGTGACAGCCGCCCAATACATAAGAGACTTAGTGTCAACGCGAGTGACTGTGTCTGAAGTACGCCGCAGGCTGCGTGCTTCCATACGTAACCGGGCGAGGCAATTTGATCAGGATTTGTAGTTTTTGTAACAGTTAATTCTGACAACCTGGAATCATGTGAATGGTAAATAACATTATTATTTCACTCATTTTCGTTCCTTTATTTCTCACAACCGACAACTTCTTTTCACTTTACAAAGAGGTCTACAACGCGCCTTTTCCGCTTTTTATTCAGATTTTTCCCCCAACCCGTGTGCCAGTTGACAACATTTGTATCTTTTTGGAGAGCTTATGAAACGAGGAAGTTTATTCCGTAATTTTTACGCTAAGTGTGTTACCAATTTTTTTGAGTAATCCTCTTCGATTTAAACGATAATTTCCAAATTTCTTCATGACTTGTGCACCAATGACTGTTTCTTTCTGTGGGTATGGAAATTTTGGGCATGAATTTTTTCCCCAGTAGTCACTCATTCGTCAGCTGTTAGCAACGTGTCGATTAAGTGCCCAGTGTGTAGTAGTTTTTTCACAATTAGTAGTTTCTTGGTCGCAAGTCGGAATATGTCACGAAAATCTACAAACGGCAATAACTCGAAACCCATTGATTTCCGACCCCCGGTGAATAGGGTCAAATTTGTTGCAAATGTGCTCTAATATTACCCCTTTCCAGGAATAGGTCGAATTACCAATCACCCTCTATAGTTCCACTCAAGTTCAGTTCATTATAATTTTAAAGTCCCATAGCTACATATAAATATATCTTTAAACAATTTATGGCAGACGTGTACCACATCCAATGCCTTTTAGAAGCCATATATTCGGTATTTTCTCAGACATCTATAGGGCGTTGGATTAAAAAAAAAAAAGTACTGGGTTGAGATGTTTCCCGATCAACTCGAAAGAAATCTAACTTTGGAAAATTTGTAAAACATTTTACAAAGCATTTATTTGTAATATAATTAGTTGTACCTAATGATTAGGCCTGGAATTTTTAGGCAAATAAATATTTTTTCTGCGAGTAGATATGATCTCGTAAGTGAGTTACAAATTCCGATCATGGTAACTGGAGCCTATATACCAAATTTTATTTCACACAAAAACACATATTTTCTATTTTTTTATGTAAATACATATTTCTTAACATTCTCTCATAAATGCATAAAATGCATGGTTTGTCAGAAATTCCACATAAAATTTCATATCTACTTAAATTTTCTTATTTTTTTTATTTTTTTTTAAGATTTCCCAGAAAGAAATCAAAAGTATTTTTTTATAGTCGCTGTACTTATTTTCCCATCTTAAAGAGGGAAAAATGTCTGTAAACTTAATGGACCAAAGGCACAATTGCTTCTCAGAAAATTCCAGTATGTCATGGCAAAAAAATTCTGGTTTTAAAATTATGTGTAACATTTCAAATGTATTGGACGATGAACAGAAAAAAAATATTGGATATTTAAGTGTGAGTGAAATATCATGCCAGCCCATTTTTCGCTGACGCTGCAGGTCTGCAACACCCAAAAAAAATATTTAAAATTGGATGTAAATGGTAATTTTTTCTGAAGTCTGTGTTATTAATATCAAAGAAGTGCCATTCTTCATTATTCTACTTAAAACAGTAAAATAAGTGTTCATGTGCTGGTATTATTACATTACAAATAGTAGTAATTTTTTCTGATGAGTTCAAGTTTTCTATAATTTTTTTATCTGGCAACACTGTCTTATTTGAAACCGTGTTTTTCATGTGATTGTGTTCGTCACATATCCTGCTAGAAACCACGCTGCAAGGAATTCACCTCTGGTTTGATTTGTTGGTGTTATTATGATATACTAGCTGATTACCCGGCGTTGGCCGGGTGTTTAATGAATTCTAATTATAGCGTAAAATGTAACTAATTTTATTTACAGGTATTTAAAAGTATAAGTACAGTATACAAATTATAAAGTAATATCTTTTACAAATTCACTATAATATAAATTTAACAAGAATTTATGAACAACATTTTTAGTTCCACCTCCAAGAGAAAGAATAAATAAATTAATCGGCATTGGGAGTGTCACTATTCATCTTAGCGACCCCGAAAACTATGGATTCCACACTAATGTCGGTCGTTTTACATGTTACCTTGTTCCCACCCCTACCCCTAGGGGTGCCAGGGGTGTCTTGAAGTTGAACGGCATTGGGAGAGTCATTCTTCATTTTAGCGTCCCCGAAAACTATGGATTCCACACTAATATCGGTCGTTCTACATGTCACCCCCCTTCCCACCCCCAGGGGTGCCAGTGATGTTTTAGAGTTGAACGGCATTGTGAGTGACACTATTCATCTAAGCGGTCCCGAAAACTATTGATTCCACTCTAATATCGGTCGTTTTCGATTATTTTTACATGTCACCCCCTCCACCCCCACCCCCAGGGGTGCCAGGGGTGTCTTACCTCCACAGTGTTTCTTTCCGGATTGCAAGTGATACGTGTTCCAAGTTTGGTTGAAATCGCTCCAGGCGTTCGAGAGTTATGCTTGAACAATCATACATACACATTTACACACATCCATTTTTATATATACTGCTGGACAAAAAAAAACCCGGACACCTTAATATTTGACATCTGAATTGCAATTACTTATGAATTACGCTCTCAGTTAAGTATTGAACAAATGAACATTCATTATTGAACATTTTCCATCGTTTTTACGTTTATTATTTATCTATTTATTTTTTTATTTACTCGTATTTTCTTAATTGGAACACCTAGTAGGCTCAAAATTAATTTCATGCAATTTTGTTTTAATTTATTGATTTTCAATTCCTGTTGATGTTATTTTGTTTAATGTCTAGAGAGGCATGAATTTTGGGTCATAGTAACCATAGTAACATATTATTGACATTGTCATTGCTGGTGTTTTTCTTGCAAGTGTTCATCAGACGGGCGTGAACATGTGTATAGAAGACCTAATGAGCGTTATTCACAATGTTGTCTCGTTGAAATAACACCCTTTGGAGGCGGTGGTGTCATGGTCTGGGGAGGTATCTCTTTACAAGGACGTACAGAGTTGGTTCTTGCAGAGAATGGGGCAATGACAGCTCGCAGGTATATTACAGAATGTGTGGCAGATCATGTAGTACCATATGCACCATTCATAGGCCCAGATTTTGTTTTTATGCATGATAATGCGCGTCCTCACATTGCTAATATTGTCACGGAGTACCTGGACGAAGTTGGGATTACGCGATTAGAATGGCCACCACAAAGTCAGGACCTAAATCCGATAGAGCACGTCGGGGATCAACTGAAACGACATATCAGAAACCGCGCAATAGTTCCAGAAACAATTGAAGAGCTAAGACGTGCCATTCAAGAAGAATGGGAGAAATTGGACCAAGAAGTGATTGCCAACCTTATTCGAAGTATCCCACGGCGGTTACAAGCTGTAATTGATGGCAGGGGAGGTAACACCCGCTACTAGATAGCTTATATACCCCACCAGTACCAGTTAACAATATTAAGAAAAATATTGCTGTTTTTTTCTATTTTTTTTGGTAGTTTTCTGTAACTTTCGTCTATGTTCTAATTTAACTTATTAACAATAAATTTTAATTTGCTTTCTGTTGGATATATTCAGGTTTTCTTATTTCCAATATTTTCTGCAACATTTATTTAGCCTTCGAATCAGAATTTATGCGTTATCACAAAAAATGCAAGTGTCCGGTTTTTTTTTGTCCAGCAGTGTATTAAGATTTATTAGTGAGTGTACCATATATGCAACGTCAGCGTAAAAGGCTATAAAAAAATATTTACAATTTTTTGTCTAGGAATCTGTCCTAAGTAGTGTGCTATAACCATTTCGAGAAATGATAAACCCCCCTCAGGCAGATTTGCCCACACTTAAAACAAGCTCAACATGCCCATATGAGCTTATTGCTCAAGTGTGGAACCCTGTCTAATCCAAGATTTTTGTAAAAATGCCCTCGAGAATTTCCTGTGAAATGATGAGCCCCCTCAGATTGATTTGGCTACACTTACAAAAGCCACATCTGTGAGATTTTTATCCATAAACTTGTCAAAAATATACCCCTCTTGATATTTTTTGATATCTTAAGTATAGTGACTGATATAGTGCCCTAGCATGTATAGATTTCAAAATATTAACAATTTTGTTAATATTGCATTTTTCAGAAAATTCTATTTATAAAAATTAGGTATTTACAGCTTAAGTATTGCATATATCAGGAAAATTATAGAGACAAAAAATATAGAGAATCATGCCTAGAATATGCCTACAAAATTTCAAGTCTCCAGTACTGATAGTTTTTGAAAAATCTCAAATTCAAAAAATTATCGATTTTTTAACAAAACTTCTAAACAGCCTCTAGATTTCAAATATGCAACTCCCATGCACTTATCTTGAAAAATAGGCAAGTTATTCAAGATCTAGAGAACAACAAGAGATTTTTGAAAAATTATAGAGATCAAAAAGTTGCATCTTGCCATGCCCAGGCCAAAGCAACAAACCCCATGTCTCTAGGATTCATGGTTCCAGAGATAATCAAAATTCAAAAAATTATCGATTTTTTAACAAAACTTCTAAACTTCAAATATGCAACCCCCCATGCTCCTATCTTGAAAAATAGGCAAGTTATTCAAGATCTAGAGAACAACAAGAGATTTTTGAAAAATTATAGAGATCAAAAAGTTGCATCTTGCCATGCCCAGGCCAAAGCAACAACCCCCATGTCTCTAGGATTCATGGTTCCAGAGATAATCAAAATTCAAAAAATTATCGATTTTTTCAAAATTTGAGTATGTTGCTCTGGGGGCCATGCAGAGTCACCCCCATAAATATACCTGTCCTAGGATCAAAACTAGTGACAGAATGCAGAAACAAAAATTATAATAGGGCTTGGATACAGCTACCAGCCACTATATTTTTATTTTGAACACAGCACTTAAAACTAAGCCAAGATGCACCCCCACCCACCCCCACCCACACCCACCCACACCCACACCCACCCACATCCATACATATTTACTTCCCGGTGCACTTCTATTGCATCATGCTGTGTAATATTATGCAATAAATTAATAGGCATGTGTTGTTTTCTGATTAATTGGTTATGACATAATGTGATGATGTGGTGTTTTCTGATTGGTTTAAATAAGCAAGGTTTCTATTGGCTCTATAAATCTATATAAGCCAGAGCACAGTGCTGATTCCTCACCTTTGCTGGATCGGCAGAGGAACCCACATCGCGGGGGATAGAACCTGAACAGGCTCCACCAAAGTATAGGAGACTTAGAAGCATATAATTTGGCGGAAAACCCAAGTAAGGTCATAGAGACAATATACACTGATGCAATAAAAGCCAATTTTTGGCAGGGGGGCCAAAGTGGTTCCTAAATACAAAATAATTAATATCTCAAGAACTAATTGACATAGAGCTTTGCAGTTTTTTTGTCTGCCATACAGTCTGGTGGAATAACCCAAGTAAGATCATAGGAACAATATACACTGGTGCAGTAAAAAGCCAATTTTTGGCAGGGGGGCCAAAGTGGTTCCTAAATACAAAATAATTAATATCTCAAGAACTAATTGACATAGAGCTATGCAGTTTTTTTTGTCTGCACTGAACCCAACTGATATTTTTTATTAAGCATAGAATTTTGATTTGAACCTCAAGAAATTTTATATAATAAACCAATAATAAAAATGCCAAATCAAAAACATTGTAATCAATGCAAAAAAAATATATCCAGCCCCAATTGGGCCAGGCACCAAAGGAATTGTGTTCTAGACAAATGCAGAACTCCCACTAAAATATGCCCTAAATGCCATAGAAAATATAGCATGGAATATTTCACATATAAACATAAAGGTACTTGCTCTGCACAGTCATCAATATTGCCCCCACAACCATCTACATCTGGTCTGAAAAGGAAGCATGAAGCACCTGTTAATGCTGGACCCGCAAAGCAGCCACGCTATGAACCACCTATCCATAGCAGTTTTAATGGCCAATTAAGGGATTACCGGTTTGAATCAGAGCCAAGATGTGGTATTAAGAATTTTTTGAACAGTGTAAATCCTGATGTGCAGGCAATTCTAAATGCACAAAATGGCTCTTATAAGTTGTCCCTCAAATTGTTTACACAATATAAGAAACCAAATGGCACAAAATTTACACAGCCCCACATAACAGAAACTGTACCTGTATATTCAAATGCAAATTCAGACAAAATAATAAGCAGTTTGATAGATCAATTGAATATTAAACACTCTGAATTTGCAGCAAAAGAGTCTGGATGGAGCCTATGCGGATCTCCACACAAGCTCTATGTTAATATTTCTGAATTCAGCCCATTACAAGGATCTACATATTTGCCATTACCTGTCAATATTAAAAACAAACAAGCCGTGGTTAATATAAAAAATAATGATGAGAAATGCTTTTTGTGGTGTATTTTAGCTGCTTTGTATCCAGTTTCAAGGAATCCTCAGAGAATAAGTTATTATAAACAGCATGAACATGATTTTGATGAAGCAATGGAGGGTTTAGAATATCCAATGTCTGTTCAGAATATTGATAAATTTGAAAAAAAGGCCCGGGATATTAATGGTAAACAATTATCTATTAATGTATTTATTTGTTCTACTGGCCGTGGCAATTGCTTGATAGCACCTCTCAGAATCAGTACATTTGATGATGATTCTGCTGTTCCGATTGATCTGCTCTTAATTGAAGGGGATGCTACACACCATTACACTCTGATACATAATCTTGAAGCTTTAGTCAGAACACAACTAGACAAATCTAATAGAATATTTAAGTTGTGCCGAAGATGTTTAACTGTATTTGATGGTAGAAAAATGGTGAATGGGGTTCGGGAAGTGAATGCAGAAATTGCTAAAAACAAGTTAATTGAGCATCTGAAATACTGTGGCAACTATAAACCTGTTCATATGGTGATGCCAATGCCAAGTGAAAATGCCAAATTCAAAAAGTTTGAGGCCTTGTTGGAACACCCAGCATATATAGTCTGTGATTTTGAATGAAATCTCAAACCTCTTGCATTCTGTAGCCCAGATCCTGATGAATCTTCAATTACACCATACCAGTTACATGAACCTTCTAGTTTTTATTATGTTGTTGTACAGGATGGTGTTGTTAGTAAAAAAGATTCATACATGGGAGCAGATGCCATCAAAGAATTTGCACATAGAATAGAAAATGAGTGCCATGACATAGCATCTAATATCTTATTAAAATCAAAACCCATGTTGCCTTTAACAGAGAAACAGATTGAAGATTTCAACAATGCAGAAAAATGCCCGGTATGTGATTCTGAATTTTCAGATACAAATATCAAGGTACATCACCATTCTCATACAGATGGTAAATTCTTAATGGCCCTGTGTAATAGCTGTAATATTAAGATCCAGAGACCAAAATTTGTCCCCATATTTTGCCATGGAGCATCCAATTATGATTTTCATTATTTGATCAGGTACGAGGGGTTTGACAAGCAGAATTTAAATATTTTAGCAGAAAATAATGAGAAATATATAGCTATTAGCAAAATAATTAAAGTTAATGGTGTTCCTATTCACATAAGATTTCTTGATTCCTACAGAATTTTATCGGCTAGCCTGGCTACACTGGCCACTCAATTATCTGATGATCAATTCAAAATCACATGTGCTTTGTTTCCAAATCAGGACCTGAAATTAATTAGGCGGAAGGGTGTATATCCATATGACTATGTTACAGATTTTTCTAAATTTGATAAGTCTGCTCTGCCACCACAACAAGCATTTTACAGCAAAATCAGAGGATCTGGAATCACTGATGAAGATTATCACCATGCCCAATTGATGTGGAACAATTTAAAATGCCAGACATTTGGTGATTATCACATGGCATATTTAAAACTTGATGTCACTCTCTTAGCTGATATACTTCAGGCATTCAGAAAATCTTCCATGCAAAATTATAAACTGGATCCAATGTATTTTTACAGTGCCCCAGGCCTAGCATGGTCTGCAATGTTTTTGAACACTAAAATGCAATTGGATCTGATCCAAGATCAAGATATGTATCTGTTTATGGAGCAATGTATAAGAGGAGGGATGGTGCAATGTTCTCAGAGATATGCCAGAGCAAATAACAAATATATTCCTGATTATGATCCAGCACTGTCATCAAATTATATACTTTATGTGGATGCAAATAGCTTGTATGGTTATGCTATGATGGATAAACTGCCATATGCAGGGCTTGAGTGGGTTGAAGATTTCAATATTGAAGATCTTAAGGATTTTGATGACAGTAACTATGGCCTCTTCTTAGAGGTTGATCTGACAATTCCAGATGATTTACACAACAAATTTTCTGATCTGCCCCCAATTCCTGAGGTTCAGTGCTCACCTGGCTCTAAACAGAAGAAATTGATGATGACTCTGGAGCCGAAACAGGGTTATGTCATATATTACAAAAACCTCCAGTTCCTGATGAATCATGGTGTTCAAGTGACCAAAGTTGGAAAAGTTTTGAGGTTCAGGCACTCAAGATGGTTGAAACCATATATTGATACAAACACAGAGCTTCGAACATCTGCAATGAGCCAATTTGATAAAACTTTGTTTAAATTGATGGTCAATTCAGTGTATGGCAAAACAATTGAAAATGTCAGAAAACATATTGATGTTAAAATAATTACTGACCCCAGCCGGAGCAAAAAATTGATTGCAAAGCCTAATTTCAACTACAGAAGAATTTATGATGAAAATATGGCACTTTTCAACATGAAAAAAACAAAGATTAAGTTTGATAAGCCTATTTATGTAGGGGCTGTGATATTGGAATTGGCCAAATTACACATGTTAAAATTGTATTATGATGTGTTGAAGCCTTTTTATAAGGATCGTGTAAAATTGATGTACATGGACACAGATAGTTTTGTTTTTGATATTCAAACAGAAGATGTTTATAAAGATATGTCCCAGCCTGAATTGCTTTAATATTTTGATAGCAGTGAACATTCAAAAATTCAATCCCACAACAAAAAGGTGCCTGGCAAGTTAAAAGATGAGACACTTGGTGATGTTATTGTGGCATTTACTGGGTTAAGGGCCAAGATGTACAGGTTTGAAACATGTAGTGGCGCTGTTGCCAAAAAGGCCAAGGGCATTGGCACAGTGACTGTAGACAAAGAGCTTGAATTTGAAGATTACAAAAATTGCCTCAAATCATGTAGCACAATCAGAACATCAGAAAATAGAATTCAGAGTGTGGATCACTTGTTAACTAGCAATATTGTAAGAAAAGTTGCTCTGGACCCACATGATGATAAGAGATGCATTTTATCATGTGGCATACATACTCTACCATGGGGTCATTGTTATTTGAAAAATGGCAATCAATGCCCAATCACAGAGCATGATTTGAAATAAATAAACATGCCTATGAACTTATTTGGGTTCAAAAAACAGGCTATTATGGAGCTGCCAACACCACAACCCTCTTCTGATATAATATCTAAACTGAGTGCTTTGTTAATTATTCATCTGAACAGCATACTTACAGATGTTGATGATGAAACAGGTAAAACATTGTACATATTTAACAATAATTTAAATTATTACCAATTACCTGTAGGTGGACAATTACAATTTATTACAACCCCTGAGGGTAATGTCAAGATTTCAGTAGGGAGAAATATTTATAGAATTAAGCACTCAAACATGGTTTTTGGCACTGTATATACTGTTTCTGCTGGTGACTGCTTATATATTGAGGTCCCTGGATCCTATGACAAGCTTATACCCTTTATTATAGAATTAAGAATCAGATATTCAATAATAAATAACCGCTAAAACAAAAATGCCTAATGATATATTTGGCCATACAAGACATGAAGATCACAGTGATGAGATTCTGATGCTTGATGTCAGAGTCAAGAAATTAAGAAGTGATTTACAAGCTTTACAAACCACACTCAATGCCAGTCTTCAATTAGAAATTACAAATTTGCAATCACAATGCATGGACCCTCTTCTTAAAATTGATTCTGAACTCAAATTGTTGCTTCAGAAATATACTGATTTGGCCACATTGGATAATTTTCAAAGTTTAGAAGAGGCTGTAGCAGCTCTTCAAGTCAAATTTAAGACCCAGGCCACCAACTCTGAGCAATTGAAACAACAATTGGAAGAGCAAATAAATAATGTCCAGGCACAGCTCCAAACAATTGTCAAAAGCATAAAATCACAAGAAGATTTTGATCTAGTGATTTCCACTCTAAAGGAACAGATTCAGTCACTCCAGATACCTAATCTGGACCCCTTGAACAATGCCATAGCCGAGGTTAAAGAAAAAATTGAGACACTTGAAAATTTTATGAACAACTTGCCATCTTCTGATGCTTTGAGGGCAATAACTCGGAGTGTTGCCAATATTAAGCTGCAACTTGAAACATATGAAGATTTTGGAAAAATTCAAAGTACCATAACCCATCTTGAGGGTACAATAGCAGCAGTGCAAAATGATTTGGCAAATGTACAAGAAACTCTAGAATCCCGCCTGCCTGGGATTGTAGATACCCTTGTTAGTGTCCAGCAACAGATCACAAAGCTTGAAAACCTCAACACTGAATCTGAGCTATCTCATTTTCATCATTTGATCGATGATATCCAAACAAAACTTGAAATTTTACAACAATCAACACCCTCTCAGGCAGATATAGCCCTGCTCCAAGATGCTATGCGTGGTGTGGCTGATGCTTCTGAATTAAACAATGTAAAATTGGCACTTGAATCTTTGCAAAATACTGTAGCAAATCTGCCTACATCACAGGAACTTAAAAATATTAAGAGGGCAGTGAATCGCATATTGAAATCAGAAGATATCAAGAATATCCAGACAGAGATCAAACAACTTACTCAGACAGTGGCCACTCTACCAAATAATCAACATATTAATGAACTGCATGCCTTGTTTGAGGATATCAGAAGACAGGTCCATGATCTTACTGCTCAAAATTCAAAATTGGCAGTTGTTGAAAATTTACAGCAAATTGTAGCTAATATCAAGCAACAGCTAGGGACCATGGAATCCAATCAAGCAAATGCTTTGTCTGTTTTTGCCACGCAGCTACAAGAAATTGTGCAACAATACAAAAAACTTGTTGTGGACATAAAAATCAAGCCAGGCCATGATGATGTTGTTAGGACCATCAATGAGCACCTTGAATCTGTAACAAGCAGATTGCTTACAGCAGAAAAAGAAATAACAGGCATAATCGAGAATCCAAAACATACAGTAATTCTTGAATTGTACAGCATTCCCAACAAAGAATATGATTCACCATTTACACCAGGAGGCAAAATATATATGCTGTCCCCTGCACAATTTTATTACCAGTTTTTTGTTGGGGGCACACTTAGACCAATCAAGATCAAATATTGGCTACAACCACAGGCACACCACTACCCTACCTTATCAATAACAAATGCTGATAATAAACCAAAAATCACCAGTGTAGAGTTAGAGGATTTTACAGATCCCAATACATTAGAAACAGCATATGTTGAAGATGATGGCTCTCTGGAATTTAAAATACAAATAGGGGACAAATTGTATTTAGAAAATCCTGTAGTATCAGCTGCTGAACACCCTATAGTTGCAATATTCTTGTTTTCATATTATGTCTAGACAAATTATTGTTGATGAATTACACAGACAAGCCAGACATTATAAGAGACTGCCAGTAGTCACAAAAGGCATAGATGATTTATGGCAGAGCGACTTGATTGAGATGGCAAGTGGACAGTTGAAAAACTTAGACAAAATCAACAAGGGCTACAAGTATCTACTCACTGTAATAGACACATTTTCAAAATTTGCCTGGGCTGTGCCACTCAAATCCAAGACTGGAAAATGTGTTACAGAAGCCTTCAGGACAATCATCAATCAGTGTGGAAGATCACCGCGCTATTTGCAAACAGATAATGGCAAAGAATTTTATAATTCTGTGTTCCAACAATTTATTAAAAGCCAGGCAATACAACATTACTCGAGTTACAGTGATCTCAAGGCCTCAATTGTAGAGAGATTCAACAGAACGCTAAAAAATCATATGTATAAACAATTTACACTTCAAGGTAATTATAAATGGATTAATATTCTTCCAGAACTTCTACAAAAATATAACAACTCGGTCCATTCCACAATCAACATGAAACCCTCTGAAGTAACTTCATCTGATGAGCAAAAATTGATCAGCACTGTTTATTATCCTAAATATCAGCCAACAACAAGAAAAGCCAAATACAGGGTGGGTGATCAAGTAAGAATCAGCAAATATAAGCACTTATTCAAAAGAGGTTTTACAAGAAACTGGAGCACTGAATTATTTACAGTGGTTCAAGTTAAACCTGGGACCCTTAACACATATATAATAAAGGATCACCGAGGAGAAATTCTCAAAGGCAGGTTCTATGAAGAAGAACTCACCAAAACTAAACAGCCTGACACATATCTCATAGAAAAAATCATCCGCAGAAAAGGCAACAAGTTATTTGTCAAATGGCTAGGACTTCCAGAACACAGCTGGATCGAGGCAAACAAAGTGATAATATGAACACCTGGGATGTTATAAAGAGGCTGCCAGAACCTGAACAGCAGAATAAGAGAAATGGCAAGTTGCTGCCTGATAATATTAGGTGTCTTATTGTTGGGCCATCGGCTTGTGGTAAAACTACACTAATGATTGATATTTTTTTATTGGCACCCAACTGGTTAGACTGGAAAAACAGGCACTTGTATGTCTTCTCTAAGAGCTTGGAACAATTAAAATATCAGCAGCTGATGAAGCTATATGATGGACTGGATATTGCCACTTTTGAATCAGATGTTAAGCCACTCCATGAATGTCTCGATAATTCTGTTGTTGTGTTTGATGACATTATACTGGATAATCAAAACAAGGTTAGAAATTTTTTTACACAGGGCCGACACAAAAACATTGATTGCTTCTACCTTGCACAGACTTTTTCTAAAATTCCGAAGCAGCTGATCCGAGACAACAGCAATTTTATATGTGTGTTTCATCAAGATCATACCAACCTCAAACACATACATGATGAATATGTAGGTGGGGACTTGAGCTACAATAATTTTTCCAAGTTTTGCAGTAGGTGCTGGAACCAGGATAGTTATGGGTTTGTCACAATTGATATGACAAGAACACCTAATACTGGTAAATATAGAAATAAAATCAACAATTTTCTAGACATTGAAACATAAATAAATAACCATGAAAAGGCCAATCATTGATGATCTTAAATTAAGAGATTATCTTGTAAAAAGATTTAAGGGATGGAAATCAGAGAAGCGAGGAATTTATGAAAAACACAAACAAACAGAACAGCCTATTATTGATGCTATTGGTGAATTAGGTAAAAATATCAAAACTGTTACAGAGCAAAATCAAAATTTGATCACAGAGCTTGTACCTGTAGCTGCAAGAAACATATTAGATTATCCATTCACCCCACTTTCTAGTATTCATACACCTAGTCCTGTTGGTCCTAGAAGAATTAAAGCTAGTCTGGATCCTATTGAATTGGGTCTTCTTGCTCAAAAATATTTAAGCACACCTAAAGACAACAAAGATGAGGTTTTTGGCTTATATGCTGACACAGAGCGTGATGGTAGCATCATACATAGAATTGGCAATTTCAGAGTAACATTTATGGGAGATGATCTGATTGTTTATTCAGAATCTCGTCTCGGAGAAAAAGGTGCTTTTGTTAAATATCCCGGCACACCTGGATTGTGGGAACTGATGACTAGGAAAAGGCCTGGCAGCTATACAGATCAAGATTATGAGCATTACAAAGAAATATTAATAAAATCAGATGCTCTATACCAGAACAATGATCCCACACAAAAAAGAGTCAAGTCTAGCAGTGGAGCAAAATACAACAATTTAATCAAGCCCATATGGTCACAGATCAAGACTGGCAGTGGAATCAAACAATACAACACCCTGCCTAAAGAATTTGTGTGGGTTGATGATGTCAGGAAACTTGTAGATAGGTTATTGGTGATAGCTGGGGAGGAAAATGCTGGCAACCACAATTTTTACAATGAAAAGGTTGGAATTATGGACATGATAAGCACAAAATTGTCTAATTTTATAGTGAATGACACTAAGGGGATTGGATATCTTATAAAAATTATTAATACTCTACCACCTAAATTTTGGAATATTTCTGAGGGTCGGGGGCTTGTTAATGACATTATAAACAAGCTGCCATTTGAACTACACATTCCAGGCTATCAGTATTGTGGTCCAGGCACAAAATTGGACCATAGATTAAACAGAGGTGATCCTGGTGTTAATCCCCTAGATGCTGCTTGTAGAGACCATGACATAGCATACAACACACATTCTGATCTTGACAAGAGACATGTTGCAGACAAGAAATTAGAAGAGGCTGCATTTGGTAGATTTGTAAGCAAAGATGCTTCTTTAAGTGAAAAAATAGCAGCATTGGGAACCACCATAGCTATGAACACCAAACAAAAACTGGGGTGGGGGTTGTGAATATATATATATAATAAACCTAGGATGAAGGCTAAGGGTGTTATGTATCAAATACCTTATGCAGGTCTTAAATCTCTTAAAACTATTGATAGTCTTTTAACCAAAAAGCAGCGCAAGAAAAAAAATTCTTGTATTGCCAAGGGCCATGGTATGAAATTGTTACTTAGTACCCCCCAATTAAAAAAATTACAGCAATCTAGAAAAAAATCACATGTGGGTGGATTTATATTTACTATCCCGGCCATCTTAGCAGCACTTGGGGCTGTTGGGAGCTTGGCTGGGGGATCAGCTGCCATAGCAAAAACAGTAATAGATGCCAAGAAGAATAGGGCAGAATTAGATGAGCAGAGGCGCCATAACCTGGCCATGGAGAAACAAGGCAAAGGTGTAAAGAGAGCCATGAATAAGTTTAAAAAAAACAAGAGCCGCTTACAAACCAAGATATTGAAGCTTTAATCAAGCCATTGGGCATCAAACATTTTAGAGGTGTGTACATGTCTGATTCTTTACCAGAACAACCACTCAACAAAGAGTGTGGCATTGTTAATTTGGATAAGTACAAAAATCAGGGCACTCACTGGATTTGTTATCTTAAATATTTAAAAGATGAGGCATTTGTGTTTGATTCATTTGGAGGTGTTCCACCTGAAAATTTAATAAAATATCTAAAATCAACTAATCTTTATTACAATAATGCCCGTGTTCAAAACTTCAAAGATGTTAATTGCGGACATTTGTGTTTATCTGTTCTTAGATATATGTCTCAAATAAATAAACCATCAATTGAAGATTTTCAAAAAGCCCTGTGGTATCTGAAACATTATGGGGGTATTCCATCTCACCAGCCAAAATTCAATATTGAAACTTAGATTACATGATGACATAGTGTATCCCAAAACAATAGCTCTCAGAGCATTTTATGGCATGTACTTAATCCCTAATATTACACACCACAACAACACAATTGCAGTAGGGGATCAAAAAATTGTCATCACTCCAGGGCAGTATAATCTGTCCACTTTAAATGCTCAATTACCCAGAGGTATAGTATTAACTCAAAATTCTGTCACTCACAGAGTAGAGATTGTATCTGCTACAGAAACAGTGGATCTGGGTACTATAGGAGAGCTGTTAGGATTTGAGAACAACACAAAACTTGAACCAGCCATTAAACACACTGCTATTAATATACCCAAATTCTTAGCCATAGAGACTCTGAATATTCACTGTAATGTGGCTGAGGGTATGATCACCAAATCAAATGGCATAGGCACTCACAAACAAACTGGCATTATTGCAACATTCAAGCCTAACTCTGAATTTATGGAGCCCATCATCTACAATCCATCCCCAACATTATATTTTCCTGTGTGCCATAATAGAATAGATTATATTGAATTGATGGTCACTAATGAAAAAGAAGAATTAGTTGATTTTGCTGGAGCCACAACAACTGCTATCATAGAGATTAATATTTAAATAAAAATACATACAAGAAAAAAATGGAAAATATTGAGAGTTATGAGCTACAATCATTCCCCCCAAACAGGAGGACATTTGCAAATTTAAATCAACCCAATACAGAGATTGAGGTTGATCTTGATGTAGGGGATGGCTTTATACACCCCCACAGAGCAGATCTATACATCAAATTTGATGTTTTAAAGCTCGATGGTACAGATTATCCGGCAAATTCAAATATAAGATTGGTAGATAATTTTGTGCCACATCTGTTCTCTGAAATTGAAATCAGAAAACATGGTGTTGTTATAAACAGAATAGATTATCCCGGCATTACCTCCACAGCTTTGGCTACACTAAAATTATCCAAAACCGAGGCTTCTTACTACAAAATAGGTGGATTTGAGGCTGGTGATAAAATATTATCCAAGAGCCACACAGTGCTGTTCCCCATGCGCCTATTGCCAGGATTCTTCTCAGATTACAAAGATATTATGTGGAAGGGTGGTTTAAGAATCACATTTAGAAGAGCTGCCAATGATAATAATGCTTTGATGAGGTACAGTGTATTAAACTCTACAGGGGAAGCTCTGCCTAATACCCTACCTGATGAAGGCAAATGCATTATTCAGACTATGGAGCTAAGAATGCCAGTTGTTGAATATGAGGCCAGTTATGCTCTTAAATACAAAGCTGATATCCTAAAAAATCCACAAATTCCTTTACAATTTTATACATATCAATGTGTACAGAAGCCTGCATCTGGTACCTATTATGAGTTTGATGCCACAAATTCATTCTCCAGTATACAATATGACATGCCAGATTTTGTGGTGGTACTGTTTCAGACTGGAAGACACAATAATCAAGAAAAAAATTCAAGTAAATTTGATAACTGCAACATCAAGAACATTTATCTTAAAAATGGCAGAAATGAGGTATTCCCTAGAGAAAATTATAATTTAAACATGTCCAAGGATGATTTTCTTAAATTATATGAAGCATTTACAGCATACAAAAGGGTCACTACTGGCAATACTGACATGTATTACACACCAGATGAATTCAAAGCACAGAGACCCATGTTTGTCATCAACACTTCAAAAAGAAAACAAGTTGTGGTTAATGACAGGACAAACATTAAAATTATCTGTGAATTCCACGAAACACTCCCTGATGACACCATATGTAGTGTTATTCTCATAGGTGAAAAATCTTATGTTTATAATGTAAGAAATGAGAGAGTCACAGAGCAATTCTAGAAGAATTACATTATCTTAATACTAAATATACAAGTTGAGCCTGGTGCCCAATTGAACTTAAGCCGGAAGTGGACCGGAAGTAAATATGTGTGTGTGTGTGTGTGTGTTAATATATTTGGCTTAGTTTTAAGTGTATCCAAAAAAAAAATATCAAGAGGGGTATATTTTTGACAAGTTTATGGACAACAATCTCACAGAAGTGCCTTTTGTAAGTGTAGCCAAATCAATCTGAGGGGGCTCATCATTTCACGGGAAATTCTCGAGGGCATTTTTACAAAAATCTTGGATTAGACAGGGTTCCACACTTGAGCAATAAGCTCATGTGCTCATGTTGAGCTAGTTTTAAGTGTAGGCAAATCTGCCTGAGGGGGGTTCATCATTTCTCGTGCTGGTTATAGCACCAACGGCACTACTGTCCTAACACATTCATGTTGCGTTTCAGATATAAGTAAATACGATACACATCAACAATGCCCATGAAAAGTTGATCACACTAGATGAAGCATTAGCCGACCTCCATGATGAAGTGGTTAGCACAGCATGATACGATGCCAGGAGTCCTGGGTTCGAATCCGGGCCTGGGCATGTGTGTTTCATTGATTGATTGCTTTATTTTACTTCGCCCTCTGTGCCACTTTTGGCTAATTTGCGAAGATGGAGATGAGTGATGATATGATGAAATTGATGAATGGACACTCACAAACATCCATGCCCAGGCCGGATTCGGACCCGGGGGTCTGGGCATGTGTGTTATTTGTGAGTGTGTCTTCATCGATGCCCAAAAGTGGCAGAAATAAACCAAACCAACCACTCAAGCATTACAGATGCTTGCAAATTCATCCCATGTGGAAGCAAACATTGTCGTTCTTCCTCCAGAGACAGCAGAAGTTTACAGATAAAAAAGAAAGTCGACGACAACATGATCGTCGCTGACAACTTGCCCTTTGGCACTGTAATGTCCGTTTATTGTCGTCAACTGACGACAATAAACAACTAATTGCTGATGATCAGCAGTCAACTGAGAACAATAAATTCATTTTCATAGTCACCCTGTATATTGAAACAAAATGGCATTTGTTTCGCATTATCACTGTCTCTAACAGTAATCTAATGTGAAGTTGAAGTACTTTCGTCCAGCTAATACGTATACGCAATATTCCTGTAAAGGTATATCTTTCAGAGCCCAGTAATATTCATAGTGTATACAACTATGTAAAGAATTGCAATTAAGTGGGCCACAACTGCACAAGTAATACTTTATGTTGATAAAAACTTCTCAAACACAATGGTTGTATGTTATAGAGGAATAAAATTATTCTGGTAGCAGTCAAACAAATTTTCTCAAATTTTATAATTTTTATATCTTTTTACGCTAACGTTGCAGATATGCAACACCAAAATTTTTGTAGTCACCCTGTACATGGAAAAAACCCATTGGTTTTCGATTTTTAGTGTGTCTAAAATTTATTTAATGTAAAGCTGATGTAAATTTAGCAAGTGAAAAATTTGTGGCGAAAAATATAGTATGCGAGGTTGACTTTGTGCGGCGTGGAACGAACATTTTCGTAGTATACGGCACTGTTTCGGGACAATCGTCAGTCCTTTGTGATGGACAATTTAATGATGACAGTTGTGGTGTATTGTAATTCACCATTATTCACCAAAACATGCTAATTTCATCTGGTGAGTAGAGCTGTTTTACGCAGAAATTGTCATTTTTAGCACATAAAAATGCATATTTTCCATGTTTAACTACATAAAATGTAAATATTTTCCATATTTTGAGCACATAAAAAATAAATATTTTTCTGATTTTTAGCATCCAAAATTTCGAGCCCTGCTAATGACACTCTTCAAGCACTGAAAGTACTATCATTAAAAATACGTACAAAACCGAATCCTTCAGATCCCAGAGCAAACAAGGAGAGCCATACGCTCGAAAAGGGACAATATGAATAGCCGGCCAAGCTTTCTTTTCGCATGTAGTAATATTAAATGCAGATACATGCGTGCACTGGCGTACGCAGAGGAGGCTGAAGAGGCTACAGACTAACTCCGAAATTTTGAGAAAATGAACATTTTAAAACAAAAGCAGTGAAAATCTCGGGAGAACCAGAGTACATGCAAACTTGCCTTAAAATGACCCCCCAACTGCAATTTTTGAGAGTGGAAAGTTTTTAAAATACAAATTATCTTATTATGTATGCTGCCTCCCCAGAAAGCAGCTATGCACTATCCACCTTTACAATTCCAGCCCCTCCAGAAAAAAAATCCTGCGTACGCCAGTGCATGCGCGTGTTTTAGGGTGACATGTTCATTTCTCGTCCATGTGAAAAAGTGAATTTTAAATTAAGGAAAAGTATGTGCGTGTCACAGTTAAAGATTTTCGCAACTACAAAGAAAAACCAAAATACATTCCCATTTTGCTGGCCTCTGTGGCGGAGTAGTTAGCATAGCGCGCTACGACGCCAGAGGTCCCGGGTTCGAATCCCAGGGTGGGCATAGATGTTATTGTGAGTATCCCTTTATCAATTTTATCCTATCATCACCATCATCATCTTCGCGATTAGCCAGAAGTGGCAGAAATGCAAAGTAAAATATACCAAATCAATCAATCAAACATTCCCATCTCACTCAAAGACCTTGTGAATCCAATCCAAAATTTACCAATATCTGCAGCTAAATGTGAAAGCAGGTTCAATGCCATAAACCTCACCTTAACTGATTAGAGATATATTTTAGAAGTTTTAAACATACTTTTCCTTTCCTATGCCCCAGTGCATTGCTTTCATGCAGAAAAATTTGCAAGAAATTGGATCAAGGTATCACAGTGGCCTTGACAAGCCAACTGGGAAACCATAGAACCTGCAGTAAGTCTAATTTATCTCGTGCAGTCATCTCACTAATGTAATTTTCTTACAGTTTGACTTTAGAGTTTAACTTAAAATGGCATTTGTGTTACATTCAATATCAAAATTAGATTTTAAACAATTAATATCCAATTCTAAGTATACCTAATAGAACAAGGTAAAAATATGTCCTCCCTATCTGATAAAATCACAAATTGCACCCTGTTTTAATGTCTAGGAAACATTTCATTTCACCTGGGAATGATATCGCCAATCGCCATGAGAGTAATCGAGAATCACAGTCTCATCTCGTCTCCTGTGTGGTGAGGTCCTTCTCGTTTTTGTTTGTGCTTATTCTTATTTCGGTTTTGACTCAGAAATTATTAAAACTTATTCTAAATTCACTTCATGCTCAGATGGTCTAATCGGAACTGAATCTACAGTTTAAAGTGGAATCCAAAGCACCGTGCATGTGGTACCCTGAATTACAAGGCGAGATGTTTAGGATAAACAACACGTACATTGTGTCACCACTCAGAGTTTCACAAAGTACAATATGTCATGAAAACGAAAACTTTTCTTAATAACGTTTGTCTGCTTTACATCTTGTATCGGCGCTGCGAACCGTCGAAATACGGAATTTTATCCTGAATAGATGAAACCTGGCTCACAGGCTCGCAACTGTCACTAATGGATTAACTTTGCAATTACAGTACTGGCCGGGGTGGCTCAGTCGGTAACGGTTCGATCCCCGGCCGGTTCAAATCCGGGAACTTTTCTAACGATGGAAGCGGCCCCGGCGCCCACCCAGCGTCGAATAACATGGGTACCTGGGGGAAACCCTGGGGGGTAAAGGCGGTCAGGGGCGTGATGCTGATCACATCACCCCCACTCACGACCGGATCAAGAAAGTGTGGGGCGTTACCCCTTCATGGCGTGGTGCTATGCACAGGGGAGCACTTATTACAGTAAACAAAATATACGACATATTTGAAAAAAATCAATAAGATCAAGATTTGTAGACCCGCCAATCATCATGAAGGAGAAATGTACACAGCGAAAGTAGATACGCTTGGTATGTAGATAATACACATAGTAATTTAAATTTATTTTAAGCAATTTCTTTAAATATGATAGATACAAGAGTTTCGAACGAAAGTCTCGAACATCAAGTATCGTGTCGCTTTGATTATGCAGAGATTTATTTCAGTCTCGTTTCGAAATTTGAGAGAAAACGCAGACTTTTTATTGTCTCGGGACCATCTCTATTTTTAAAAATCTCTTCATGTATAAGTTTAAGTATAGTTTTCCGAACACCCTCTTACAAAGTTATGAATATTATAGGTGAGGTACAGGAGTACATTATACCCCCAAGTTGGTCTGTCGTGTCTCGTCTCGTTTGTGTAAGCATTTCGTTTCGAAATATTTCACTTGAAAAATTCAAAAACTCTTCTTGTATCTTGTCACATACACAAACTGCGTTGCTTTTCGTTGAAATAAAGGACCATAGATGGCAGCATGCAAGAGGAACAACGGTTATAAAAGATGATGCATACATAAGTTAGGAAAGTGGGTAAGAGATGGCACCACCCAGGAGAACTTATACGATTGTAAATAGAGACAACGGAAAGAGCAGATGCGATGAAATAACGATTGTATATATTAATACTAATTATAAGGAAATAAATAAATAAGTTTAAAGTAATAACAAGATATAAATAAGGAGAAAAGGGGAATTATCATTCAATAATGACATAAGCGATTAATATACAAAAGTAAAGAAGTCGAATTGCAATTACGATTCTGTGTCTATTACAGTTCCCACGAACTTAGAGTTTCGTGTGGCTTTTGGGTTGTTTTTTCCCAGGTGTAGCGCCATCTCATGGCAGCACCCAAGCACTTTTGGAAGCGCATACATTGTAGCTCCAAGTTAAGGTTAGCGCCGGCCAGGCGGCGATCTTTAACTAACTCCTTTCTCTTTGTTTGTCTGGGAGATCGATTTTATTAATATTTCCATCAATTTGAAAAAGATCGATAAAGAAAAGAAAGAAGAAAAAGTACACAATATGTATTAATTGCAAGAAGAAACAGCATTAGCAATTATAAAAAGAAGAATCATTATTAAGAAGAAGCCTTATAAGAAGGAGCAGCATTATTAAGAAGAAGGCAATTTAATTATTAATTGCAAGAAGAAGAAAATTCATTAATTAGAAGAAGAAGATGCCATATTAATTATAAGAAGTAGATGCCATATTGATTATAAGAAGAAGAGTCTATAAGAAGAAGACGCCATATTAATTATAAGAAGAAGATGTCATAATGATTATAAGAAAAAGAGGCCATAAGAAGAAGATGCCATATTGATTACAAGAAGAAGAAGCTCGAAGAAGATTAGTTGGAATTAATAAAAAATAAAATAGAAGAAAAATTACTGTATGAAAAGACTTCAAAAGATATTTAATATTTGTATATAATTAATCAAGAATATAGTACGAATTGTACCCTCAGTAGTGGGTTAAATCTGTTGTTTCCTTCCATATATCTGTAGCGTTAGTCACCCTGATCTGTACCCAGAGGTATCTCATTGTTTCTACATTTGAGCGAATTGAAACTAGGTTCTTTTAACAGTAGCACCTTGCGTCTGTCAAATTGTCTAGGGGGGGTACAGAGGATACAATTGGATTTACCGATTTATGGGGTACAGTACCACCTTCAAAAAATTGGGGGGTACAATGTACCCCCCGTTCCTGCGCCACTGTGTGTATGTGTGTGTGTGAAGGTAAATTGGTAGAGGGGGGCCTTTGGTAATATTTTGCGGGGGGCCCAAGATTTGTAGACCCGCCAATCATCATGAAGGAGAAATGTACACAGCGAAAGTAGAGATGTAATATTTGACGTTGTTTTTTGTTTTTGACAAAGAAGCCAGGGAGGAAATTTATGTATAAATGGCAACAGGGAGACGCTCGGGCACGGAAGCCAGAGGAAAAGACTAAATGACATGACCACTTTAGTTTACACCGGTGTTTTTCTTTTTCATCTTGGTTGAGTTGTATATACAAGGTCTGTCCCAAAAGTAATGAGACTAATTCTGGAAAAAATCGTCTTCATATTCTTCAAAGTAGGATCCTTGAGCGTCAATACAGCAGTTCCAGTGTTTCTGTCACTCTTCGTAGCAGCGCAGTTAGTCTTGACCTGAGAAGCCTTGCTGAGAACTCGTCACAGCTGCTTGGACTTTGTCAATCTTCACAAAACTGTGTCTTTTCAGGCCGAATTTGAGTCTCGTGAACACAAAAAAGTCGGCCGGGGTGAGGGCTGCGATGTATGGTGGGTGGGGAAGCGTTGTCATATTTTTCTTGGCGAGAAATTCCCTCACTTGCAGCGATGAGTGAGATGGCGCGTTGTCGTGGTGGAGAAACCAGGCGTCTGCGATCTCAGGGCGGACGCGCGAGACTCTTTTTCTCAAGCGATCGAATACCAGCGTGTAAAATTCGGCAGTCCAACCTTATCTGAGATTAACCTCACACTCAATCGTTGGTCAGAGTCCAAAACACTTGAGTCACATGGTCGGCAGTTCTGAACGTTGATGGGTGCCCTGAGCGTTGTTCGTTCTCATCGTCTTCTCCTCCTTTCAACGCCTTGTGCCACCTGCACACTTGTGCTTTCGTTAAAGTCTCGTCCCCTTAGGTTTGTCGAATTTCAAGCATGTCGGTAGTGGATTTACCAAGTTTGACGCACCGTGCTGCTGATCCAAACTGCGCTGCATATTCGACAGTGACGCGAAGCTAAAACAGCTTCTCACTTTGCTGGCGATCCGAATGCTGGAATAGCTCGGAGGCAACTGAGTTACGTCAGGCTGTATACCTGACATCCCCCACCAACCTCCCTGACATATAGATCCATCCTCCAACTCTTCTGACTGCCCCCCCCCCAAAATTGTCTCATTACTTCTGGGACAGACCTTGTATGTGTATGTGTGTATTTTGACACATGTGCCTTCTAAAAAAATGAACCTAAAAGGAATGAGGTGACAGGTGAGTGGAGAAGATTACATAATTCCGAAGTGCTTAATTTGAATTCACGTCCAGATATTATTAGAATAATTAAATCAAGAAGATTTAGGTGAGCAGGCCATGTGGCACGAATGGGAGAGGAAAGAAGCGTTTACAGGATTGTTGTTGGGAAACCTGATGGTAAGAGACCTGTAGGAAGGCCAAGACGAAGATGGGGGGATAACGTTGAGATGGACCTAAAGGAAATCGGTAAGGATTGAAAAGGTTGGTTTGGTTTTGCACAGGATAGGGAAAGATGGAAGGCTTGTGTTGCTGCAGACATAAACCTTTGGGTTTAAGAAGGCTAGAGAGTTAGCTATGCCTTCATCTCAAGAGCCAATTAAAAAAGAGCTAAAATCTACAACGAAAAGGTGTTTTTTCCCCATAGAACTCCACGAACATGCACTACATCATATTACGTTTGAAAATCTCTCTCCTGCCCCACACTGGCACATGACGCTACATACCTTACAGGAACGTGACTTCCTATTGCTTGTCAAATTGAAGAAAAGAAAAAAAGCAAAGTAATGGTAAATATCTCTAATTGTGACCTCCGTAGCGGGTTCGAATATCGACCTGATCATTGGTGTTCTTTGTGAATGTCCCTTCATCAATTTGAATTTCATATCATCACTCATCCTCATCTTCGCGATTAGCCATAAGTGGAAGAAAGCAAAGTAGGATAAGTCAAATCAATCAATCAATCTAATTGTGATGATAGTAATTACAAACCCACTAGCAGGAATAACTTTCTGGTATAACCCTGGTCTTTCCCTATTTGTTGTGGTGAAATGGTTAGGGCCATTCATTTCTTCGAGCTTTCTCTGGGATTCATTATTTACCCCATCAGCGAAATTGTTCTTGAAAGCAATGGGGGACTAAAATAAGCGAAAACACAAATGTGAACTAGCTTTAATTTGGTTAGAACAGAACAAAACACAACGTTGGAATTTAAAAATAAAAGCTAAACAAATCCGCCAATGACGTGAAACACCCTTGTCCTCACAGGCACATTCAGTGACACATTGTATTTCTCAAAGGTAAATATTCTCACTTTCGAAGCAGTATATATGTTATTGTTCACAATCTTTATTCGCATACTCCACCGATAGGTTATCATGTTCACCGATTCTTTCTTATCTTCAATGATAACGGTAAAGTCAAGGCCAAAATGACAGTAGTACTAATTGAACAAACAAAGGCATTTACAATTGATTGCAAACGTTTCAAGGTTATCGTACATAAACACACTACAAGTTAACGTACCTTATACAAGTCTTCGTGGCCTCGTTACTACGTTTCTCCAATAGTGACTAATGGCATCCATTGGCATGGGCGTCCGGAAGGAGGGCAAGGGGAGCCGTGCCCCCCTCCCCCTGGAAAATGAAAGTCAACCAACAATTATATATTTTTCACATATAATTTCATTTCAGCCACAATAATATGTGTTAATTATTGTAGGAATATGATAAATTCAAATTTAAGCAATGTTTTTGAGGGAACAACACTATTATTGGGGAAAATATGCCTTGTTTGCCCCCCTGGAAAAAAATACCTTCCTTGCCCCTCCCTGGAAAAAATCCTGCGGACGTTCATGTCCATTGGCGTATGACTTTTGTTCATATTATTTTTTTTATTTTACCATATTTTCATATATCTGACGCATAGTTGGGAAGTAACCTAATGCAAGGCTAACCCGTTACCTTTTCGCTACTTGCGTTAGTAAATTTTATCGAAATTGCAGGAATAATTGTAACGGTAATTCCATTCGTTACTTTACTTGCGTTACGTTGCGTTGATAATTTCAGAGCTGAAAGATCTATTTCCCAGGACAAAACATGCTATGTTGTGTTGCTTTAAATGTTTGAAATGTTACGAAAATCTTTCGTTCCAATAGGTATCACCCCCTCCCCCTATTTCTAAGGCATAGTTCCATTCCATTCCACTCAGGTGGGCATTTGTCACTATGCTATCTTAGGCTATAGCCTAGAGACCGTAAGTCCAGGGGGCGCACAAAAATGAGACTCTGAAGGGGAAGAAGTGACCAAGACCATCGCCAAATTAAAAATTTCTTAATATTTTCATAATGGCAAAATAAAATGAAGTTTCTTGCGTTACAGTTTTAGGTGAGTGTTCTCTTGTTTTAAGTGTATTTATCGTTTTATCGAAATTTAATGAAAAATTAATCAGGCGTATCTATATTTTAAAGTTGACAAGTGCTATTATACAGAGCATGCAATTAGTGTAAGTGAAGTACTATGATAACAAAACCATAATAATAATAATAATAATGTCAGCAGTGGCCCAATTTTGCAACCCCCCGATTCTACATATTTTAACTGCTATAGTTCGGCATTTCCTCCGACACGCTTGAAGTCACTAATTACAAATAAAAGCACGATTCTCAAAACGAGAAAGAACACATGTGAACCTGGAAGTTTTATCACAGGAGAATCGGGACATTTTCACGTCCTGACTAGTCGGGGGGAAATGTCTGGACATGATTATAAAGATAGAATTGTCCCAATGAAATCGGGACGCCGGTGGCTTCGAAAAATCCCAGACACTGAAGCAGCAGGGGGATCGTATTTGCGTCGAATCTTTCACTCGCCCGAATGACCTTGACACGCTTCCAAGCGCTCCAGCACCAGTTTCCTACCAAAGGATCCCCACATAGCTACAACATTGCTGTTTGGGAGAGAGCGCGTAGGACCAGGGACGTCGTTAGGGGGGGGCCTGGGGGGTCTTTGGCCCCGGCAGTTGTAACTCTGGCCCCCGCAAACAAAATTTTGATCGATTAAAAGTTATCCTAAATTAATACTACATATTATTTTCTGGTAAATTTGTAGCAGAGTTGGAAACACTGTTCCGAAGAAAATCTTTGGAAGCAAATGTAGGACAGCAAAATTCCACCCTTTCCTTGCTTACCAGATTATAACCAAGGTCATAAAATCTGCCTGCTTAGAGGTTATTACCCTTGCCCTAAGTTCCTGGAAACCAGAGATCCGACCCTGTTGTTGCAAATGACCCTTCCAGTACAGATGGAATCAAAGACTCCGCCGTGGCCGAGCGGTCAACAGTAGGTGGTCGAGCGACATAGGCTATGGAGAGAGTTCTCCAGTACTGACATTGTTCTGAGATTTAAAATTGCTTTATGCTTCAGCTTCAGAGCCACAGATTAGCTTTGTGTTCTTGCTTGCGAGGAAGGTCTGCTATCGGGTTCCTACGGTCACTGTGTATTTGTTCGTGTGTGGGAAGAGTTCTAGCGTTGTTGTGCATTTCCATCTTGAATGGATAAATTTATCAAAACCGGATATTTTAAAACTATCTCAAAACATGTGGAAGATGACGGCAATGAAGAGGGTGTTGGTCCAAGTTCTGACGTTCCAAAGTTAGACAAAACAAGTGAATGTACTAATGTGAAAACAATTACTGATCTTGGGGTAGATAATCCTAGGCAACCACTTTTGCAAAAATTTTCCAAATACTACGTTCGGAAAGCGAAAGCGGTCATTTCAAAAACACTGGTTTGCATCTGCGCCGTGGCTAGAATATAGTGTGGAACTTGACACATGCTTTTGTTTTCCATGCCGTAAATTTGGCACAGGATATGCAGAATCAAGTTTCAGGAAAATAGGGATTCGCAACTGGAAGAAACCATGTGAAAAAAATAAGGAAAACGAGAATCGTCCTATCATCTAAAATGCATGGAACTGTGGGCGAATTACAAAGTGAGTACCAATCAGTTTTGTAAAACAATTATATGTGTGTGTGTGTGTGTGTGTGTGTGTTCGTAGTTTAACTTAAATAATGAAATATGTATATGTCTGTATATCGAGTGTTCAAATTGAAAAAATGCTGAGGAGAAAAGTCATATCAGCTTCCCTTTTCAAATTTTGAGATTTGTACCTAAAATATACGGACTGATGGTTCAAAGTAAATAACACAAATTTTCCAATTAGTGTACAAGAGTTCAGTAATCACAGATGTCGTCTCAGTGGACTTTTATTTCATATCAGAATTATTTTTCTTAGAGGAAGGCAAATTAATCAGGAAATATTTTCTCATCAAATACATATTGTAATTTGCAAACCAACAACAGTCTTAATTTTAATGTAAAATTCAGTACAGAAACTGACAATTTATATGCTGATATTAATGTAATATTTACTTGAATGATTACGTCAAATTCTTAGCAATAGCAAAATATGATCGAGAATATTTAAGAGGAAAATTCTTTACCTGGTCAGGAGTTAAATTAAAAATTTCAATTTGAACACTGGATGTACTTTGATTTCCGTTTCCTGATTTTACATTACTTTACTGACACTTCTAGCTAATGTCAAAGATATGCCTGGGTTCGATATCTAGTGGACGCACATAGTGGTTTGGATCCAACTTTAAACTGTACGTCCAGTCCCGATTGGCCTATCTGTGCATGAAGAGGACTTAATACAAAAACTCACGGACTCGAACTTAGATCAATTTGGGACAAAATCGTAATTCGGTAGCTAACGTGCTCAGCCACTGAGGCGGCTAGAATTCAATAGGTTTTCATTTTGGCTATTTTACCTTTTTTCCTACCTCGTAGGTTAATTTTTACAAGTCGATGTGGATGGATGAATGATGGATGGATGGAAAGGTGATGGGAGCATAGACAAACAGAATGAGTCACCAATGGCTGGTGGAGGTTTGAACATGGGATCTCTGATTCCGTAGCCCTTTACGCTTACCACTCCGCCACGAACACTGGAATAAATGAAATAAGTAATGCCATTGTTTAGAATGGATGTCGGGGAGAGTGGAAGCCTAGCTAATAACAATGTACACTAATGCATTGTTGGCAATGCTAGCAGATGTTAACGATCTACCGATACCTCACAGAATGGAGAAATAATATTTACATATATTTGCATTGTTTTAAAAAATATATATGGCACTGACGAACGAAGGAACAAAGCTAATCTTTATGGTGTAGAGCAGGAATTTCCAAACTTTTTCGTTTCGCCGCGCCATTAGTGTTTCAAGATTTTTTCACGGCGTCCAACAGAATGTAGGCCTATCTAATACTTGCTTTGATTGATTGATTGATTGAATTGATGTTTTAAGTCCATTTCATGCACAATAAGGCTAATCGGAACTGGACCTACAGTTTAAAGTGGGATCCGAACCACTATGTGCCTGCACCGGGTAACGAACCCGTGACCCCTTTATTACAAGGTGGTGACTCTAACACTACGCCACCGGGGAGGCCCTATCTAACACTTGTAACGCTCTGTTAGTGTGCATAGGTTGCTTTCCTTAAGTTAAAAAATAAACATATATTTCAAATTCCGAAACATTTTTATGTAAAATGTTCTAAATAAGAACATGTATTTGGAACAATCATATCAATGACTGAATTTCAGTGAAAATATTGGAACATCTTGCGGCGGCCCCGTACGCCTACCAGGGCGGCCCAGGGCGCCCCAGGGCACACTTTGGGAACCACTGGTCTAGAGATTACAATTTCTGTAAAACTGAGTCCCAGGTTTGAATCCTGAAGGAGATATTATTTTCTTTCACTATTACAATAACTGATCCCATTGTCGTCGTAATCAAAAATAGTTTAAAGTCCATTTTATGCTCAAATTGATTAATTGGAACTGGATTTATAATTTAAATTTGACTCCGACCCATTGTGCAATGCGTCTCCATCGGTACTTGAACCTGGCACTCTTTGGTTACAAGGCAACGTGGTAAACCACACCGAGGAGGTCCGCCGTGGTAAACGTGACGTTATAATAAATATGCAATATAAAGCAAAAACATGAATTTATTCTTAAGAATGTTAAAAAACAACAACAACAAGAAACAGAACATTTGAGTCGCCAATAATATTCTGAATATTACATATCATAATTGTGATGGCGATTTGTGAGTTTTCCTTCATTAATTGCCATTCATGATCGTCAACATTGCGATTAACTAAAAGTAACAGAAAAGCGGCACAACATTTAAAAAAATATAATATACGTAGAATAAAAAAAATAGGTGTGAAACTGAAAAAGAAAGGTAATAACAAGTTGATATTTACTACCTATTTTTTGTGCTTTTTGAAGTTGTCAAATTTTGTCATTTTTGGCGCCAATTTACCTGTCTATTTAGCATGCTTTGTGGCTATTATAAACCCGCTCCCTACTGATAACACGAACTCAAGGCAAAAATAAACAAAGTGTGAAAACACCTACTTCAGTGTCTTTGTGCATGATACTTGCACAAACCATCAACGTTGTTTTGGGAGAATGCAGGGTGCAAGTTAAGAAGTGCACAATTTTCGAAATTGCCGCAAAAAAAGTGGCACGCATCTATTTTTCCTACTACATCTCGAGGCACTGGTGTACACATGGGGGAGCTGATGCGGCTTAACTCTCCCGAAATTTCTGTCTTTGAGCAACTTTCAAAAGGAAGCTTAAAAGTGGTTAATTATGAAATATGTTATACTGTCTCTCCCCCTCCCCTCTGAAAAAAAACCCTGCACACGTTAGTGTCTAGAGGAGTTACAAATCACTCGCATAATTTAAAGTGCTGTTTGCGCTGGAATACTACTAAATGTGCTAGAATTTAAATTTGACAATAATTTCAATGTTAAAAGCGTCATTATCATTATTATTATTATTAATGTTTTTATAACGTCCTATTATTGTTATAATTACGTCCCTGCCTAAATTCACAGCCAGAAATAAGATTGATTGATTGATTGAGTTGTTTTAAGTCCACTTTGTGCACAGTAAGGTTAATCGGGACTGGACCTACAGTTTCAAGTGGGATCCGAACCACTATGTGCCTACACCTGGTATCGAACCCGGGACCCCTTAATTACAAGGGAACGACGATACCACTGCGCCATCGGGAAGGCCCAGAAATTAGAATAAAACGTGATCTTCTTTCTTCAGGAAAGCAACATCTTGACAGGCGGCCCTAAGACCAGCACAAAGCTTGAATGGAGACCATACAACAAGTTTGTTCAACAAATGTTGGCGAGATGGTTGCGGACAACCAAAGGCGGCACTGCGTCCCAAATACTCTCTGAACTGCCCGTCATAAAATGTTCCTGCGAGACCTATTTCTAATCTGTGGTCATCACTGTATGACTAGACCCCTTTGTGTCGAACCTGACAATGCAGGGAGCGGTCTTTCTTGCTTTAAGGGATGATGGGAAGGAAATGGCATTCAAATGGCAGGGAAGACTTATCCCTGGGTTGAGTTATTGTACCCCTGCTGTTTCAGTGCACCGTTTCTGTAAGGCAATACGCAAATACGGTTAAATTTTCCCTTTCCCAGTAAACCTTTGTTTTCGATTCATTTTGTTCATTCTGGTAGATTTTGCTTCTATCCAGGGTGCCAAGTACCAGAACAGTCCAATGACCTCGCTGCCTTCGAGCAAGCAATAACTTTAGTGAGGAGGTAGGAGGGCTTGGGGAGGGAGGAGGGGCAGATGCAAGAGGACGAAGAAAATGTAGCAGTTTACTTACATGATGACTCGTGAAAGTATTTGTTATTGCCTGTTTGAAAGAATGAAAGGTATGAAATTAAATTAGTAATATTTCTCTTGTTCGCTTCGCTTTCAATATAAGCGTTTCTAATAAGTAACAAGTTATAATGGTTACCCCAAAAAACTGTGTATATGTGTGCGTGTGCGTGTATGTAATATGATTTGTTAATGATGACGTACTGGATACCAAATAATGAAAAAAGTAAAGTAATGTGCTCCCCTGTGCTTTTCGCTATGCCATGAAAGCGTATAGGGGTGTGTAGTTAGGGCTCCACACTTTATTGATCACGGCCGAAGGTGGAGGTGATGTGATCAATCAGCACCACGTCCCTGGCCTTGTTTACCTGCCAGAGTTTTCTCCATGTACCCACTTTATACGTACGACGCTGGGTGGGCACCAGAACCGCTCGAACAGGTGAAAAAAAATCCCGGTATCCTCCAGAATGAATAGGAAAGATCCTACACAGAATAATTTATCAGTTTAGCACTTCCACAGAGGATATAGTTTCGATAAAAAAGAAGAGGTTGTCATTGAGACAAGTAGAAAGTAAAATGCATTAAGGAAAACTGTAAAGTAATAGTTTAATAGTAATTACATAAATTGACTTGCTTACTGAAAATTGCTGAACTCTAATTTTTATTTGACCTCCAGTATTCACATATACGTACATTATATACACTTCTTAGTAGTTTAATATACCAATGCACTATATACGTAGCAATATTATAATGTAATATTATATATATGTGTGTGTGTGTGTGGTGTGTGTATGTGTGTGTGTGTGTGTGTGTGTACATTACACACACAGAGTTTTTTACCTTTACTGTCTGGAAATATTTACATAGGAACAAATTTCAGATTTGGCCCCCCGAACTGATCAACCTAGCTACGTCCCTGCGTAGGACTGACAACGATTATTATCCATGTTGTCAGTTTTCTCACAAAATGCATTGAAACTATCGAGTAGAACTCTGGACCGGCGCTAGTCATTTTGCCGCCCTTAGCGGTGGCGGCATATGCCACTCCCTTTCGACCCCCCCGTCATTATGCAGAAACGGGAAATTGAAAATCAATATATTCCTAAGTAAAAGATTAAACTATAAATAAATATTGAGACTTGTTATGCTATTTCAATACAATTAAGCAGAAAAGGATATCTCGCTCGACCACACTTAAACTGTAAAAAAATGCGACACTAATTTTGTATTAAATTATTAAATTTAATGAAAACTCTCTCTCTCTCTCTCTCTCTCTCTCTCTCTTAAACGTATCTTAAATGTAACAAGACAAGTATTAGGAAACAAATGAAGGCTTGACTTCATATGTTTACCGTTGTAGGTCTGTGACATATGATTGGATTTTAAAAATAATTACATGTAATATTCCCGGATCTCCCACGTGGGTGATCTACGTAAGGTGTGAATTCTTTCCTGCGTTGTCCCCGCATGAAGCGGCTCTGGGGTTCACCCGGCCTCAAATCAATGGGTACCTGGGGCAACCATGGGAGGTAAAGGCGGCCGGAGAGTGGTGCTGATCACATCACCTCCAAAATGGCCGAGATCGAGAATGTGTGTGGCCCTACCCCCACATCCCTTAAATGTGCCTTCATGACATGGTGCTAAATGCGCAGGGAACTTTACCTTTACCTTCGCATGTAATATTCTTTTTCGTATAATGTTATCTTGCGTAAAATGGAAACAAGCGTTATACACTCACATTAGGTGCAAAATCATGACCCTTTATCAGTTTAAGGTCTCCTTTGGTGTAATTGTTTTATTATAGCCCAAAGTACTTTTAGTTCATCTTTAAATTCAGTAGTCTTCATGTGTTAACATTCCGGCAAGTTTTCTACACTTGTCAGACAAAAGATCAGATGGTGTATATATGCTTACTAATATCATAAAAGAAATTGAAAAATTCACTATGATGTTTAAGAGGGAGGTGGAGTTTGGCGAAGGTCGCCGTGGAAAGTGCTTACATTTAACATGGGCTTTTTTGCATTTTGTTGAATATAACGTTTTAGGACAAAAATTTGCCGGAAAACACGCAGTAGATGTGAACTTACTTTATGAAACTTTGAGTACATGACACATTTATGCAATTTCAGTTCGATAAATGTGCACAAATTCCATTATTTTTTTTCAATTTCCCATAAGGAAATACGTAAATAAGCACAGAATGGTTATGGGATTTGTGGGTAGCACCAACGAAAATGGCCATTATGATGCATACTAACGTAATGCTCAATCCTTTTATGACTAAGCTAGAGAGGGCTTTTCTTTCAAAACTCACTTGCACAGCCCAAAATGATTGTTTAAAAATGTCATGTATTATTGACGGCGAAAGATACGGCCGCTTCAGCCGAATTTCATCCATCATAGTTCGCCACTTGGCCACTAGATGTCTCTGTTCGAATTGCCTCAGGCTGACGGGGAGGGCTAGTTCGCGCGGGTGTTTGAATCCTCTGCACAGCTGGGTTCCGTCCCCTCGTCAGAAGGTCCCGTAGCTGTCACAGCTTGATTTATTGCCTCTTTCCCAGGCAAGAAACCAAGAAAGCAGGAAGCCATGAGTTTGTGTATGTTTGAGTGTAGAGAAGCAGAGCATATTTACCGTGAATTGCAACCAGTGACACAGTAACTTTATCTCGATCCCTACCGCGAAGAACGTATTCAGGGGGGTCCAGGAGTCCCAACCTCCCCCCGAAAGACTTACCAAGTACAAAAATTAAATAATGAGATCATAAAATAACTTCAATTAAGTAATGAAAATAAGGTTGTTGTTTAATCGCAAATTGTTTATTTCCGCAAAAATATTGGAAAGCAATACGACTTTGAATGACAGTACCAAAGAAGATTTATGCAAGAATTATTACTACTTATAATAACATGCAAAATATTACCAGGAATTTTACTTTCGTCAACTGGATCTAACATCATTTTTTCATACTCAATAAATATTATATTCTTTATCTATTTGACATTAATTTCCTTGCCAGGGCAGTTTCTATTTTTTTACAAATTTTGCCGACCTTAACTACACGTAAGCTAGATAATGAATACGTGATGTTATACTGTATCACTGTTGTTATACCGCCTTCTTACCTATTCATGTAATAAAAATATATTAATTAATTTAATATAATTATACTTATTTTAATTTAACATTATTAATATTATTATTTTGAGACATTGCGTTAGGACGCCCCTCCGAAATGTATATATCTAGATACGTGCCTCGTGTTCGATTTGAATAAAATGTAGAAAAGACGGGGAGGGTGGTAGCGCTTCCTCTTTTTACATTTCGATAGTTTCATCTCACATGTAGTACTTTGTGAGTCAACGGTGCAGATAGGAAATACATGTACACACACACACACACACATAATTAATGATTCGCAAAGAAACTTCGTTAAATTCCCATGCTTGTTCCGCTCACAAATCACATCCTCTCCAAATTACAATAGCCTACTATTGTTGTTGCTTACATATATGTGTAGTGTGTGTGTGTGGTTCCTAGAACTTCACTACTTCCAATCATAAACTTGATGTGACTCTTACAAAACATTTGTTTTTGGAGTGGAAAGATCATGAAAAGGTCTACTGTTTCTTTGCAAATCTTCAATTAATGTAAAATTTAGTATAAAAACATAATTTTGGCTGACTTGCTAACTTGAGATTTAAAGAAATTATTAATTTGAATTCTTCATTAACAATAACAAAAGCGACATAAAATGTAGGACAAGATTCTTGGCTTGGTTGAGAATTACATTAGAGATGTACAGGTTAGGAAAGGTGAGGTAGAATTCCCTGTCTTCTTCCTCTTCAGCGCGAACCCTGCCTCCTACATTCTACATGTCCATTCAGAATGTCTTCTTAGTTTCGGATATATTTTGCCTCCCCTATAGCGTAATGGTAAAGATGACCCTCATAATGTCAAAAGGTCCCGAGTTTGGTACCTGGTGGACGCCCAATAGTTCAATCCCACTATAAATGTAGGTCCAGTCCCGATTAGCGTATCTATATATCATTTCAGTGTAAAATGGCCACCTGTGCTGTATCTGAAATTTTCTCAAATAAATAAATAAGTAGACTTACAGAAACTCAAACTCAAGATACTCAAACGACCGGCATAGGGTTGACGGCGCTTGGTGCTGTGAGAGGGCCCCCTTTGCCAAATCAAAATTAGGAAACAAATCTCAACTTCAGGTGTTCCCCACTTTTTCGCCATTAGATGCTGTTCTGCATCGTGACCGTACGGTCTAAGGCTTCACGCTTTGGGCTCCAGCTACGGGACGCGCGCAGGTTCGAGTCTCGTGGATGAAGCGTAACAACTTTTCTCCTGATATTTCGGCCAGTCAAACTCGCCGCCCGCGGGCCGCATGTGGGAACCAGCATCCGTTAATGCGGCCCGCCTTGGCCCCACTTAACACTTCATGCTTGAAATTATCTATACATTTGTAGTTATCCCGTTTTCTCTTTTCTCTTGATACAAGACCAGACTCATCCAAACTTCAACACATTGACCAATTTTCCCTACACAGGTATACATTCCATTATAGAGTAGGTGTTGTGTCAACTAAGCAAGCTGATGGACATGTTACTTCTGAAGTACGAAATATCTTGCCAGCTGGGCAGCGTGCATACTTTCTGTCGCCTATGAGTTTGTTTCTTGATTTTCAAGGATTTACCTGGAAGAAAAGTCAGTTTCTGTAAAAGTTTCAGAGAACCATATGGCTGCCCAAACTTCGTGGGAGTAAGAAAAGGACTATAGAAGAGGAATGTAGATTTTTCAAGTGAAATGCTTACTTTTCTTGTGAAGTGAATAGTGAAAAGCGTAGAAATTGTGTACCCTGATAAAGTAAATTCATTCAGAAGTATTTCTTTATCACGAAATAAATTTGCCATAATCTGTGGCGGAGTGGTTAGCACAACCCGTTGCGACACCAGAGGTTGCGGGTTCGAATCCTTGCCTGAGCATGGGTTTTCTTTGTGTGTGTCCCTTCATCAATTTCATCATATCATTACTCATCCTCATCGTCGCCATTAGGCAAACGTGGCAGAAAAGCAACGCTAATAAAAAAAAATCAGAAATACAGTTGAGGAGAGGATTTATGACTTAGTCAATGAACAATTGGAAGCGAAAATTGTTCGTGTTGTTGCCTTTTCGCTCACAATATGTGAAATTACGGACGTCTGTGATCTAGCTCGGTTAGCTCCCTTCATTCGTGGATGCGATTCTTATCTCGATATAACAGTAAAACTACTTGAATGATTCCTCCCCGTGACACAAGAGTTGATATTTTGAAGGAAGTGGAGGCCATTTTGCAAAGTTACAGTCTTCCGTTATATTAAAACAATACTTCAGAGGGTGCGAAGGGCAATAATCTTGTTCTGCTCTGCTCCATTATCTTTTGATGATGTGTGTACAAGTCCTGACTTCGAATGGAACTTATTTAATTGCAGTGCAACTCGTATAGGTGGGCTATCCTTGATTTTTCTTATATCTCCCATAGCAGTATCCTCGAATAAGCTATTTTGCTGTAGAAATTTTATTAATTTTGGTTGCACTTTCCTTGGTGAAAAGTTGTTTTCCATAATGAAGATTAATGAAACAGCCGAATGATCAAGAATGACTGACAAAACATTTATTGTCTGCATTAAGAGTTTCATGCTAACAAAAAACTCATTGTAGACTTTTGAGAAGCTTGTTAAAAAAAACAGTGAAATCTGTGCGAAACGAAACTATAATTGCAAAACAAACAGTTACAATTGTAACCAATTTATACTCGAAAGTAACATGTAAAATACTATAACCATGAAAAAATATGGAGGAGGTCTATATATAATTTACATATCGATGCTGCAATAATAATCACTGGAATCATCCCCCCCCTCGGCCCCATTGGGTCGAATCACTTAGTTCTGGATTTTAAGGTGTTGGGGTTCTAGATGTGTGGCCCGGATAGTTTTGACATTATCGTTATGCGGCCCTACTCACGAATTGAGTTTGACATTGCTGGTCTATAGGACCTGTTGAGGAGATATGTGTGTGTGTGTGTCTCATAGAACATCACTACTTCCAAACAGTGTTGCCAATCTCCGAATGCAGGATTTCCCTTTTACCAGTGTAAAATCTCCCTTTTTCGACCTTAATTTCCCTCGATTTTCAAAACACATCTGAAGCTGTATCTTTGTATTACTATAACTGTTAATCGGAACCGTATATAAGGGGGTTTAGTGAGTTCAACCCCCCCCCCCCATTGAATAAAATACTAGAAACTGATCATAGTTTCATAATATAATTATCCTAAAATAAACATTTGAATTTTAAAATAAAACACTAATGTATTGAAAAAATCCCCAAACCAAAAATATTTTCGTCTGCGACGCAATGATTGAGGGACTTTGAAACCCACCCATTGTCAAAGCTTAGCTAGGGGTCTACTGTTAATATTTTTCTTTTGACGCCTGTATTGCCTGAGGAATAGACTTTATTATTATTGGTTGGTTGATTTGTTGTTTTAAGTCCACTTTATGCACAGTAAGGCTAATTGGGACTGGACCTACAGTTTAAAGTGGGATCCGAACCACTTGTGCCTCCACCGGGTATCGAACCCGGGACCCCTTGATTACAAGGCGACGACGCTACCACTGCACCATCGGGGAGGCCCACTTTATTATTATTATTATTATTATTATTATTATTATAAAATATTTATGAAAATCATAAAAGTGTGAAGTAATGGGCAGCCACTCAATATGATTTTTTTTCACATGTTTCCCCGATATCTTTTCATCCGCAGATAAATCCCCACGACGTTTTCTAACCTTTTTGGGAGTTCCTATCAGTCCCCTCTTCCATTCTCCTTGCAACGACACAGGACACACAAAGTCACACACACAGCCACTAAGACACGTTCTGAAATGATGGATGGAACAAGAAAAAAATTGAAAATCGCGTCCCAAATTATTTCCAGGTGCAGCGCGGCTCGTGCCTTGAGGCCTTTCTAGGAAACGCGACAAATATAAGACTGACCGGTCAAGGTCATCTATAACAGGGAGAAGGAAAGCTTACTGAAAAGTGTCACTGTTGCTAACTATTCATTTGGAAAAAGTACACGCTGAAAAAAATATTTTCGAACTTTTTAAAAGAATGAAACGAAAATGTGAGTTTAAATTTCCCTGTTTTTTAGCTATTTGTCATTAAATTTCCCTTTTCCCTTTTCACCCTCAAATTTCCCTGTGCCGAGGGAAATTTCCCTGCTTTTGGCATCACTGCTTCCAAACAAACGCCAATCAGAATAAGGGATCAGAACTTAGCCTATGTATATTTTCTCCCGCAGGCACGACGTGACCGGGGGGGGGGGGGGGTGAGGCTGAAGACCGTTCCGAAATCCTACAAATATGTAATTAAAATAGGGTATAGCGGTGATTAATTTTACTTACATTAAACATCTTGTACAATAACTTGCAATATACTGAGAAATTCATTTTCAGGGGTTCTATTCCCCACTTTTTCACCCTTAGATGGCAGCTGCTGATAAGAGATGAGCCTTCCCCCTGAAATAAAATTCTGGCTACGGGCCTGCTGTTCTGCATCGTGACTGTATGGTCCGATGCATCATGCTTTGAGCTCCGTCTACGGGACGCGCGCAGGTTCGAGTCTCTTAGGGTAAACGTATCAACGTTTCTCCTGAGATTTCGGCCTGTGTATAGGACAGGTTATTTGTATAGGACCGGTTGCCACCCACAATCGTGCGGAGATTGGGAAGCTATGAATGAGTCACGGAAACCTACAACAAATATTAGGGGTTCGTCGTGCTGACCGCACACAACTGGTTGGACTGGAAGTGAGGCCGGCAGTCGGTAGGTGGGCTCTGGCCCTCAGGGGCTGTAGCACTACGGGTTTACTTACGTATATTGGCGTAGCCATGTGTGGGTCCACAGAGGCTTGGCCTCTCCTCGAAATTCTGTCACTTTATTTTGACCAATTCACTGTGATTTTTTTAAGAGTACTTTGTAACACGTATAGTGCTGATCTTGAAGATCATACTATAATTAGTTGGAGTGAAATTTCACTTGGGAAGCAATCAATTAACATTGGGAAAAATCACAATAGGAGAGAGCACCTAATGTGATGCAGGAACTGGTCATATTTTTCCACAGGGGATTCCCATCACCACTGAGAGTTTGTCCCCACCCTTGGCCGATTAGCCGGCCCCGTGGCGGAGTATTTATCTCATTTCGCTACGACCCCAGTGGCCCCGGATTCGAATCCGGTCTGGGCATACGTGTCCTTCGTGAGCGTCTCTTCATCGATTACATCATATCATCATTAGCCAAGAGTGGCAGAAAGGCGAAGTAAAACAAACAAAATCAATCAATCTTGGCCGATTAAAGCTGCTGTGAACTCCAACGATGAGAACTGTGCAAAGGGACTTAATTCAGATCATAATAAAGAAAACTACTTCATCAAAGTGTAAGTTCAATATTATACTATTGTTTCCTGACATCTTTGTTACTACTGTACATTTTGTTACATTGTTTTGTCCGTCTTTCTCCTTTTCAGTTTTTCCATATGTTATTACGCATGTCCACGTTTCCTCTTTTTATATTCCAGGTAGTTTCGCTCCTGCCCATCTCTAATTATTATAGGGACTCTATTCGTTAATAGTTGAAATAATAATTGTTACTAATTTTTGCCTTATTATTATCATTATTATTATATATCGATTTTGTATAAAAAAACACCCCCTTCAAAAAAATACTTTCTTTCAACTGATATTCTCTACCTCCTTCTTTACTCTCAATTGATAATTCTAACCTCAACAAGAAAATTCAACATAATTATAGTAGCCACTGTAATCAACCAAATTTATTCAATCAAAACTTCAGTGACGAAGATTCTGTCTCTGGAGCCTGCCACTCGTCTTGCTCCATGCAAGAGTCAGCCAGCAAGCAGTGAAATACGAATTGCTTTGCCAGTGGAGAAATTTAGCCTCCGAAACCAAAATGAAAAGAAACAGGTGGGTGTCCTTTTTCTGGAAACCTCACTGCGGGAGTCACGCGGAGGGGAGGGGGTGGTGAAGGGAGGAAGGTTCTCTTCCTAGTCCTCTGATATGTCGCTAGGTGTCTCTGTATCGCATCGGGCCAGGAAACTACTTTCATGCCAACCTCCAGGCCACTCTTAAGCTGCTCAAATCTTTCTCTTAGAGCTAAAGTAATCGTCTAGGACCTGGTAATATGTAAAAATCAACTCGGTACCGTTTTTGTGGATCTTCAACAGTTTCATCATACCGAAACTGCTTCTTCTTTCGATTTCGGCCCTGTACAGTATTGCCTATCTGTGGATCATCTATATCAGTGGTTTCCAACTTCAAAAGGTCCGAGGGCCAAAATTATATCCAGCAGTTGATTGGCGGGCCGCATTTTTTTTTGGGGGGGGGGGGATTAAACATTACAAAAATTTTATGTACTGAACTGAAAATGTAGTACTTTCGCATGACATAAATTTCTAAAATGGGGCAAAAAAACAATGGAATCACAAATCAAAATTGTATAATTAGAATTTATTACACAAAAACCCAATACTTATGGATGAATTAAAAGAAATGAAAAACACACCATGCAAATAAGAATCCTTCATAGTAAGTGTTCAATGTGAAAATTGAGGCCGATCTGCTTCTTTTATTAAAGTTGGAATATTCACTTCAATTTCTGTATTTGAAAGTCTCAGAAGGTGAAGCAGTGAAGAATCTGCCAGTCGGCTTCTGTAGCGGTTCTTGATGAACTTCAATGAAGAAAAAACACTTTCACACGTGTATGTGCTGCCGAACATCGGTGTCATTCTTTGCCCAAAACTACGAAGGTTTGGAAAGCGTTCCTTTGAAAGGTATTTGAAAATCTCTGGCCCCTTTTCTTGCCTAGTTTGAAGGAACACATACGAGGGACATTCCGAAAGTAAGTTTCGTCATTTTTTTTTCACAGGGAAGCTGTATTACAAAGTGAAAAAACACATTGCCATAACAAAAGACAATCTTTCCTGAATTCACGACGGGAGGAGCAAGAGCAGAAGAGCGATTGCGCTTGCGCAAAGTGCAGAAGAATAGAGATAAGCAGCAGACCGACGTGACGTACCCGAGCTCATTCGAGTGCAAACCAGTATAGCAGAAACGTGGTCACAAATGGAAGTGCGTGCTGTCATGAGCTATGAATGGGCTTTTGTCAATCTTCTAGTCTTGTGCTCAGGGGTGAACACTTGACACGTTACGAGCGCGAGAGCAATGACTTCCTGTTCAGGTTTTGATCTTGGACGACAACGCAAGACCCCACAGAGCAAGGGTCACTGCAGAACACATTCACGTCTGGGATGGGAGAGATTGAATCACCCGGCCTACAGCCCCCGATCTTGCCCCATCAGACGTCCACCTTTTTCTTGCGTCACTTCGGAAGCAACGAAGAGGTGCAACAGACTATGAAGAACTTCCTTAAATTTGCTAGGCACAGATTTTTTACCTATCTTGAAATTGATTTCACGTAACAATAAATGTATCAACGTCGGTGGCGACTATGTGAAAAATAGCCAAAATATTGTATTTTGTTATAACATTGTATTCTTCTGTTTGTAATAAAGCTTCCCTGTGAAAAAAAAATGACGAAACTTACTTTCGGAACGTCCCTCGTACATCGCCTTGCAAATCACACAATTCAAGTTGGAGAGAAGCTTCTTGTTCTTCGATGTTAACGCCAAGAGGATTTCTAAATAGCTGGATTCTGATTTTAAGTTCTCCAAAATCTTTAAATCTGGAGTCACACTCATCCATTATTTCTTTAATATTTTCACTGAATTCAGAAAAGCCCAATGTTTCTTAATCTCCTGCTAGCCGCCGACAGCTTGGAATATGGACCAGGTTATTCCTCTCCAAAGCAACGTTGAAAATCTTCAGTTTATTACGAAAAACATTTATTTGCACACGTGACGAACACGATAGTAGGTATTTTTCGGTGAAGAAGGTTGGAAACACTGCTTACCCACAACTGTAGTCAAGCTGTGCGCGCCATATTGTGTGTTACGCAAGCGAAAAAGGAATAACAAAAATTACTCTCTATGTGAAAAATTGTGTTTGTTTTCGTATAAAAAGCATAATGGCACCTTGGTAAGTACGAACCATGCGAAACACAAAATATCCGATTTTAATGTGTCTCCGATATATGAAACTGGTACCTTTATTTGAATGCAATAACATGTTGAACTGTCCATATTTTATTAATTGTTCACTTTTCGAAATAACGGAAAGCTAGCACATTGATTGCTTAAATGTAATAAATTAAATGGACATTTCCACTACTTTTTTTTAAAGATCATTTTTAAAATTTACACCATCGACAAATAACCCCTGCAATTTCTCACGTTCATGTGCGTTCATTTTTAGGTAAAAAATCGAGTTCCTAATTTTCGAGCCGAGCGTTGCGCGCAAAACACACCTGCGCCATGTTGTGACGTCGTCGTTCGGCTCCTTCTGTCGTCTGCACTTCGCGTTGGCTGCATTTGGTGTTAGGACGTGTCTGTGTTTGCTACGAGATAATGGATTGGAAAAGATAAGTAACTACTTGAACAGGAAATGGTCGTTACCGCTAAGCAAGCACTAAGTCAGTGCTTTATTACAGTTGTCTCTGCTGAGTTAACATTACAAATAAGATTTTTTGTTGCCTTGTGCCGAATCAAGTTTCCATCTTGTGGGTTACAAGAGCAGAGCAGCCCGAATTTTATAGCTGGACGTGTTGTGGATATCACAGTGGAAAATAAAGATTTCACCATTGTGCACAAATACGAGTACCAGATGCTCCAATATGATATTTCTCAATGTACCCACGAAAAAAAACAAAAAAACAGAACGACTTGTTTGTGTGCGATTTACAAGAACAATGAAATTGGTCTGTGAAAGCTATGTAAAAAGTGCAAGTTACTAAAAATACTGTTCTATTTGATTACAGTGTAGTGCATTACCATGGGCGCAGCCAGAAATTTTTGTACGGAGGAGGGGGTTCAGGCTCTGATAAAAGCTAAAACATTAAAATAATAATAATGGTTATGATTTTTATTGCACAACAATAATTATTATAAACTAATAAAATAAAAAGTTTTTATTTCTATAATAATTTTATTACATCCTTCCTTGGGCAGGCTCTTCTATTCGGTCCACCAGATGAGCGAATATGCAGCGCAACTATTTTTATTTATTTATTTTACATTTCAAATACAATTAGTGTACTGAAATGCAAAGTACTATATTTTGTTATTTACACTGACACGCCTTGTTCAAGAAAAAAAAATTAGGAGCAAATTTTGGTCATATAGTGCGACCTCTCACATAAGAAATTAATTTTTGGAATTTTGAAAATTTGAACAACCTATTCCTTGGATTACATAATAGAAATATGTTTCTTGAATTTTACACTCAACTTTTTCGATCTGGCGCATTTTTTATTTTGATTTTTCTGTTGCAATCTTGGGCGTCGTAAGGAGGGGAGTCCCTCTGGAAATTGGCATTGTTCATTTCAAGTAAAAAAAAGAAGAGAGCTTGTTATATTTATTGTTAATAGGGGAAATAAAGATCATTTAGTTAGTATTTGAACAAAAACAGTACAAAGTGTGTTAGATCAAAAAATTAAAGGAAAATATAGGAAACAAGTTGTATCTCCATGTTCTACCATTTAATCCAAGAAAATAAATGGTTCCACAGTTTTCAATATTCCAAAAAAATATAGAGAGGACACAACATAAACCTTATGAGTAAAATTTCCCCCTACCTTTTACAGACATTTCGCGAATGATGTATGCAAAAGTTAATAACAAATACAATAACTGTGAATTTCAGCACACTGAGTGAAATTGAACAAAAAAATGTATGAAATAACTTTCTACTAGATATTCACTCATCTGTTTATTTTTATTAGTATATAATATTTATCATTGTAAAATAACAATTTTATTATTATCAATTTTTATTATTGTTATTATTTCTACTACTCAAGTTTTATCATTTCCCGAGCTCCAGCAAAAAATTCTGGCAACGCACATGGTTGGAATAATATCTAACTGAAATTTATTTCTGTTATTATTATTTTACAATAAAAATAATATACTTTCTGTTTTTTGTAACTTGAAATGAACGATGCCAACTTCTAGGAGCTGGTGAACGGACCAGATCGAACCCCCGCCCTTCCCGACGCTCATTTGCGCAATTGCGCCTACATTTATTTTCAGCTACGCAAGAAAAAAGAAAAACACGCTGGTTTATACCGTCGTGCAAAAAGACACTGACATTTTTCTCCAGGTAAACTTATTGCACTGAAAATAATACCAGCACTACTAATAATAACTGAAAATTAGGAATGATTGCTACTGAGAAAAATCTTTCGATAGAATAATATTAAATGATCTTGACTAAGCTGTCGATGAAAGTAAACACCATGTCAAATTTCCCTTTCAAAACTTAACTCGCTGCTTTCGCTCCTCTTTGTGCAAAATATGGAGCTACCGTGAATACATCTGCACATGTTAGATTGCCGGAATTGGCTTTCGGAGAATCCTCGTCAATATTCAGTGTTACAAACACGAGGAGCAACGAACGCTTTCGTGCATGGATTTCTAGAGCGCTAAGCAGACGACCGAGTTCACTGCCGAACGAGAACGTCATAACTTGAATATCCAATCAGAGGCCGTTAGGTTTTCGTGACGTATAGCATCAATTTGGCACAACTTCTAATGCCAATTTTTCGCAAACTATTTTGAATTAACACAAACTATTTTGCACAACGTTCATATAAAATGAAAGGCATGCAGTGATACAGTTAAAATCATATTTTAGGTTAGAGTGGAAATGTCCAGTATATAAATATGCATTTAAACAGTGTTTGTGAATTAGGAGAATAAGATTTATAAAATCCACACATTTAACACAAATTGTTACACAACTTAAGATAGAAAATTCAACCTGGCAAAACAAATAACTTGCTGCAGCCTCGCGACAGGTTAAGTTTGCAGCAACATTTCACACATGTAGACCCAAACGTGCGCGCAGAATATAGTTCCGCTGCAATACTGCCGATTTTCTCGCTGCCTGTGACATGAACAGCTCGACGGTTGAGGCAAGATTGGCACGGAAGATGCTGAGCGCCGTTGTCGCTTGGAGTAATACATAAAACTTGCTGCAAACGTAACCTGTCGGGAGGCTTAGATAGAAATTTCTAAGCTCAGGGCGAGAATATAATACGGTTCCTCCTTCAAAGAACTCGCTCCCTCTGCTTGAGGTAAATATAATTATTTTGGTAATCCATAGCAATGATTACCTGGATTCAGTGACGTGCGGTGACGTTGACACTTGGGGTAGCAATGAGTGGCGTACCCAACGGGTCATAACCCCCCCCCCCCTTTTAGGGTCCAGTATTTCTAAAAGAAGAACGTCAAATACAGGAAAAATTGCAAAGTTAGGAATGAGTACAAAAAATTGTACACATAACTTCCACCCACTTTCGAAAATCAAAAACGATTTGATTTGACTACTGAGCCAGAGATGTCGGATTTGAATCTCGGCTTGGCAATGGGTGATCTTTGTGTGTCCCTTCATCAATTCTATCTTATCGACTTCGCGATTAGCCAAAATGGCGGAAAGCGAAGTAAAATAAACCAAATGAAACAATCAATCAATGAATGATTTGATTTGATTCGCTTTTTTGACACATTTGGTTAATCGCGAAGATGAAGAGACAAACACAAAGAACACCCATGTCCAGGTTGTGGTAATCACTCCCCCCCTCCCCCCGGTTGGTTGATTTGACGTTTTAAGTCCATTTTATACACAGAAAGGTTAATCGGAACTAGACCTATAGTTTAATGTGGGATCCGAACCACTATATACCTCCATTGGGTACAGATCCGGGACCACTTGCATTCCTCCACAGAGGTCGGCCAACAACAAACATGTGAGGAAGCCGCTAACCATTCGGATACATGGGTATCGGTAAAGCAAACTGCATTTTTCCTGAGTAGTAATTTTCAATTGAATTTTTGAAATACCATCTTTATATATGATTAACGTTTTTTTCAAACATTTTGCATTGCTTGATTTCCCTAATTTCCCCATCTCACGATCTCGTTACTGAAGGATCCGGGCTCAAGCCCTGGCCTTTGCATGAGTGTTTCTTTGCAACCAATCTTCACCCGTTTAATTTAATCAACGTTCATCGTCATGGCAGAAATTAGGTAAAGCGATGGAAGATGGAATTTCTTCCCAGTGCATCTGCAGGGCACTGTGAAATCAGGAGCCTAGAATTCTCTGTTTATGATTGTCCCTCACGACTTTCCAAGCTCTTATCTACTTATTCCGATTAAATCTATACAGCTAGAAAAAGCGATGGGTAATAAAACACACCTTTAAACAAACCATTTTTCTACTTTCTTCAATGATATTCATTTGGCTTTTTGAGTTCTGGGATACATTTTTCATTTCTAATTTTTTCATTATTCACTGCAGGCAGAGTACAACACACAAGAACAAGAATGCACGCTCGTCATGAATTCCGGCCTGAATTGTTCTTTGTGAGGTCCGTTCATCAGTTTCATCATATCATCACTCATCCTCATTTTCGCGATAACCAAATGTGGCAGAAAAGCGAAGTAAAATAAACGAAACCAACAACAAGAATTAGAACGCGCGTTCACTTGCCCAAATAAGTACATCCGTATTTATGATTGTTTAGCTTATCCATTTTTTTTTTATTGGAGGCCAAGAGATTAGTATATTTAAATAAAACACTACTAAAAAGAGAACAAGAGAGAGCGTGAGCAAATATTTGATAATTAATCATTATATATTCCATATTTTAAAAAAAAGCATAGCCTAACATTTTTGTCTGCACATAAGACGTTCCAATTGCATAAATAATAAAAGTACATCCCATATTATACAACGTGTAAAAAGTAGTGTAAATACAGAGAACAGAAGTACTGCAGAAAAATTTCCCCTTAGTTCTTTAGAGGATTTACAAAGGAAGCGAAGGGAATCCAATCCCCTATCTGTCCTATAGGAGATAGACTGGAGGACCTGAAAGCACGGGTTTTCAACCATTGGAGCGGGGGCGAGGGGGTAAGGGAGGTAGAGGCAGAAATCTTCCCTTTCCCTTCGAAAACCCGTTTCTACCTGGAACTGTGAGGCGGAGAAAGAGCGAGCTAGGCCGCTGAACCATGGCTGAACGCACCGAGGGACGAGAAGCGCGTGAAAAAAGGTGTTGCATATGAACTTTGGCTTCAACAAAACAATAAATATTGTGATTTGAAAATAATTAGACATTTGAGATTGATTGATCTATCTCTGCTAGACTAGCTACTCCTCAGTGCACGTCACTGCCTGGATTTTATCTTCAATGCAAATTTCACTTGTTAACGTAACATTGTCCTGGACAAGAAGTTAGACATGTGAATTTGAAAATATTTATTTTTCTCTTTTATCGAGTAACGTGTAATGTGTTAACATATGACGTACACTTAGTGCAACTATTACAGCATACAGGAATTCAACAATACAATAATATTGCTAATAGAAGTACACCATCCAAATGATGCACCTGCTTTAAATTAAGCAGTATACCAACACTAAGCATTATATTTTAAGAAGTTATGTTATTAATAAATATCGAGAATATCGTCAATGTTTTGTAATGTGGCGATAGTATAAAACTTCACATTCACCCGAGTAAAACGTCAAACACATATTTCCTGAAGATACTAGTGCGAGTGAAGCGAGCAAGACAATTTTTACACCCGTTTCTTTGCAGGCTTTCAAGAATATTAATTTAATGGGGTGTCAATACTTTCTTAGGATCCCGCGATAGTTACCCTTTTCGAAAGTTCGGCGCCGAAAACGTGCGTTTGTCTGTGATATAATATTCGAACTCTCCACCCACTACAGAAATCCCTTGACAATCCAAGACTTAACTCTTTATCAAGAGCTTCATATCTTCCCCCTTAAAAGTACGTATTACTCAATCCTCCCACCAAAATTTCCATGACCATTTTAGACTTACTGTTTATGTTGAAGAGTGGATATTGCCTCCTCCAAAACAAATAATTCTCAATCCCCGCACCAGAATTTGCACAACAGTCTAAGACAAGAGTAATACACAAGAATTGGATACCCCCTGAATTCAATGCTCAATTTCCCATATACTTTGTCCCGTAAATCTCTGGAGCAAGGTCACGCATAGCGGCAGAGAAGGGGGGAAATCGACTGTGCAGAGCAAAGCAGTACACGCTGCTGGGAAGGCTGGTAACTGCAGTCGTTCCACCCGCCCCCTTCCATGCAATCCCAATACTCTCACGTGTTCATTGGTGGAGCATGTCAGGCCACTACTTGCGCAGACTTTTTCTCGTTCGCTTGCTCCAGGGTATAACTAAAATACCCACCATAATCGAAGACTTAATGCTGATATTGAAGAGTTGGATGTATTGTCCCCCCCACATCATTGAATTCTCAATCCCCTCCCCAGAATCCAAGTGTCAATTTAAGGCCTAACATGTAAGATTTGGATATTGCCCTCCTCCAATAACACATATTACCCGTTACAATTCCCTTGGTTGTCTACAAATTGATATCTATACCTAGGTATAGCAGCAATGGTTAATTGACGTGAACAATGTAGCATTGGACACAAGTTTGAATTACCATTGAAATTTCAATTATAAAAATACCCCCCCCCCCCAAAAAAAGCTCCAAAGTTGAGTGGACACAACATGCGTTCAGAAACAGACCTGTGGGCACCCCTACCCCTATATACTTTTTTTCTTCATCTAATGGATTCAATATGGTGGATTTAAGGTGTAAACTTTCTACATTTATTTTAGAAAAATATATAAATGTTGAATTTTATATCATTTGCAGGTTAAAAAAAATCCCCCCAAAAAATCTCGATGGCACAGTCTGCGCCATAATACTCCCCTGTTTGTGTGAATAAACTGAACTTTGTGATAAACATGTTACACATGAACACATCTTAGTATGTTTATACATATAATTAGAGTGGAATGAATACTTACATAACAATATTAATTATTTAATTTTTTAAGCATTTGTATCGGTACCGGTGGGAATAGGAAAAAACATCGACATTTGTAGCCATTCAAAGTGGTATTGGCTCAGCGTTACTATCGAATAAAAATAAACCAAACATCGAGTCCTACATATACATGGGATAAACCCACATCAAATTTCCTGAATTTCCACTTTACCGTCCACTTTACTTTATTGATACCATAGTAGAAAAAAAATCTTTGGTGGAAACGTTGATGTGTCAATCAACCAATTTTGAAATTGTTATAGACACTTAAAAGCAGTCCAGGAATTTTCAATAGCTAAATTCAATTCCTGTCCAGAAGAGAAAATCAGCAAGCGTAAATGGGTTCTGAACCATAAGCGTAAAGAACCTTTTAATCTGTAATGTATTTAAATACGGTCCAGAAATATTTTTTCCGGATCAATTTAAATACGGTTCAGGAACCTATTTTCCGGATCAATTTAAATCTGCTCCAAGTTCCGTATTTAAATGAAACAATACACGACTTGGACCGAATTTACCAAGGTAAATTGTGTGAGAAAAAAGGCAGTCCTGTTGCGGAACCCATTACAATTTATGGGTTCCTGTATCTTTAACAACCCTGCTTAGAAGTGTAACTTTGACCAAAAATGTATTTATTTATTTACTCAAAGTTTCAGATACAGTCTATTTGGCGATTTTACACTGAAACAACATAAAGTAGAAACAAAAGATAAAAACAATAACAAGATGGGATAGATTTACATGTTGTTGGTCAATAATATACAAAAATTACGTTCTGGAAGGAAAATATCTACATTCAGGGGAAGTTTGTTGTAGATTTCTGGGAGCCTGTAAAACAAGGAGCGTTGTAGAAGGGATAGCCTAGTGGTTGGGTTGTGGAAGAGTTTCAGGTTACGCGTTTGCTTTTGGGGTACCCTAACTGTGAATTCACTGATTAGGAGATCTGTTCTGATTTTGCCATTTATTATCTTGTATAAAAATTTCATGTCAGCTAGATCACGACGAAAGGATGCTGTCTGATTTGGACACATGTTGAAAGGAAGGTATTCTATGGTGAACAATTGCAAAAAAGAAACTGAGAACAGAATCTATTCTGGTGAGATTGGTTTTTGAGGCCATTGCCCAAATTGGGGAACAGTATTCAAGTATGGGCGAGATGAAAGATTTAAAGAATAAAGCAAGAGATGATGGGTTTTGAATTTCGCTAAATCTGTATAGAACACCGAGAAGGCGCATGGCTTTTTTAGTGGTAGCTATAATATGATTATTAAAAGTGAGTTTTTCATCCATGATAATATCTAGGTCCTTTTGGGTGGAAATGTTTTGGATTGGATTGCTTTCAATAGAATAAGTAGACAGCACTTTGTTCTTTTTTAGGGAATAAGTAAGGAAAGAGCATTTCTGAGGGTTTAGTTCTAAATTACACTGACGAGACCACTTAACAAGTTGTGTGAGAGCATTTTGAAGAATCATCATGTCATGATGCGATGAGATCTCCTTAAAGAGTTTAGTCATCCGCAAACAAAAGTATATTGATAGGGAGGGAGGACAGTTTTTCAGGGAGGTCATCCATGTACGGAAGGAATAGGAGCGGCTCTAAGACACTCCCCTGGGAAACTCCAGACAAAATGGGAAGAAAGTTAGAAGAGGTACCTGAAGGAACAACACGTTGTTCACGCTCATGGAGGTAGTCCTGGACTAAAGAGAGAAATTTGCCATGGATGTTAAATCTGGATGATAATTTATGATTAATTTTGTCAAAGGCTTTCGAAATGTCCAAATATATAGTGTCAAGTTGGGAGTTATTATCAATAGCTCTGGCAGCATGCGAAAGTAAGACGGAATTATTTGTTAGGCAAGAGCTGCCTGGAAGAAAACCATGTTGTGCTGTGTTGATATATGGTGATGGAAACTGAAGTAACCTGTTTTTGATGATTTTTTCACAAATAATTGATAGTGGCGATAGAAGTGAGATTGGTCTATAGGATTTTATACATTTTTTATCTCCAGTTTTGTGAATGGGCACAATGTTGGCCCGTTTGAAGTTTTTCGGAAACACCCTTAGAGAAACAAACATTTGTTGAGTAAGGCAGACAGAGGAAGAGCCAAGGAGTCGGCAGTTTTACGTAGGAATATTGTGGGCATTTCATCTGGACCTAGGGACCGGTGGAGGGGCAATGAAGCGAGAAGGTATTTTACTTCCTCGGGGGATGTTTTGATTGAAGATAGTGTGCGAGGACAGACAGCATTTAAGTGGGGGAGAGGGTCGGAAACTGAGGAAGGTGAGAAGTTCTGATGGAAAAAGCATTAAAAAGTTCGGCTCTTTCTTCTCCACTAGCAATATCAGTATTATGAACAATTTCTTTAGGTATACGTGGGCTTTGTTTTCTTGAATTTAGTAATGTGAAAAATCTCTTAGGGTTTGTAGTACATTCGGTTGTTATGTTATTTATGTGTTCACTATATTTTTTTCTAAGTAGGTATTTTTTGAAAGACGTCTGATGTCACAATAGGTACTGTGAGTGTGAATATTAGGGTGCTGCTTCCATAGGTACCAAGCCTGTTTTTTATTTTTTAACACAGAGAGAACTTCTCTGTCGAACCAGACGGGGTATTTCGTAGATCTCCGTCTCGCAGTGGGCACGAAGTCTTTAATCGTGGCATACAGAACTAGTAGAAAGTTCTCAACGCCTTCATTTACTTCCTCTTCCATCAACAAAAACCACGGGTAGGCGTTGAGTGCATGCTGGATGACATTCCATGGAGCTTTTCGCCATAGGAGGTGGGGGGGTTGGTTCTGCTTGATGGATTCCTTGTCTTTCTTCATGGTAGGCAGGTGCATTGTGACGTCGAGTGAGTCATGGTCGGATTTTTTCCTGCAGTTACCTGCATATTAGGCAGGGTTGCCAGTACATAGTCAAGGTTGCTGTCACAATCAAAGTGTTTAAGTCAACTTTATGCAAAGATAGGCTAGTCGGGACTGGACCTACAGTTTAAAGTGGTATCCGAACCACTATGTGCCTCCACAGGGACCCCTTGATTACAAGGCAGCAATGTTAACACTGTAACTAAGAGACCCTACCAACGTTAAACAAACGTTATTTATTCAAATTGCATTTAAGCACATTTAATTGTGCAAATTGCCTAAATTGAGAGCTTTTGGGCTTTCACGTAATATACAACACATATTTTTTTTTTTCAAAATCAATATGGGTCCATAGTTTCAAAACAAGTTTGCACATAATCCTAAGGTTATTTGTTGGTGGGTGTTGCTTAAGATCTTTACACACTGGTATTATGAAAGAGGTGTTTTGAAAATAACGCAATTCTCAAATTCATCAAATTTCAAACAAGCATACACTGCACTGCACATATATTCTTGGATGGAAGACTGTTTTCAACGATGACAAATTGACATGAAACTTGTTAAAATCTTAGTGTTGAAGCTGGGAGGCACAAACTTTGAGGGTGTGCTGCCTCCATGCTCGAGGCAAGATGGAAAGAAGAGGATACACCATGACAGGGAAAATTGGTCCAGGTTGGCATAGTCCCTTTCGTGTGAAACAAATATGCAGCTGAAATATAAATTAAGATATGGAGATACTATCCACTTCCACAAAACTTCTTCCCCTGTAGAAGCAGGGTGCACATAGGCAGATCCAGAATTGGGGGAGGGGCAGCATGTGCTATAAGCATTTGTGTGTGTGTGCACATAGCAGGGAAATCTATGTTATCCTACATTGCCACAAACGTCCACAGGGTGTAGAGAACATGAGGACATGCCAAATATTCGTCTGGTAATAGGCTACATTTATTTTAGCCTTTTTTCCCACTCTGCGCAGTGGAAGTTTGCCGTTATGGCAGTAACCACCAACAACCATGAACCCGGACGGAAAACTTTGAGCACATTCACGTACCCACTCAGATCGACCTCTTGCATCACGTGGACCATAGTAGATGGCCCTTTTTACCACATCCCGACAGATACACCCATGCTTCATCCTGGGACACCACATACTTCCAGCGGTCCCCTGCCAGATGGCGTGCGTAGAGCTTCCGACTGTTGGTCTTCCTCTCCTGGACATGTGAGGCACGCAACTTATGAACTTGAGCCTTGTGCTTCCGCACAAGTTGTAAATCTTGGTCTATGATGCGATTTACAGTTGCAGGGAAACATTGCACTGCCTGTGCAATCACTCTTTGCGTTGCAGGGTTTTCACATCACACCAAGCATCTCACTTTCCACACAGCATCGGAGGATCGCTTGGGCTTCCGATATGTCCGAGGCCCACTTTGACTGGTTCCAGCAACAGGTACAGTGCAAGCTTTATGGCGATTCAACACTGCATTGATGCCCTTCTTTGACACATGGAAGGCTTTCATCTGGCACTGTTTAATTATCTGACTATAACTATAACCAACGTCGGAAAGGACACAGATGTACCCCTCCCAAAAGACTGGAATTTTTGGTGCCATATAAACACTCACTCACACACCAACCATCGTTTTTGCAAGTCAACACACAGTACTTTCGTCCTACTGGCTCTGGCTGCTCTGTGCTATGCCTACGTGCTGCTCCCTGGTGATCGAAATCGTTACCATCAACGTGAAACAACCTTCTGTAGAGCAAATATCTTGTTGAATGAAATTAATTTAAGCTTTTCTATCTACTTCCTTAATTTTATCATTGGAAAGCTAAAGGAACTCTCAGAACTCTTTTTTAAAATGTAATCTAATGAACACTGCTACGATTAGAAGCAATCAACAGGCTTAGTAAGTTTTATGGGATACTCACAATTATGAGGTGTGTGTATATGATCAAGAGTTCATCAGGATTTGGAGAGTTGCAGCTCTCAGCTTTCAATGGAGAAAAATTGCTTTGAAATCAGCCATATATTGAAGGAAAAAAATATATTAAGAATTCGGAAGTATAAAAAGTATAACTAACCATCTGACATAACTTGGGACTAACTGAAACTGTGCATAGATGGGAGTGAGTTCTTGATGTTGTCAGCACCGGCCCTCCACATAAATCTCGGCCTGATCAAAGTAATAAACAATAAAAAATCTTCTTTGCCTTAATCACAATGATGAGTATGAATGATGATGAAGAAGGGACACTCACCAAAACACCCATGCTCAGACAGGGATTCAAACCCAGGACCCCTGGCATCATAACGCACTGCGATAACCACTTTGCAGGTAATTTGATGTGTCACTTTCGAAGTAATCTCCATCAGCATCCAACACCTTTTGCCAACGTTCCTGCAGCTGCACAATACCCTGGTGATAAAACTCGGTGGGCTTGGATGCAAAGAAGTCCGTGAGTGCGTTCCGCAGGTCTCCCTCATTTGCAAAGGATCTCCCACGGAGGTGGTTGTCGAGGGAATGAAACAGGTGGTAATCTGTTGGTGCAAGGTCTGGTGAATATGGTGGATGGCACAGTGTCTCCCAGCCAAGTTGCTGAAGGGTCTCCCGGGTCCTCTTTGCCACATGTGGCTTGGCATTGTCGTGCAGGAACAGCACACTCTTGTGATTCACCAATGCTGGCTCCTTCTGCTGCAATGCACGGTGCACCCTTTGCAACTGGTGAGAGTAGAGGTCAGCAGTGATGGTCTGACCAGGTGGAATGAGCTCGTAATGCACCACGTGCCGACAATTCCACCATACAGAGAGCATAACCTTTTGTGGGTGCAGAAGTGGTCTTGAGGTGTGAGGAACAGGGTCACGTGGCGACAACCAATGTCTGGTACGCTTGGGAGGGTCATAGAGGACCCACTTTTCATCACCAGTGAGCAAGCGATCAAATATGGGTGTGTTCAGGTGCTGAGTGAGCAAGGACAAACAGGCTGTCACTCGATATTCCTTGTTGGCTGCCGACAATCTGTGGGGTACCCACTTGCTTAACTTGTATGACTTCCCTATCCAATGCAGGTGCAGTCTGACTGTTTCAGCGGAAACATGGAACCTTTCTGCATCACACGTTAGACCACTGTCCTCCTCGATGGCTGATTTCAGGGCCTCGTCATCCAACACATGTGGTCGTCCACTGCGAGGTTCATCCGAAAGGCTCACATCTCCCCCAATGGAATTTCTGGAACCAATGCCTGGCAGTGCATTCGTTCACGGCATTCTCCCCAAATGCCTGGCAAATGTGGCAGCTGACAGGCCCACTTTATACTAAAGTCCTACAATAAACACACGCAAACAAGCTGCTTCTTCGATACCTCCATTTCTCTTCGAGACTGGACGAGCTATGACTGCTGCGTGTGGACAACGTGCCTGTATTACTGACAGTCGATGGTCAGACTAACTCCTGATCGCTTGGCAGGCAAGTGCGTCATTTCGTTTCCTCTCTGTGAGCGCATGATTAATGGGACGTCAAAAAAGGCAAGAACTTTTTTGGTTACCGTAGATATCTTCAGCTCATCATCATCTTGTATCAGTAATTCATAAAAAATTGTACATAAGTAATAATATTCTGAAACGGAGCTTTAACTTACTTTAACACTAGGCTACTGTTTTCTATTGTTTCTTTCCAGTTTAAAATGGCTCCTGCTGTTCTGGAATAAATAAATAAATAATTATGTTCTCTACACTGAAAATTTGTCTGTGTTATTTGATGGCATCTACCAAATGTTCTTGCTGAAAGGAGAAAAATGAGGAGACTTCATCTGGTTTAACTTTGTTTATTACAAAAAAAATAACATTTTATGCCAGTAGATTAACATTTCTTACAAGAAATCGCAAAATTGGTCATGAGAGCAGTTATAATGCACTAGACAGAGGAACAGTAAGGCAGAACTCTCACAATGACACTGACTCTCATTATGGAAGCTTACAAGGCTATTGTTGGAATCTTTACGATAGTCAGTTTTAGTCTACATTAGTTTAACATAACATATTCAACACACTATACTGGAAGTAACAACAATGCATACTTCTCCAAGTTGCAGTACCCATCCCTGGTTGAAGAAAGATTAAAGTTTAAGCTCACTGGTATAATTTGTTTAAGAACATTTCATTCTAAGAGGCTAATCAGGACAAATCTTACAGTTTTTGAAGAATAAAATGCATGTTTCTGCCAAGTATTGAGTTTCTGAGAGAATTCAAGCTATTTCAGTACAATGGTAATGGGCTATTCTCTAGGAAGTGAGAAAACAGCTGCAATGGGACTTGGCAAGTCTTGGACTTCAAAGGGGGTCCTTGTGCCACAGAGTTTATTCTAGTTTCAAGTCACCTCGCTGTCAAGCCCGTTTCTTTGACCTCTGTTGAGCAAAACTGCCAGTAACTTTTTAAGTGTCACAAATGAGCTTCTGAATTCATGGTATCAAACATGTTTAGCACCTACAGCATGCCCAAATGTTGAGAAGTGGGGTGAAAAAGTATTTTGTAATGTTCTTTGCGATAACACTATATGGGGGGTCTGATACCAAGGTATACTGTATAGAAAGGCACCTTACAACGTACATCTGGGCCTGACTTACAGTTTATCTTTTAGGTACCAGTGTTGTGTAAATTACCGACAAAGAGAGAAGAATATTGGTCTGAACGTCATCTAGAAAGAAAATAGTTAATACTGTAACTAGTTTTACAGCTGCAATAGATTTGCGCATAAAATTTTTATGAAGAAAAATTGACAAATGTGTGAAGCATATATACTAAATTTTTATGCATGTCTACAATTTTTCTTTCAAACAGATTTATTAATTTACATGTCCTTGGCTGAAGAACAAAGACACCCACCTTCTGTGAGAACACTGATAAAGGAAACAGTCAAAGATATTATCTTTCAAGGTTCTGCATGTGAATGAAGAATTCCACATGCAGGATAATGTGTCAATAGCTGCAGGAATAACAATATGGCTCATTTTTCTTATTTTGGTTGTTTATTGTCTTTCATTTATGACAATAAGGTAAGCAAATATAACGAGGCTCAACTCTCAATTGTGAATAATTTCAAAAAGACAGTCATGGTTTGTTTGTGATTTCAATCCAGAAAGGCTTTAGTGATAGTTGTGCATCTTACACTTGAGAAGTTAAGAGTCGTTACCTAGATATGAAATTGAACACTGAAAGCTATTCTGTTGCCCAGAATACCAACTGTGTAAAATCTTTTCATTCACCTGTTTTTCAGAATGAATGTGATGAATCCAATATCTGGGCTGGAGTCAGAAAAATTAAATACACACCTTTACTTTGAAGTTTCATCTACTTAAGTTATAACATGATCACATTATAACATTTAATAATGTAGTGATTATTACATGTACTTGCCTTAATTTTCATAATTCCTTTCTCAATAAAGTGTGCATGCTTTTAGTCCATTCATTCTCATATCTTCAAAAAATGAAATCTTATGCCACGTAGGCCGATCTCTGCTTATGAACACACAGCAAGAGGATGATAACATGGATGGTTGTCATCAAGTGTTATCTATTATACTTTTATCCTTAACTTTTATCTTGTTTTAATCCACTTCACTACTCTGATGGAGAACCCAAGTGGGTTTGAAAATTTGGAAATATTAAAAAAGGCAATAGTCCTTGTACACTTCTACCATGATTCAATATAAAACCAAAAAGTTGAACATCATTTAGCAAAGCACATTTTGATGTCTAAGGCATATGCATATAAAACAGTATTTAACAAATACTCTAGTGTAAAAATCTATTGTATACTCACAAAGTGTCAAAAAACTTTCTTCTTTTTTCAAAATATACATTTTGTAATTTATGAAATAATTATTAGGTCTAAAAATTTTCCAAAAATTTTGATATATTACTTTGAGTGCACCAAGACAAGATATACTTTCTATGTGACATGGTTACATATTCAGATCCTCTATAAATGGGCCATAGCCTGTCCAAAACTTCAGCACAGAGTCCAACATGCTCAGCAAAGGAGTTATTAGATCTCAAAATGATTCTAGTGCAAATATTTAAGTCTTCTTGTTGGTAAATTGTGAAAGTGCTCAACATAAAGTGTCTCTTGAAGTCAACATGTTCTGAGGCAGGTACCTATACTTTCCCAGAAGAATGCATTACTGTTATTATCACGAGAGCATATAAGAGTTTAGAGATCAGTCACCCATTTTCCATGTAGATATTGTTCTTGACACAAGCCCATGTATCAAAAATGATTAGGAACATTTAGGCACAAAACAAGGCAATCACAACTACATTTTGCTCATTCCAACAACAACAACAAAAACTTTAACCATAGAAAGATTTCTTTCAGGCACTTATTGTACAGATCTGGCTCAATACTCTTCCATCATTTCTAAGTGACACTCACACTAACATACACACTGCATTGCAGTGAAAAATTAACTTCACTCTTTCACATGCCAGTATAAAAATCCTATCTGCGAAAATAGATTTTTACAAAATATTTACACACACACACATACTCTCTGTCTCTTGCTCATTGTACTACATTTTATAAATAACCTTGATGTTTTGATGTCCCAATATAATAAAAAAATAGAACATCAAGCTTTGAAATAACTTAGTGAAATTAAATGATTCTAATTCTTAATACATAAACAGGAACAACACTGGATAAAAAGATAAAATAATCTGTGAAAAAAAATGAACCGATGGAAGCTCAAATAAAAAAAAAACGAGATTTCATCTGAATGTGGTGTTTACACTTTATGAGGAATTAGAGGACATACCTGTTGACCTGAAGGTGTCTATAGTGCCCAAATATTATTTCATACCATTACATCCTGTAATTAGAATTCATATTTCTCACCTTTGTTGATTTGATTGATTTTTGTTATTTAGCATCACCTTTCTTTCGCTTTTGGCTAATTGTAATGATGAGAATGGGTGAATGATATTATGACATTGATGAAGGGACACTCACAAAGAACACCCATGATGGGAACCTTACTGAATCAAACAGATGATTATCTTAACCTCTTGACTAGCAGTAGCTGGTACCATTGGCAGAAAGGGAAATATTCTTGCAAGTGGCCATGAAAACGTACGAATGCCTCTGGTTAAGAAGGACCGAAGTCTACGTGCTGCTGTGACATCATTTGAGCATGTGACCATCACAAGCAAAGAACGCTCGTTACGCCATCTGTTGCTGAAAGTAAGTAACTGTGCTATTGAGGAGACCTGTGTGTTTTTGTTTTGTTGCATATTTTGTAAAACAAAAGCATAAAAATATGTAGTAGGAGGATAGTAGTTCATCGGATTATGTTCCGGAAGAAGAGGAGAGTGACTGTACTCAGTCTGAATATTCAGATATATCCGATGCGGAAGATGAGGCAAAGTCTGTCTGAGATTGGACATATGTGAACGATCCTTTCAGTGATGCACGTGAGAATCCGTGTTATAAGTTTCAAAATGACTATGATTATACTGCCGTCGTGGCTGAAGAACTGTCAACACCTGGCAAGTGTTTTGAAGCTTCTTCTTTTTATATATATATAAATATTGAAATATTTGTGTGCATGGACTAAAAAGAGAGCCAACATGGAGTACGCTAAATCGGATCATCCGATATTGACAGTTTATTGTCTCAAGTGGTATCCAGTTACAATTGCACAAATGTACATATTTTTTTCTTTGATGTTTCTCATGGGGATAACACATTGCCCTGAAATTAGTGATTACTGGTCTACAAGTGTGTTGTGTAGAAGCCCTAAAAATCATGGAATTAGCAACCAATGTGATAAGATGATTTGTTTGCACTATCGCTGGGTGTTGCCTAATGCTCTCCTCATAGCATGGTCGTGGGATTCTGCTCTCTATGTACAGGTTGGGATTCAAGAGGTTAACAATTGAAGAGAGACATTTCTCAGTCTTTGGAAGCAACGAGTTACTTGCAATACAGCAATAGTTACTTTTGAGTAATGCAGTTAATGACTGCATTGACTGAGAAACGAAAGTAACAGACAAAGCATAACTCACACCACATGCCAACACTTTCACAAAGGTAGATTGTTGGAAACTTACAGTTGTCGGCCAGATGCAGATAGAAGAATATCATGACAGGAAACTCTTACCTTGATTTCAACTTGACTTGGACTTGATTTGAGCTTCGTTTTAAGTCCACTTGTATGTTCAGATAGGCTAATTGGGACTAAGTGGAACCCGAACCAATATGTGCCTCCAACTGGGTATCAAACCTTGGACCCCTTGATTACAAGCTGACGGCATTACCACTATGGCACCAGGGACATCCTATTTCAACTTGTCTGACTACCTTCTTAACTTTTTATGTACTACTTCTCCACGTGATTTGGTGAAAGCTTGAGAAAGTACATGTGAAAAAAAGTGAACATTACAGGTAAAAAAAAGGTGAAGTGCTCCCCTGTGCTTAGCACCACGCCATGAGGAATTATAGGGGGTGTGGGGATAACGTCCAACAATTTCTTGATCTGATCATGAGTAGGGGTGATGTGATCAGCATCATGCCCCTGACTGCCTTTATCCCCCCCAGGGTTTCCCCCAGGTACCCATGTCATTCGATGCTGGGTGGGCACCGGGCCCCCCTTACATTAGAAAAGTTCCCGGATTTGAACCGGCCAGGGATCGAACCCGGAACCTTTAGCATAGTAGTCATATGCATTACCGACTCAGCCACCGCGGCCATACAAGTGAACATTACAGAGTGACCATAAACAAAATAATCTTTGGCCAAAATGCTTCGTTCACCTTCTCCTTCATCCCTTCGACTCAGGCCATAAGGAAGCATGCCCCACACTGCCCCTCCCCTCCACATGGGAGTATAATGCACACGAGTTGCTGGTCTGCACAGACTCTTTTCCTGTGGTTCCACTACACCTGTGTGAGCTTTCCTCTACATTTTACATAGAAGAAAATTTCATCCTCAAGCTTAAGTACACAATTTTTGCTAACAAATGTTATATGTGACTGACTTTTGTTACCATTCAAATTTTATATTGAAATATATGATATTAGTTAAGCTATAATGAAAAAACCTGCAACCCCAATGATAAAAGAACAGTTTGCTTGTAGGTCATGAAATATGTTACAAGTGCTACATATATTTTGTCTGAAATAAAGTAACTGCACTTCAGCAATATAATACAGTTAATTTTTGTCTGAAGTAACTGTCACTCCAGTCTTCAAGAAAAGTAGACAGTTACTTCAGACAAAAACCAGTCCTAGGTCCAGGGTGGTATCTGTACGGAGTTGAGGGGAATTCCCAATCTGGATACTGTACCCCTTCTCTCATTACAAATTTTTGTCCCTTAGGGGAGGGGATTGCTAATATATAATTCATATATCACATTACTTCAAAAGAAGTAACTGCATTCCCCCCCCCCCCCCACCTTTGGGAATTTTGCTTATCTTTCATTCGATTCTTATTATTTAGCATCGTTTTTCTGCCACTTTTGGATAATTGAAATGATGGGGATGAGTGATGATATGATGACATTGACAAAAAAGAAACATGCCCAGGCCAGGGTTTGAACACGGGACCCAAGGCATCGTACCACACTGTGCTAACCACTCTGCCATGGAGGTCGGCACCACACTGCACGTCAACTACAAACAGCCCCACAGTACTAATATGGTTGCCAGCAAGTGTTAGAAATTGATTTCTATTTCTTAACCATGATCTGAGCTTAGAAATATCTGGTCATCAGATGTATGTCCTCTAACACTTTAGTTATATTTTTTACATATACTGCCCTTGTGAACTGCTTCAATGCATTGGGCATTACAATGGGACAAAAAACAACATGTAGGAGACAAAACATAAAAGGAGTTAATTTTTTCCACATTAAAGAGTTTGAGTTGGTGTTTTAAGTCCACTTTATGCACAGTAAGGCTAATCAGGACTGGACCTACAGTTTAAAGTGGGATCCAAACCACTATGTGCCTCCACCGGGAATCAAACCCGGGACCCCTTGATTACAAGGCGAAGATGCTATCACTGCACCATTGGGGAGGCCCTCCAACATTAAAGAAACTGTTCCTTACAATATGCAGGATCAATTAACTAATGCTACAATATACATTCACACATTCTCTCACTCACTCATTACTCCCAAACAAAAACAGATGTGCTCCCTACTCCGCTCCTCTATTTAGACATATATTACTCTGGCACATGCAGGTTACAAACTATACATTCTTGGCAGCAGGAGATGGTGCGATTAGCATTATGCTCCAGAGATATAAACTACTAATCACATGCTTGCAATACTATTAATCTCACATTTTGATGGCATATTTTTGGCAAAACTGCTCAATATGAACAAAAAATTAACTTTAACGTTTGTGCCAAAGTCTTACTCGCACAGTTCATTCTATTGTGACAGAATAGCCTAACAGATGTTCTGGTGATGTGACGAGAAAATGTTACCAATTTTGATGTACTCACTGATCATTTTATGACATTGACTTCAATGTCAACTGATGACTGTGCATTATAAATATCCCTAGATATTTCTGTTGCGAGTGCACAAATAGTTTTCGCATGTTTATGAGAAGAAGCAATCATAGAATTTGAAGTAATTACAAGAAAACAAGAGATTCAAACCCATATTTGTTAGGTGGTTCAAAACAAACATGCCAAAACTATACCGATATGTCCTCCATGGTGAAAATTTGAAAGATACTTAATATCGGAATTATCAAATCTGGTAGCAGTTGATATGCCATATTTTGTTGATATTCATACATCAGCAGTTGGAATCGTCACATCACAAGATGCTCTAGCTGACAACACCTACAATATAGGTCTTAGAAAATGCAAGGCAACTGGGCATCATCACACTTCACTATATATCTCCTAGTTCCCTGAACTACAGACTTACTTTGTATGCTATATCTCTTAGATGTTTTTCTATAAATAAAGCCAACAGTAATTATTTTCTTAAAGCTTTGTAGAACCTGCTGGATCTTCTTGGAAGTCTTGCGGCTGTCGTTTATTCCTAGGATTATTTGGGTTGGGATGAAGATTGGGTGTGTTATGCTCCTGCCTCCACTGTATTATGGCTCTCCACACTCTGAGCTCAATTCCTCCTCTGAAATGAAAGAGAGAAGATGATATTTACTTACAATCTACTAACAGGGTAGCTACGATTTTTTGATTATGAAATTCCCTGACTTTTCCAGGTTTTCCAGACCAGAAATAAAATTTATCCAGACATGTTTGTCGTCATGATTTTTGCTTTTGAACCTCATGTTTTTCAATTAAATATGCAGGCACATTAATTATTATATGAATATACACAGTTATTAGCTGAAAATTTACCAGTGATTAATATAATGCTATTCAATGAAAAAATAAATAACTATTGTACTTCCCAATTTTCACTAAGTCATTACAATTACGTAAGGTGGTGTAAAAAAATCAATAAAAAAATGAGGCATATATATCAAACCTTTACAATGAAACCTGTATACAACCTCAATTAGCCTATATCAATAGAAATGAGAAACAACAGAAAATTAGGTCATGTACCTTTAGAAAATATCCAATAAGTTTAATGATTATATTTTTTAATTTATTGAAAATAGTAGGCTACATATTACAGAAATTCAGAACTTGAATGGGGCCGGTGATCAACCATACACCTAAAAAAAAATATATACGTGGGCCATACTTTGGAATCAAATATCTCCATTATTGGAGTTTTCCACATGCTAGAACCAATTTTATATTACGGAAAACATCGAAATCTGTCTTTTAAAAGGTAACAGTTCCGAATGTTTTATGATTATTTTTTTTCAAATTTTCCTAGCAGGAAGACTAATTATCATAGAATTTTGGCAATCATTGTGACACGAAATTTGAACCTTCCTTAAAATCATGAGCACTATTTGGATTCGAAAGAAGTTATGTATGTTGAAAAAACCCTTCAAAATGACTTTACTCAATCATACACGCTTCCCACGGACAAGGTATTCTCCAGTTGACAAGTGACAGTACGTATCGTAAACTAGTGGGAATGAATGTAGAAATAAATTGGAACCTTAGTAGAGTGCATTCAGGGTCTTTATTTTAATTCTAAGACAACCAAACCTGACATTCCTAACATAACCACAAAAGCATATATTCACAAAATCTTAAGTAATCGCTAAAACTCTGAGGTATGTGTTAACAGACATAAATCAAAATCAAACCATGTAGAAGTTGCATTTGTAGCATGATGAAATCGTAGCTAATAAAACAAAAGGAACTTGGGCTCATTTTCACCACTTTTCAGAATAATTTCATTCTACACGCAAACAATACGTAAAATGACTATCGTTATGAAACCAACATTCCTAGCCTAAGAACGATGTGTGACCAGTATACGTTTAATTCCTCTATTTTGCACCAGTTTTTAAAAAATAAATTCGTTCTACATGCACAAAACACGTGCATATTTGAATAATGACGTCACTGATACTGCATAAAATCACTAATTTCTCGGGTGTAACACATCTCTGCAATGTAAAAACTATGACAATGAGCAAATGAACTAGTTGATCAGGTTGCTTCTGATTTTACTCGGCATCCGCAACCCGTCCAGTGTGACGTCAACCACAGCCAGTTACGTGAAATTCTGCTCTTCAAGCTTTATTGCAGATCCAAAACCAATGAACTGTCCGAACACCAACTTGCTCCGCTTTACGTATCAAAAGAGAATGGCTGTGTTCTTGAAGAAATAAAATTTCCTCACCACACACAAAGCTAAAGCAACATTTTTTCCGCAAGAAATTCTGAGGATGGCTGGTGCGTAGGTTTCGTCTTGAACAGCTTGTTCTCTAAGGAAAAATCTCACGGCTCTCCAAATTCTGGTGTTGAACAGGTTCACAAGAACGAGTCACAAAATGAGCGGATCCAAGGACCTAGATCCGAGAGTGAATAAATATAGAATTGAAATGCGAAGGAACCATAATTTTGTACGTAACAGACTAGAAGTCATAATGACGAGAGGAACAAGTTTCTGAACTGAATCTTTTGGGGGGACTGGAATCACAAGAACCGAATTCGGAAGTGGAAATGAACCGTTCGTTCATTTTGTTACTGGTTCTCCTGCAACTCCAAAATGCGTGTAAATTCCAGAAAATATGCAAAATTCCCTGACTTTTCCCTGTTTTCCAGGTTTTCCAGTCGCGTAGCAACCCTGACTAAGTGTAAAAAACAAACACTTGTTAATTACAACATAATTTTCGGAGGGAAAAATCAACATTTTTCAAAATGCATTTCTGTAAAATAGTGACAATAAATATATTGTTTTTTTTTTATTCCAGTATGCTATACCTTCTTATGTATACAGAGAGGTCCAAAAAAACACTTAACAACTTTGTAAGTGTATGAAAATTTATTTTGAAATGTTACAGAACTGGTTGTAGCATCATTTTGTAAGGAAATACACCAAGTTTGACTAGCACTGTGGAATAGTACCGATTTCTGCCACCGTAAGTACCAGCGGCAGTTCCATTAAAAAATGGCTGCTTTTACAGGTCAAGAGCGAGCTTGCTGTGTATTTTGGTCACATTCACTTCCAAGTTGTCACACTACATCACCAAAGTTCAGGATATCATCAATAACTGATTTCCAGGTCGATGGATAGGCTGAAGTAGGTCAATTGCATGGCCACCTCATCTGACATTCCTTGACTTTTACTTTTGGGGTTTCATTCAACGACATGGAAATCGGTTATTGAGGATATCCTGGACTTCAGTGAGGTGGAGCACCGTCTTGTTGGAAGTGGATGCAGCCTTCAAACCAAAAGTTTACTCTTTACCTGTGAAAGCAGCCATTTTTAACGGAACTGCTGCTGGCGCTTGCAGTGGTGGAATTTGGAACTATTCCACAACACTAGTCAAACTTGATGTACGTCCTTACAAAATGACCCCACAACCACTTCTGTAACATTTCCGAATATTTTTTTTACACACTTACAAAGTTGTAAAGTCCTTTTTGGACCACTCTGAATAGTGAAAGAAATAAAGAAAAAGAAACTTGAATTATCACCTGTAGTTTTTAAGACATAACCTGTTAATTGTTGCCAAGTGTTGCTGTATTTCATCTATTTTACATTCCATTGCCTATTCATGCATTTAACTATGCTATTGTATCCAGGAAAAAATAAAAATATGACCATCAATGTATAATTATACTTACCTAAGACCTAATTTCTTCAGATCATCTCTGTTTATATAATAGAGTACATCTTCCAAAGAGTATTCTTCAAATAGGAACTGAAATTAATTAAATAAAGATCACTAACTTGATGTACATTTTATTTTTCAAGTAACTTGTATAAGTGCCACTTAATTCATAAACATAATCGACATGTAAGATGTAAACAAGTTACAAGTAAGTTTCGCGGATATATTTTTAGTAAGTCGTTTACGTCTTATATTATCAACCGCATTGTTTATTCCCCTCAACATAATCTACATGTTCGTCAATGTCACTTACTAAATGCTAGCAATGAATAGGCAAGAAATTTCATCACTGAGCAACAGTACAAGTTCTCAAGAGGATGGTGGTAGTGGCCCAAAATTAATAGAACATCATAGAAACCAGTATCACAGATAAGTCAGTATTTCATGCCAGTATATTAATATACGTTAACCCTTAAAACACATGAATGTCAATTTTTTTAGTTTATATCAGTTGTTATGTACTAATAAGTGATTTTGAATCATTTTTAGAAAATTTTCGTTCACCCTTTTTGAATTATGCCCCGTTACCATATGGTAACACTATGCGTTTACCCCTACAAATTGATTAATTTTTGAAAACTTAATTTTTTTTTCAATTAACCTTAAAATTACTTTCAAAATTTGATTATTTTTTAAAAAAATACAAATATCATGGATCCATTGTACATTAATTTCACATTCTCTGAGCTAAATGCACTCAGGTAACATAATTATTAATCTATATTTACATATTGTTTATCACTCTTGAACATTCACTTGTCATAGAAACATATGAAACATGGAAAGGGATGTCCAACAACATATTTGACATGTCCAATACGAACATTACTGGTGGACCTCCAGCATACTGCACTTTTTTTTTAAAACTTGTCTTTGTGTTGTAATTAGTCGCCAAGCTTCCTTAGGTGTAACATGAAATGATGTCATGTAGCATAGAGTGATTTCCCACCTAAATTCAAGCTGGGAGAATTTTTGCCTCTCAAATTCATGTAGCATATGGATAAGAGGGGCTGCAGCCTTTCTAAATTTCTTTTCAATGTCAGTGGAATCTTGTTACACTCTTGCCTTGATAGATGTCAAAACGAATGAGGTATCCACGGAAGGTTTTCAAGTACCAGACTGGAAATGTAACCAAATCTGGTAGGTTTACCTCTAATAAATTGCATGCAAGAATGCTTTCCAACAAAGCTGATCCACTGAACAGGCAAAAAATGTTCCATAAAATTGTCATTTATGATTATTATTATTATTATTGTTTGCTCAACGGCAGGGGAGAACCGGAATTTTTTCCACCTGTTCTGGTGGCAATTATTATTATTCATATTATTAAAATAAAATATAAATTACAAGCAAAAGACGACAAAGGGCATTACAACTTAAATTTCTTGCTTTACATGCAATAACAACACTACCCAACATGATGTTTACCTCCAAGGAAATAATTGGTGATTCTTAATGATTTTAATACGTAGATAACGGAAATGATAATGATACTTGCACATTACGCCACAGTTCTGAGATATTGCATTAGGTATATTTCGCTCGGACTGCTAATTTGTTGAAATGAAGAACGTAAAGTAAGCCCAGTCAACCAGCAGAAATGGAAGAGTGAAAGATTAAAATACTTTGCCAGGATGACATTCTGCCTTTCCAAGCCCTCTCCCCTTCTTTCAAACAGATAACAAAAATTTTACGAGCTTCAGGTTATAAAACTGTCATGTCTTTGGTCACTCGTGCTACATATCACTTATCTCTACTGTTTCCTATAGCCCATCGATGACTCACGTGAGAAAACCTATGCCCCATTGTCTTATCACATTCCCCATTACCTCGCAAAGAAACATAGAACCCTATGTAAGGTGGTCAGAATTCAGAGGTAGTTTGTTAGTAAGCATCCGGATAATTTTTTTTTATGTGTGTGGTAGATTTACACCCAAAACACAAAGGAAGAAAATATATAACATTACAAAACTTGCTTATTCTTTGTACTTCGTGTGTCGGATTGGTAGAGGCACATATTTTTGGTAAATAAAAAAGCAAAATTTCGGTACAAAAACAGAGTCGATTTCGGGTTCAAAAGCGGTAAATAAAATAAACTTTCGATGTTATAGCGGTGAATAATCACATCAAAAGTCCTATATAAAATTACATTTTGGTTTTAAAATTGTGAATATAATCCTAAATTAGATTTAAAAACTGCACTTATTACACAAAATAAACTTATCCCTTCTAATAGCACATTTATGTTACCAGAGTATTAAGTTGATTCCTGTGTAAAGGGGTCCATTTTTGCTTCTCAAATATTTACAGCAGAATTAATCAATTTTCCGTGAATTTAACTCACAGGATACTTTAGACTTTGTGTCGCGTCTGTATATAAACGGTAAATTTCGTGTTTAAGAGTCAATTTCACATTTTGCAGTTCATTTCGTGACAAAACAGGGTAGAAAAATGCACCTCAGACCTTTCAGAAACATGAAAAATGAACATTACAGCATGTTATTTCATATTTCGTGTTTTCGTCAAAAATGAAATTTGCATGCCTCTACGGATTGGTAATCAAGACAACCATGGGCTTCTCATCGGTGCTGCATAACTTGTACAACAAATCTTAGGTTGTGGTTACATGGAAAACAAAAAGCCTTACCGTTTGCTGTACTGATGGTGTGGAGAATACGAACAAACCACCTTACTGACTGTTACCTCTGCATGACTAAGATATCCGGCGTGTGTAGAAAAAGTAAACACATCATCCAGTATCCTGATATTCCTTCTGCCATGCTACCTGTGCCTCACAATAAGGATTTACCTATACCTGTACCCCCTGAAACATGGAAAGTCGAAGGAGGAGACCGTGATGAACCTGAACCGGATGTTTCACCGGAGCCAGCGGCCTATACGTCAAAAGATCCAGACTATGTACCAGTACATTCTGGCTGTGACATACATTTAATACAGCAGAAAGACTTAAATGATTTAGCACGGGACTTACATTTGTCCGAAGCAGCATCCAAACTTCTAGGTTCTAACTTCAGCAATGGTAATTACTTGCCCTTGGTACAAAAATTTCTAAGTTTCGTCACAGGCACCAGCCCTTTACACAATATTTTGCTACGGAGGGGAATATGTGTTTCTGTACAGACATTACTGGTTTGATGAACAATCATGAAAATATGTCTGTAATTGTGTGTGTGTTATAAAATACGAGGATCATGGTTGGAAGATATGTGGACCTGAAAGTGATTGGCTTACTGCTTGTATTACAAAGTGGTTTTACGAAATATTGTTGCTTTTTGTGTTTTTTTGGGACAGCCGTGCGAAAGACAAACATTATGTGGTGCAACATTGGGAGAAGCGGGAGGAATTCGTTCCAGGAGTATGTACCATAAAAGCTGAACCATTGGTTTCACCTCATAAAATTCTTCTTCCTCCCTTGCACGTCAAACTTGGGTTGATGAAGAACTTTGTGAAGGCACTCAACAAAGATGGCGACGCATTTATGTATCTGCAAAATAAGTTTCCTGAGATGATGTATGCATAACTGAAGGAAGGAATTTTCATCGACCCTCAAAGCAGGAAGGTCATTTTGGACGAAAGTTTGAAAATCTTTTACAAGAGTTGAGTTAGCAGCTTGGCAGTTCTTTAAAAGTGTTGTACATGGGTTTCTTGGAAACAGAAAAGCCGAAAATTACAAAACATTGGTCACAAATTTGTTGGAATGCTACAAAAACATGAGCTGCAATATGTCCTTGACAATTTACTTCCTCCATTCACATATTGACTTTTTCCCTGAAAATCTAAGAGATGTTACTGATAAACGAGGGGAAAGGTTTCATCAAGACATTTCCATGATGGGGGATTATTGTTGGTTTCTTATGCGGGAGAGTAAACAGGATTACAAGCGGCAGCACAAACGCCAGCATTTGTAAGCAAGGTAACAGACATGTTTCTTTACAAGATAAGGTATCAGTGGCGTAGATAGGGTCTGGCTAAGGGGGATACTAGTGGTACATTAAATCATGTAATCATCAAAAGTTGAATAGACCTTGAATCCCAAGGTTCAGAAAAAAATACCTCAAAGGGGGGATATATCCTCATGTTAACATCTTATCTATGCTATTGTTACGTATCACTGCATGTATATCAATTGTATATTTGTAAGCTTATTTAACATTATTGTGGCATGATTTTATAAGTGTGACCATGTGTCAATCTCAGTGCAAGTGTTTTACTTTATGTATAATATATAATGATAATACTAAATCTGTTCATATATTTTGAACCTGACGTGAAAGGACATTCTTATGGTGATTTTCGAAATCAGCGTGATTGTTTCCTTAAGAATCAACTATTTTGACCCCGGAGGTATGATTTTTTTTTGTTGGGCAGTGTAATAGAATAAATGAAATAATTTTTGAAAAGCCTGTAGATACTGTATCTGCATAGTGTTACCATATGGTAATGTCACCATTATGAGTAAAATTCAAACAAGTGATGTAAATTCTTGAACATGAAACATCATAACTTTTCCATTACATGTGTGTACTAAATGACGAAAACATTCAGAACACCACAATGAAAGACAATTGGATAAAAACACCGTATTTACTTTCCAGCATATGACATTTCGAATAAAAAAAAATCAAAGGTCAAAGTAAATATATTCTCTGACAACAATGCCACTACCCGGACCGAAATTAATTATCTCAAACGCAAGCTTTATGCTCCTAGAGCCACCCCTGGCACTAGATCCACCTACACATTCATTGTAAACAAGCCTCTAGTACGAAAGTGTCCACATGTTGAGTGTTACCATATGATAACGCTATGCGTTTAAGGGTTAAAGAAAAAATTATGATTCTTGCAAATGTTCCTTCCTATCACTTCTTTTACAGCACATCAATCAATATGATTATTTCAGCCATCACTGCACTGAAACTGTTGGGACAAAATAGCACAAAAGAGTGAGCAAACAAGAAAATTCAACAGAAATATACCCTGTTACAATACGAAATATTTCTATTGCTAGTTGATTATGAGTACAAGCATGCCTGGCATACACACCCTGTCAATAGAATATTGGTCCAGATGAAGCTCTTCCAGCCATGTCACAAGATTTGCATCTGCAGAACTGTCTCTAACGCTTATCTGTGGCACAAGCGGCATAGGAGATACTGCACTAGGCTCTTTGCCTTGGGAGCTGTAGCTAGGAAGGATACAAAGGCAGTCAATAGATCCAATATACGTACAGAATAAAGAAGACAACACAAAACAAAATACAGTGACATCGATTTTTCATTTCCTTCATTTTACATTTTCAGTTATTTCACCTTAGTTTCTTTAAAAATGTAAAATTAAGTTCCACTGAATGTTATTTAATTTTGCTGAAATTGTGCTGCAACTGAGTAAATAGCAGCTACTTTAAAATTTGATTCTAATAATATTTTCAAGCAAAACTTTGGTAAAGTGATATGGTATATTTGCAACATAATATTTGTAATCTAAGATCTATAGATATTTTGAACAATTGTCACAATATCCAAATATCTGCATTGACAAGAAAAAACTCAACTTGATAACTACATTAAACAAGGCCTGCAAATTTTTCTTACTTCACTTTTCTGCCAATTTTGTCTAATCACGAAGATAAGTTTGAATGGTGATAAGATAAAATGGGTGAAAGGGCAATCACAAACATGTATAGACTACGCAACATGAGCCCCACAGAGGATTGTACCGGCTGTAAGTTCAGATGCCAGATCCTTGCTAGTCAGCAAAATGCAGTCCAGTGTGTACTATGAGGGAGGATCAAATGAAAATGGAACAAGGAGCTACAGAATGAAATCAACAAGGTTTATTTCAAACGTAATCTCCAAAGTTACACAAGCACTTGTCCCACTGTTTCACCAAGCGGTGAATACCCTGCTCGTAGAACTCTTTTGGCTGAGATTGGAACCAGTTGCGAACATTGTCCATGACTTCATTGTCAGAGTGGATGCGCCGACCCCTCAATGCCTTTTTCAATGGACCAAAGATATGGAAGTCCCAGGGTGATAGATCATGGCTATACGGTGGGTATTCCAACACTGTTCACCCAAACATCGCTAACGTGTTCTTTGTAACAGCTGACGTATGTGGCTGCACGTTGTCATGCAGCAAAACCACTCCAGAGGACAACATTCCACTGCCGCAGATGAAGCACTGACTGACTGCATGCCTGCACGAATGATACTGCTGCCGACCACCTACGCATATCACGTGCTCACACACGACTGTCTAGGGCGAGTGAATTATGCAGTAGAGGTTTCCACCCGCTCCCACCTACACAGGTTGTCGCCACACACATACATAAATATAACCCAATACATCCACTGTTCAGTTTTCATTTGATTCATCCTAATACATGGAAGGGTAGTTGACATTTGGGCATCCTTTGCTGTTTTCTGGCTTTCTACATTGTAGCAGTCCACTAATGTTCGTTTAAAATACCTCCCCATATGTCTTTCTTTCGCCCTATTACAGTTACTTAATATCACTTATCTTCTTAGGCTTATTGCAACATTACAGATAAATGATGAGACACACATAATACATCAATGCCTTAGCCAGGGCTCAAACCTGAGACCTCTGGCTTTGTAGCACATTACTCATCACTCCACATTGGAAGTTGGCTCCAGTTGTCCTCATGATGAGAGTCACCAATTTCTGGAGCTCCCACCAGGGATCAAAGTTAGGGACATCCACACTAAAGGCAAGAGTGGTACAATAATCAAAATAACATATCAAAGATTCTTCACATTTTCAAATCTTTTCTTGACTTTTTTTAGTCTTTCATCCCTACTTAACTAAGTGATTAAATTATTTCATGAGCCCCTCCCCGACCCAGTTAAGATGAAAACTGAAGCTGTATTTAACAAAAATTAGACTTGCTACATCTATTATTGCATCCTGGACTGCACTTGGCAGACTAGCAAGGCTCATGTTGTTGTCCCAATATATTTGTGATTGCCCCTTCATCCATCTTATCTTACCACCATTCATCCTCATATTCGCGATTAGACATAAGAGGCAGAAAAGTGAATAAATGAAATCAATTAATCAGTCATTGTGATATCAAAAATTCTTGACCACAAATATAATTTATTGACGTTTTATTAACTTTCATGATTTCTCAACTGGTAGACAACCTGTACATAGGAGCCAAATTAGTTAAGAACATCAAGACCAAAAAAGTGATGCCAGTTCTACATATTAATTATGTAAAAAGCACCAAACTCACTCAGAATCCTGTCGACTCCTCACATTTGTGAGATTATTGATAATGGTGAGTTGCTGCAACGACTGGTTCAACACCTGAAGGTGAAGACTCTGTTCCTCCAATACTTGCTTCAATAGCTGCTGGTAACATTTTTGATTGTCTAGCAAATCTTGAAGTAACCTAGAAAGAAAGAACCTGTAGTTTCTCAAGCGCACAATCTGCAGTGGCCATACATAGTTGCACGATGTAAGAATTCTAGTTTCCACATGACGTAAGAAAGCTGAATTTGTTACAATGGAACAATTATAAAATATTGCTCACATTTTGGATGATTAAGTAATAAATAATATGGTACACATTTTTTTTTCAAGTTCATAGTTTTAAAGTTCACCCATTGTGCAACAGGACACGAGGGCCAGGGCCTACACATCGACTACTGGCCTCACTCTCACCTTCACTCCCACCTGACAAGGTGGGAGTTCATCCAATAAGCTACAGGATGACGAGTGATCAACACAATGAACCCCCCAGTCGTTGTTGTAGGTTTCCATGATCAGGTTATGCTGCTCATTCATAGCTCCCTAATTTCCTCATAATGGTGGGTGGGCACTTTCCCCATACACAGGCTGAAATCTCAGGAGGATAGTTGTTACACTTCCCCCAGGAGACCCCATCCTGCAGACATCCCGTAGCCAGAGCCCATTGGTAGAAGTACATTGTATGGTGGTTTGCATCCCACATTAAACTTTAGGTCCAGTCCCGATTAGCCCATATGACCTAAAATTTCTGATAATTTTACCAACCTGATATTTCAACCTGGGCTGGGCTACCTTCCCAGAGGCAGAGCTGCAAGCAACCAGGCACGTCCCCAGGTTGCGGATAGGGGAACGGCCAGCAGATATGTTGGCTAGCTGGAAACAGTCGCGGACAAGCAGCAGCAGGATTAGAGGAGGCAGCAAGATGTGGAGTAGCATCTACATCTCGGTAAATACTGCAAGACTCCAAGTAAAATCCTGTGATGTGACGAGCTAGAGCCGCCACTAAAAAAGCTCAGCCCCTGCTGCCTTGCAGGGAGGGGAAGGATCCCCAAAGGCTAAGGGAAGGAACCCTGACAGAAAACCAAAGGGGCATAGAGGGCTCCGAAGGCGTAGTGAAGCCAATCTCTCTAGGGGAGTAAACCTCAATAAAAAATCCTGGTCCTCAAGTATAGGGGTTGGGGCGGGGATGACAACCCCACACCGCAAAATGAGAAAGGTTTCAAAACCAGAAAAGGAGCCTCGGAATGGAAGCCACAAATGGAAACGACAAAGGCAACGGAAAATGGATATGGAACATCCGAACACACTATAAACCAGGGGCAATAGAAGGTTTAATACAAGAACTTAAGAAATATGGTATCCAGATAACAGCTATACAAGAAACAAGATGGAAAGATAAAGGAATCACTGAACATAAGACTCATACAATTTGCTACAGTGGAAAAGAAGGAGGAGGAAGAGAATTTGGAGTGACATTTATAATTGATAAGAAGATTAAAAACAATATCTTGGAATGTACAAAAAAATCAGTGAAAGAATATGCTCCTTAAGAATTAAGACCAGGTTTTTTAACCTAACCTTGATAAATGCGCATGCCCCAACAGTGGAAAAGGATGAGATAACAAAGGATTTATTCTACCAACAGCTGGAAAGAATATATGATTCAATGCCCAATAATGATACAATAACAGTCTTAGGAGACACGAATGCCGAAATTGGAAAAGAGCAAGAATATAGAGGAACGATAGGTATGCATAGTCAATGAGAATGGGATGAGACTAATGGAATTTGCAGTAAGTAAGAACATGATAATTAGCTCCACTATTTTCCCACATAAAGATGTACACAAAAGAACATGGATATCACCGGATGGCATAACATTTAATCAAATTGACCATTTTCTAATAGATAAAAGATTTGCCACAAGCATATTAGATGTAAGAAACATGCGAGGAGCACACTGTGGATCAGATCATCACCTGGTAACAATAAAATATAGATGCAGAATGAACAAAAATAAACCAAGTAAAAATAGTAGGCAGGACAAATACAAGACTGAGGGATTACATCAAGAAGAAAAACTAACTCAATACAGAGGAGTTATAAAGGAAAAAATGCAAAGGAACCCAATAATACAAGACTCTATAGAAGAAATGTGGGAGAAAGTGAGGGAGAATATAACAACAACAGCGAAAGAAATTCTAGGATATCAAGAGAAACCAAAACAACAGGAATGGTTTGATACTGAATGTAAGGAAGTGATTGAATGTAGGAATAGAAAATATATGGAATACCAGGATAGACCAACTAGAGGAAGAGAAGAAGTGTATAAAGAAGCAAGAAGGGCAGTGGATAAAATTTGTAGAAGAAAGAAACGGAAATATATAAATGATAACCTGAGACAGATAGAAGGAGAATTTAAGGCAAATATAAAACAAGCTTTTAGAAAGAAGGATACAAACCAACAACAGATCTAATCTGCAAAAGCGAGGGAGAAATAGTAAGTGAAAGACAGGAGACTATGCAAGTATGGAAATACTATTTTGAGCAGCTATTAAACCCACCCCTGAACGGAGAAGATAATGTAATAGAAATGCAGAGAAATAGAGAACAGCAAGAAAATATAGAAGTACAAATCGAACCACAAACAGAAGAAGAACTTTAAAAAGCAATGGACACACAGAAAAGGAATAAGGCACCGGGAAGAGATAGCATACCCAGTGAATTATTCAAAAAAGGAGGACCAGAATTAATAAAGGCAATATACCAGTTGATATATAAAATCTGGGAAGAAGAACATATGCCGGAAGAATAGTATTATATGCCCTATTTATAAAAAGGGGGGATAAGCTAACATGTAATAACTACAGAGGTGTATATATATTACTTCTGTCAACATATAAAATATTATCAGGACTTCTTATAGAGAGATTGGAACCCTTGGCGGAAAAATGCATAGGAGCATACCAAGCAGGTTTTCGAATAGGAAGATCAACAACAGACCAGATTTACACATTAAGACAGATTACCGAGAGATGCTGGAAATACAATGTCGATCTATATATGATTTTATAGATTTTAAACAGGCATATCATAGTGTACTGAGAGGGCAATTGGAAAACATATTACGGACATTTAAAATACCAGAAAAACTGATTAAACTGATTAGTCAGACAATGACAGGAACCAAAAGCCAAATTAAAATACAAAACAAACTCACAGAAGACATAGTAGTGAACCAGGGATTGAAACAATGTGACGGACTTGCTCCTTTACTTTTCAATATGGTTTTAGAATATATAATAAGACATACAAACATAGACAGAAATGGCACTATAGTATATAAGACCACTCAGATAATGGCTTACGCAGACGACGTAATTATCATTTCAAGAACAATGGCTGCAGAAGAAACATATACTCAATTTAAAAAAGCAGCTAAAACAGTTGGCCTACAAATAAACTTAAATAAAACAAAAATAATGATCCACAGTCGAAAGACCAAGGCATATGATGCAAGAAAAACAATATCAGTAGGTAATGACGATATTGACCTGGTAAAATAATTTGTATATTTGGGAGCAAAAATACATAAAGATGGAAATGAAAGCTATGAAATCAAAACAAGAATAAATCAGGGAAACAAAGTTTATTTTTCCCTATTGCTGATATTCAAAACCAGGGAAGTACACAGAGTAACTAAGGCCAAACTATGTAAATCTAGAATCAGACCAACATTGTACTATGGAAGCGAGAGCTGGACGTTCAATAAGAAATTAGAGATGGACCTGGATGCTTTTGAAAGGAAAATTCTGAGATGAATATGGGGACCAGTAAGAGACAGGGATGGATGGAGACTAAAATATAACAATGAATTGTACCATCTACACAAAGAATTATGTATATCCCACTTTATTAAATTTAAAAGACTAGAGTGGGCAGGACATGTCAAAAGTATGGATGCACATCGCATACCCAAGATAGTGGCCTATAGTACAATAGGAGGTAGAACATCTGTAGGTAAATCCAGGAGAAGATGGATGGAGGCAGTGGAGGAAGATGTGAAAGGAATGTTAGGAATGAGAAATTGGAGGAGCTCTGGACAAAGAAGCATGGAGGGGTTCTATTATGGAGGCCAGGGCTCGATATCGAGCTGCAGCACCATAGGAGAAGAAGTTATTTCAACAGTCTATAACTCTCCACAAAACAGTCAATTTTTGTGTGTATAAATAAAGGTAAAGATAAAGTTACACAGTGCACATTCACCATGTCACAGAGGGACATAGTGGGATGTGCAGCTGGGATCTCACATATTCATGATTTCAGCCCCACGTTCCAGCAAATTCATTAAAGGCTGGGTGAAGCCAATTTAAGTAGATACAAGATTGAAAAAATTCCCACTTTAGATCACCTATGCCAGACATGAAAGTCATGAGGATCCACCAAGCTCTATTTTCAGCATGAAAAATCATTCAAGTTTATATACTGGTAATGTGCTGATTGCTCACAATCGAATATAAACTAAAGGTTAAAAGATTAAAAATCAGTAACTTACGTGTGTAAGCATGTGATTGGTCGAACTACGTTTCGAAGTTATACTACCTCTTTCTTCAGGTTGAAGTGATGTTTTCAGACACCTGACATGGTGCCTCGTCGAGAAAGTGTTGGTTGAGGATTTAGGTCAAAAGGTATAGGAAAAGACACTTACTAAAAAGATGATGTAAAATACACATATTAAAACCGTGCAATACTCTATTAAAACAAAAGAACGTTCAAAGCTGATGAAGGCGAACTGCCGATCGGTGCTCGGGGTAGGTGAATGCACAGTGTCAGCTCATACTTGGAGAAGGAAAACTCCTCCCCTCCAATCTTTCCCCAACTGGGGCTCGTGAGTCACCAATCCAAGGTGAATTCAACTTCCACCTCGGCAGTTTTCCTAACCTCAGGGGTAACATGGAAGCCCATCTCGTCTCTATTCCCAGTGGCTTTATCCCATTTTTTAAAAAAGTTTATTCAGCCATCTTCCAAGTTTCCGTAATCCCTATTGAGTTTATTCCTATTATCCGTGCATATATAGGCTGCCTCGTACACATTCCTATCCAATTTATTGTTAATTTTCCTTGCCATAGAACGAGACGCAATCTGTAGTTTCAATGTTATTAATCTGTATCCCAGTGTCCCCCGGGACAAAGCCGGGGATTGTTTGTATAGATGGTTACTGGACCAAAATGTTGAAATCTTGGTCGCCTGGGAATATGTTAGGTGGTTTTTCCTCATTACGGGGTACAATTACTCCTATGTTAACGATAAAATCTTCAGACAAAAAGAAGGGTTGGCCTCGTGGCCAACATCTTCGTGCACTATGTCAAAAAAGCCGACATGGAGCATGTGGGGGGAGGGGTAAAATACTATGGGAGATACGTAGATGACATCCTCATCATAGGGAATGAAACTAAACTTGATAGCATTTTCAACCAATTGGGCAAGCAAGATCCCAGAATTGGTTTTACCAGAGAAGATCTGGCCAACAGAAAGAATCACTTTCTAGACTTTATGCCTTACTAAAACCGGACAACGGATTGTAACCTGGGTCTTTCATAAACCGTTGGCTGGCGAGCTGTACCTCCATAAGAGATCCCAACATTCGAATAGAAATAAGTTAAATGTTTTTTTTTAACTTTTTCATTCGTGCCGAAAGGCTGTGGAATGATGAAAAAGAGAAAGAAAAAGAAGAAGAATGGATAAGGAAGGTGGGTATAAAGAATGGGTATACTATCCATGACATGTAAAAAGTAGCTAGGAAAGCAAAGAAGATTGTTAGACAAGAACTATCACAAAATGATAAAGAGGAAGATGAAGATAAAACAGAGGTAGGAAAAGATGAAAAGAACACGTATTTTGTCAGGATTCCGTATTTTAACGGTGTTTCCGAGAAAATTGAAAAATCCGTAAGGGGATACGGAATAAAATGTGGGGTGAGAGCACCATGGAGCATTGAAACACACTTCACGTCTTATAAGAAAGGGAGGGGAGATAGACGCGATAACCCTGAAGAGCAAAAGGGAGTGTACAGGATAGAATGTGAATGCGGAAAGGAATATGTGGGACAGACGGGGAGGAGTATGCAAATTAGGTGGGATGAGCACGATAAAGATATAAAGGAGGGTATACCCAAGACAGGATTATCTGAACATGTATTAGTTAACTGGCATAAGATCGCCAAAAGAGAAGTCATCAGGAAAATTAACAATAAATTGGATAGGAATGTGTACGAGGCAGCCTATATATGCACGGATGATAGGAATAAACTCAATAGGGATTACGGAAACTTGGAAGATGGCTGAATAAACTTTTTTAAAAAATGGGATAAAGCCACTGGGAATAGAGACGAGATGGGCTTCCATGTTACCCCTGAGGTTAGGAAAACCGCCGAGGTGGAAGTTGAATTCACCTTGGATTGGTGACTCACGAGCCCCAGTTGGGGAAAGATTGGAGGGGAGGAGTTTTCCTTCTCCAAGTATGAGCTGACACCGTGCATTCACCTACCCCGAGCACCGATCGGCAGTTCGCCTTCATCAGCTTTGAACGTTCTTTTGTTTTAATAGAGTATTGCACGGTTTTAGTATGTGTATTTTACCTCATCTTTTTAGTAAGTGTCTTTTCCTATACCTTTTGACCTAAATCCTCAACCAACACTTTCTCGACGAGGCACCATGTCAGGTGTCTGAAAACATCGCTTCAACCTGAAGAAAGAGGTAGTATAACTTCGAAACGTAGTTCGACCAATCACATGCTTACACACGTAAGTTACTGATTCTTAATCTTTTAACCTTTAGTTGATATCATTAAAGTTTACCTTGCTATTTGCTTGTGATCATATATCATTACTTATCTGGCATAAAAGGTTTAAACGTCAAATGTAAATAATATTGCATGACTGCTTTGTATCTAAATTTCTTTGCCTGAGTAGTTCTTGGATCTTAGCTCTGAAATAACAAATTATCAAATACCTCTTTGCCAATATATGACACAGTGCAGTACAGATATTACCGTGAATCCTACATATTATGTACTGAAAAAATGTAAATAGAAAATTACCTTGAATTTTCACTTTTCAGAGAATCCATTTGCTCTCGGTAATCGTGCTGAAATTTGCTGTTGGGGAAAGTGTCGAGGGTTTTTTGAGACTTGATTGAATTCACCGTGGAAACACCAGACGTTGAGCCTTCCTCCACGCCATCCGTAGCTCCCTGGTCTCTATGGTCTCGTCCAGCTAGGTTGGCTCCGAGCTCTGAGAAAATGAAAATTGGTTTATAAAAATGGACAAACATAAAGAAAGAAAAAAAAGGAGGTGCTTTTGATAAGAATAAATTAGATTAAGCTTGTTATGTTCCTACTATAAATGCCACCCATGAAAGACAGATTCACCTAAACAAGTACGACATGATTTTCTAGATTATGGTTGTTACAAGCATTTAAACACATTTTCTTAAGTAATGTGTTAGATCACACACTCCCTTCATCAGATATTTATTTGTAGTTTGACAGGTATTGCGTAGTGTGTTTGATGACCACATGGGAGATAGATTATGGTTTGATTCCCAGGGTGGGTGAATTTCTTCACTAATTTCCATATTAAGTGGTTCAGGAGATCATCCAGCCTCTCATGAACAAGTATCAGGAAGTGTGAGGGAAGACAGCAGCAGTATGAGCATGGTGCTGACCACAACTCCACTATGATCACTTGATTGGTGATTTTGTTTTATTTAATGTCACTTTTGGCTAATCACGGTAATGAGGACGAATGGTGATAGATGAGATGGATGAAGGGAGAGAGACATACACAAGTGGACAGTACACTGAACACAAACCACACACGATTATATTGAATTCGAGTTGAAGTATCAGAGCCTTGTTGGAAGGCAATAATGCAATTTCCAGGGTGTACTATATGAAAAAGAGGTTGATTATATGGTTGCAGACTTAGAACATTGAAACTCTTAATAATAATTACCCATGCTCAACAACCCATTGAGGGGCCAGGCCTACCTACCAACTGCCGGCCTCACTTCCATCTGATCCCACTCACTCACCTAAGGTGGGAGAATACCCATGCATGTAAATTACGGAGTGACGTGTGATCAGCACAACGAACCCCCAGTCATTGTTGTAGGTTTCGATTAACGGGTTACGCTACTCATTCGTAACTCCCCAATTTCCTCACGATGGTGGGTGGCCACCAGTCTCATACACAGGCTGAAATCTCAGGAGAAAAGTTGGTAAGCTTCCCCCAGGAGATTCGAACCTGCACGCGTCACGTAGCCAGAGCCCAAAGTATGATGCCTTAGACCGCACAGCCATGGTGCAGGAACTTGCAGATTTACACCACATAATTAATTTCATTTGAGATTGTGAAATGCAAATATACTATTATCATGATTCTATCTTATACATCCATGCTTAAAAATAAAAAAAAAAAATGATGTAAAATAATGTGTATATAATGCCAATATTTTTTTACGAGGGGTTGGCAACACTGATGAAGTTGAGCATGCGCAGGAGCCTCATGCCCTAGTATTCTGTGCTTGCAACAGAGATAGAATCGTCAGAGTGGGGTTGCATACGTGCGAGTAGCAGTAAGGTGAAATGGCTGCCGTAATACAAAATCCCGCCAAATGTGAAGTGAGATCTGTCATACGATTTCTGAACGCCAAAGGACAGAATGCTGCTGACATCCATCGGGAACTGTGTGCCATTCATGGACCAACAGTGATGAGTGAAGGGAAGGTCAGGCAATGGTGCAGAGAGTTTCGGGAAGGGCATTCAAATGTCCATGACGATGAGCGTAATGGAAGGCCTAGTGTTCAGATGGACGATCTGGTGGAACGCGTTAACGAGAAAATGTGTTCCAATTGCCGGTTGACAATATCTAAACTTGCCAAAGTTTCCAGAAGTGTTTGCGAAAACAGTGCATCGAATTGTGACTGACAACCTGGGGTATCACAAATTGTGTGCGAGGTGGGTACCAAAAATGCTGACAGACGCTCACAAAGAGCAAAGAAGGACAGCTGCACGTGATTTTTTAGCCCGCTGGGGAAGGATGCGGATGACCTCCTTTCGCACATAGTGACGGGGGATGAAACGTAGATATTGTACGCCACCGGGGAGTCAAAGCAGCAGTCAATTGGCGGCACTCTGGTTCTCCTAAAACAAAGAAATTCAAACAAACACCATAATTTCACAAAATCATGGTAACCGTGTTTTGGGACCAAAAGGGTGTGAGTTTTGTGGAATTCTTGGAACCAGGACAAACAATTACAGCAGAGGTGTATTGCGAAACACTGAATAATCTGTGACGTGCCATCCAAAATCGGCGGAGAGGAATGCTAAGCTCTGGAATTTTTCTGATCCATGATAACGACCGCAACACACAGCTGCTCGTACTGTTGAGACAATTGAAATATTTAGATGGGAACTATTCAATCATCCCCTTTACAGCCCCGACCTTGTTCCCTGCGATTTCTTTCCTTTTCTTTACCTGAAAAAATGGCTTGCATCAGTTCTGGACTGGCTACACTCTCAGGTGGCAGATTTTTATGCAGAGGGTATACGGAAGATTGTGCCACACTATCAGAAATGTCTGGAGGTTAATGGTGACTACGTCGAAAAATAGCCAAGGTATGTACTTGTTTAGCAATCACATTATTCTTCTCCTATAATTTTCTTGTTTTTTTAAAAAAATATCGGCCCTTTTTTTGACATGTGCCTCGAATTCTATATTCTTCAATATATAGTTGATTCATGTTTCAGAGATTGAAAGACATGAAAGATTGAAAGCAAATTATTATACTGAAATTACTTGCTAATTTGTAAAACTGTATAAGTTCTCACAATAGAGACTACGTTGTTCTATTAGTGAGTGATTACTATCACAGAATTATTATTTTGAGCTACTGGACGAATAGCCAGACAATTGAGGCACTAACCTGGAGATAAAACAGTAATAGCTGCTTGAACAGCAGTTCGCACCAAATTATCCAATGCAAACATCCAATGAGGTTTGATGCTGTGTGACCTGAGCACCGCATTCACCTAAAAAAAGTTAATGGAAAACATTACAATTTACGCAGCAGCGAAACATTATGATTATTTTACCTATTATTTGCCAAACTGCAGTATGTTTAATTTTTATCTGAGCAGAACTGAATAGCACTATAAATTAAACACACATTCCAACATTTATACACAGGGTGATTCAAAAGTCTGGTCCCATAGGACAACTCCGTTATGAATGCACATAGTGAAAAACGGAAAGAGGGAAATGATGCTACGTGGAAGCACTTTAGATTGACACACACATATTTCATACGACTTTCCTTTCTTTCCATTATTCGCTATGTGCACTGATAACAGAGTTGTCCTATGGAACTGACCTTTTGAATCACCCTGTATACACACATGCACACTTCAACATGTTGAAAGGCAATAATTTCTCGATCCCTTGGAAATTTGACAAAATAATTTAAAATTTACAAGTGTTGACTACAATCAACTAATTTTCTGAAAGAGTTTGAAGAAGATCATGGTGCTAACTTTTAATACAATCCAACATGTTGAATTGTTTTCCTGTTGAGAATTATGCGATCTAAGCTATGCTCTATTGTAATACATTTGAAACTCTCAGATATCATTCTCATTTATACAAATTTCAACTTCTGAACTAGTGGAATTCTCCCAGGACTTATATAATTAAACAGATACACTTTTTTGTAATATTTATAAATTCATGTGAGTTTCTATTTAAAAAAAACATATACAGAGTGTTCCGTTCAAATCACCCTACTTTCAATTAATTACTAGGAACGAAGTACGATGAATTGTGAAATAACTGTAACACCAAATGAAAGGCCAGATCTTCCAGTTTTGTTTTCATGACAGTTTGCTCACTATGCAGTGCCATGGTCGCATAAATAAAAATGGTGACTGTTCAACAACGCGTACAGGTAGTGGTGTGGTATGCAGAGACAAAATCTGTGATTGCACGCAACAAAATTTCAGACGAGTGTAAGGAGGAGTTGCACCTTATGCAATTAGACTGTGGTTTAGTAAGTTTCTAAAAACCAGCAGTGTCCTGAAACAATCTGGTGGATTTCGCCGTCGTGTGTCAGACTAAAAGGTGGAAGAAATTTGAGCGGGGTTTCAGAGAAGCCCGAGTTAATCCAACCGCCAGGCATCTAGGCAATTCAATGTGCCTCCAACAACAATGCATCGAGTTCTGCACAAGCGGCTTTGGTTGTATCCATATAAAGTGCAACAATTGAAGCTAGATGATAAGCCGCATCGCAAATAATTTGGTATGGAAATGCTGCAGCGTATCGACATGAATCCTCACTTCCTTGACGTCTTGTTTTCAGACGAAGCAATGTTTCACGTGTCGGGGATTGTCAACCGGCATAACGTATGGATCTGGGGATTTGAAAACCCACATGTGTACAGAAAACATGTACGCGATAGCCCAAAATTGAATGTTTGGTGTGGTCTAATGAAGGACAGGATCGGTCCGTTTGTTTTCAATGAAGATACAGTAACAGGCTCTCTGTACTTGGACATGTTGGAGCAGTTTGTGTACCCACACGTAGTTGCTCTACAACCGGACATCATCTTCCAACAAGATGGGGCTCCCCACACTGGAGTCTGGATGTTCGGAGGTCCCTCAATTCGACATTTCCTAATTGCTGGATTGGATGCGATGGACTGATACGGTGGCCGCCACATTCAACTGACCTCACTCCACTGGACTTCTTCCTCTGGGGTTACGTCAAGGATCCTGCATTTGGGACTCCAGTGAATAACATCCCAGAGTTACGAACCCGCATACGTGATACAGTAACAGTGGACATGTTGGGGAGAACATGGTAAGAAGTTGAATACAGACTGGATATTGTTCGTGCTACCAATGGGGCACATGTGGAGGTGTTTTAGTGTGTGGAAAACAAAAATTATGAGTTTTTTCTTCAATTCATTGAAATTAGGGAGATTTGAACGGAACACCCTATATATTGGAATCTATTCAAATCATTATTAGTGATTATATTCAATATGTAAATTTCCTACTGTCACCATAAAAAGAAAAGTGAAATGTACTCAGTTCTATAGAACAAGCAAGTACACTCCCTTTTAGATAAAGTGGCAGATTCTTCAACTGTTCAACTCTATAAAGTTCAACTTTAAGTGAACAGGAGTGTACTGTACACAACACATTTAACTACCCTTATTTTTTCACATTTTTGAAAGAGAATTTACAAAATATCCTGACTTTTCACTTGTATGTTACTTTCCATGACTATTCCAGGTTTTCCCCATGTATGTGGGAATCTTGCTAGAACCTCTCTATGTTATTGTTTTTGATTAACCTTCTGGAACTCGCGCCATTGCAAATTTTACAACAGCATTGCTCTTTTGTTTCTAACAAATGTATTTGGTATCATTGCAACGTGGCGCCCACATCTATTCTTTTCTTTGACTCTCCTCCACCACTTCCATAAGTTCAAATAACTTCCCTAATGGTTTGTCAGTGGCAAATAAGTTTTCGAACAATGAACATCAGTGAATGTTGTACTTTTTACAACAAACACCTTCTCGTGTAGTATTTTATTTTTGTTTGTCATACTGTTTGTGAGTGATTGTTTTATTCAACATGTCTCATAGATACAAGTGAAAAAGAATGATTTCTTGAAGAATCTTCAGGTGAGGAGGACAATTTTGCATTTGTTTTTATTTGCTTTCATGTAAGTTCAAGTGAATTATTAAAATACTGTAATGAATAATCTCTTACATAACTTAAGTTATTTTGTATTCTTGAAAAACTTTGTCACCAATATAAAATAATAAAGAAAAAATTAGAAACTTAAAATTGGTGTTCAAGCCATTTTATGTACATAGGCTAATCAGGACTGGACCTACAGTTTAAATTGGGATCCGAGCCACTGTGCAATGAGCCTCCAAAATTAATAAAATAATCTTACCCAATAAAAAGAAATCAAAATTATTAAAAAAAATTAACAAAGTATAAAAATAAAAACATAAAAAACAGTCATGTAGAACAAAATAAATTAAGACTGTGAAAGCAGCTATTTTATACATGTTGTATATATGAAGTAAAACATCTGACTGCTCGCGTAAGTGAAATAAGCATGCGTCCCAAAAGGTTAACATACGAAAAAGGTGCGAAGGAAAGAAACTTTCTAAACCTACAATGTACTTATGCATATCTGTTATTTGCCAGAATCACAGTACAACAGTTTACAAACACTCTCACCCTACAGCATGTGTCATTTCAATCTGTCTCTACCTGCTTTGCAGAGATACATACCGCATCCTGGAAAAGGTAAATGGCCAGATGAAGATGATTGATCGCTGCAGCATCAAAGTCCAGTTCTTCCTTCAAAGTATGGATTGCATTTTCAACTACCTCACGGTTTTGTTCCGGTATGTACTCCTTCAGACCACGCATCAATATTTCCAGATGGTTCTGTGGAAAGAGCATAAGATATGGACATGTTAGTGCCTTCCTTTTACATTGTGGAATTACATATTTAATATGGAAAAATATAACTTATACGGTGCATGTATAGTTTGTTTGATAAATAAAGTAATGTGCATGTAATTTCAAATTTACTCCAAGTGATTGGTAGGACAAATATTTTTTAAAAAATCACCATGGAATTTTGCAAATCTTATTCTTGTTCTAAATATGCACTGTCTCTGCAGCAACAACAACAACAAGAAAACAAAAAAAAACTGACTATTTTTTTCTCTACTATAATTATAACAATGTCTGGAAAGATTTGAATAAGAAAAAAACCTTGCTTAATTTTGTCTTGGCATTAAGACTGTAACAAATTATACAAGGAGTGCTCACTGGATGAAGAGTGGGTCATCTGATGTGGAACTTCATTAGTGCCAGTGTGCACCACACAGTGTGTGGGATATGGGTGTTGTACGTCCTCTGTTGTATTGGTCCTGTAATTCCCGGATGCTGATTGTGTGTTCAGCTGTCACGAGCCGTTTGACTCGACTCTCTCCTCACGGTGTCACGTTCCGTATGCCCTTGCAATTCTGCTTCTTTCCACTTTCTTGCCACTCTCTGTACACCTTCACTACACTGGAACAGGTGCATCCAACCAGTGTCGCTGTCCGAGTTATTGATGCACCTCATGCTCGGGCACCCACAATCATGCCCTTTTGGAACAACGTTAAATCCTGACCACGTCCCATTTTAATGTGTGCTGTTTGACTAACATGTAGCCTTGTGTCTATACATTCACCACGATACTTCCAGTTGGGGTGGTCATGTGATCAGAGCAGCTACTGGGCCGTTCCTTATTGTTAGGAGGGGTGTTCGCAATTCAGTGAGCACTCAATGTATGTTATGTGGACAATGGATACAAGTGGCCTGCATCTTACTAAAAATATATTTTAACTGATAATATTACAAATAAATCTGAGGAATTATTTTTAAAACAATGGGCAATTACTGAAATACAGTAATGTACATGTATAGTATTTATGTTTTTTCCCACAAAATGCAATACAAATTAATCCTGAAGAATTTTTTTTTTTCTGCAACATATATTTATGAACTAAAGTAAACTTGGTGGTGTAACAGACCTCTAAGGGCCAAGGTCCAGGAAGCAGCTTGTTCACTGCATGATGCCTGGTCAGTGCATCATCTCATTTCTGATGTATTCTGAGTTTAAAGACTCAAGGCTGCTACTTCTTTCCAAGTAGCTCCCCAGTTATCCAGATGATGCTGAGTTGACTTCAAAAATTTTGAAATGTCCACCAGAGTTCAAACCTGGAGCTCCTTGCACCAAAGACAAGAACCATTCAGCCAGGTTGGAACTCACAAGAAGACTTTAATGTGTCCACAAACAATATTCTCTTAACTAGAATATTATTTCAATAGTCACGAAGTTGCAATTTAACCATGATAATAATTACAAACCTTTTTATTACCATGTAGAAATTTCAGCTAAAAATACAGGTTCGACCAGAACAGGTTGTCTACCAAAATAACAAGTCCAAAATCCTTGACTTTTCATGGTTTTTTTTCTTACTTTTTTTTACATTTTTCTTAACCTTTATTTATACAACCCCTACTTAGGAAAAGCTGGAAATTAGCAATTAAGAAGATAAATATTTATTTAATGAAAAACCCCTACCGCAAGGACAGTCGGCATGTAATCTGAAACTGTATTTAACAAGATATTTAGACTTGCTTTATCTATTAATGCATCCTGGACTGCATTTGGCTGACTAGCAAGGCTCTGGCATCTGGACTCTCAGCCAGTATGATCTTATGTGGGGCTCGTGTTGTTGTCCCTACATATTTGTGATTGTCCCTTCATCCTTATCTTTGCAATTAGCCAAAGGGGCAGAAAAGTGAAGTAAAATAAATTAAATCAATCAGTCACTGTGATAGCAAAAATTCTTGACCACAGGCATAATTTCTTGACCTACTTATTCATTTTCTTGACTTTCATGACTGGCAGACCTGCAGGACTTCAACCTGGGTCTCTGGCAATCCAAGCTGTTGCTCAACCAACCAAGTTGCCGAGCGAGCAATGGGTTCACCTGTGGAATTTTCTATCTGCACCTTTTGAAATTTCTACATAGTACATGTGCTGTGTGTGGTAAATCGTAAGGCAATTTTAATTACCATTGTGAGAACAGTCTCCTCCACATCCTGCTGAATGCTCTTCATCCACACTTCGCATATCTTCTTCTCGTCTTGGCTCAGCACACGTGTCAACGTCATACGACGCTGGGAATCCTTCTTCAACAGATAGAAGCCATCCTGTTCAGCTTCTGTTTTGGGGGAATCCACATCTGGTGACAACAGGCCTCCGGAGGAACTTCTTCTCGACATCAGAGAGTCTTCCAAGTCACAGGTTGATATGCTTCATGAAATATTCAAGCAATAATCAATACTACATATTCTTACCTTTAAAACTTACAATGTTGCCAGAACAAGAACAAAATATATAAAACTTTGCCATTTCGTAGGCTTAAAGCCAATTATTAGGCTAAAAAGGCAGTATATGAATGTTCTCACCTGGCTTAACATTTCCCTCATTTCTCCCACACTACCACTACAATCAAGATTTATCTCTGCTTTCAATATTAAACATGACATAGGGTATTATATAGAAAGGTGGATCATGTGTATCCAAGTGTTTGGCAAAAGTTTTCAATTGTTTGTTTGAAATCTGCTTTATGTTCAGATATGATTGGGATTGGGCCTACAGTAAAGAGGATCAAAACATATATGCTGTGTTTTTCTACTGAGAATTTAACAATGACCCTTTGATTACAAGGTTTCAGGATAAATTACTATGAGGGGACACTCGTCAAGGTTTGGTAAATTATAGTTCACGCTAACTTTATGCTTAGGATAATTGACACTAGAGCTACAGTTTAAAGTGTTAAACCACATAAATTGTGAAATTAAGAACCCTTCATTATGAGGCAACAGTTAACTGCAATGCCATCTCGAGGCCTCAAACATGTTTGAAAAAAGAAAAAAACAAAAAAGTAGATGTACGGTTTACAGGAACATGATGGTAGCAGCGGCGGCACAAGGGGGAGAGCAGCCGTGCCATGGCATTACCCTCAGAAGGAAAGCATACCTTGCTAAAGTATTGTTAAATTAATACATTGATATACAGACAAGGAGATTCGAATCTTGCAATTGGTTAAGCTGACGATTGCCCCAACCTCCTCACTGCATCACCAGCTGTTTTGTACCCTCGTGAGGCAACGGTCTGAGCTGCCCAAGAGCTGGCCTAACCAAATTGACACATGTGCAGAGGGTTGAAGAAGTCTCAGCGGGGAACAAGGTGACAGGGGGCAGGGTTAGCCATGCTGGTCATAAGACACCAGCCAAGACCGTTTCCGCTTGGCATGGCAAGGGAACTTTTGCAGTGTTGACATAGTTGCCACCTTTAGAGATAAGTCGCTAATATGACTGATTTGTAAGACCCGCTGGGGAAGTAATTCGTGAGAAAGGAACTATCTACTTTTCTGCTTACTTTTGGAGAAACGAAAGCAGTATTTTTCCAAAGTTAAATGAACACTTTGATAATAGATAGATGCACCTAAAGGGCCATCCTGATTTTTTTAAAAATATAAAGGTAAAAAATCCTATGGTGACAAATGTCACCATACTACAAATGTCTAGGATATTTTAGACATCCAGTTGGAATACGTGTGCGGGGGCAAGGAGAAGGTAAGACGATTTGTTATTTCCTTCTTCTTGTAATTGTTGTGTTTTTAGGGAAGTGTCCTGTACTGTATAAAAGATAGGTTAGTGTGTGAAGATGATTCGTATTAGTGCATTATTACATAAACACACAGTTTTCCATGTTACCAAATGAGGATAAACATCATAGGTAGTGGAGCAACCTCAAGGAGGGGGTGGGGGTGGGCATTGCCCATCATAGTTGCTGCCGGCCGCCACTGGATGGTAGTGTAGAAGAATTATCATTTTCTATATTACCTCATTCCCCAATGATCTTAGCTATAAACCTACAAACAGCAAGACGTTTTATGTCCTTTGTGTTAAGTGGGCTTCAATGTCTTTAAGGTAGGAGTATGAACCTGTTAATGAATAGCACGAGATATGCACTTCAATACTGTTACCAGAGTCTCATCTGTAAAGAAAATACTTATTATTCGCAAAATAAACAAACTCAAACAGTATAAAGAAAATCAGGATTCTAGGATAAAGAATGCAGATAATTTCATGGGTCAGAAGTATGTTTCCACAAACAATTTTGTTTTTAATTTAATCCAAACACACTTAAATGTGGTTTTGTTGCTCAAAAAAATGAGAAGACTTCTCTGCTGAGATTGTGATTGATACTTGGCTAACATATAAATAATTACTGTCCTGCAGAAAATGCAATGTTGATGTCATCTTTGGCTTTCTGTTAATTATGCGTATCTTACAGTAGCATTATACAGGGTGTCTCATATTCTTTCTACCAATGTTGTTGGCAACCCTGTCTGAAAACAGGCACACATGCATGGAAGTTTTTCATGCTCAGCCAGCTGAAAGACTTGCAGTCAGTCTGTCATAAAATATTGGTTGATTCTGATGGGAATTGTGGCAGTGGAGGCTTTCAATCCAGCCGTGCCAGAGGTCAAGCAATGGAGAGTCAATGGTCAATGGCAGTGTGCAGAAAGAGAAGTGTTCAGCCCAGAGAAAGCATATTCCCTGGCATCCAGATGCTTCTCTGTACACTTCCTGCTCTCTCTTTCTCTCTCTCCTAAATGGAATGTGTTCGGCTGAACACCTCCACTGCCGCGATGTGCATCTGAACTGGCCAACATTCCATGGCACACTGACTCCGAGTCTTGTGGCTGCCTAACTTGCATTTGGACAGGATTGTTAAACTGACATTGGTACAACAATATCAAACACCCTGTGTATTATCACTTGATCTCATTTTCTTTTTTATAAAATCCACAAAAATAATGAAGCATAACTGTGTAGTACAAACAATATCCAGAAAAATGATTAATTATTGAAAGAACACAATAAAGACTCACCTGCTGTCATAGAAACCAACTACAAACTTCAGCTTGAATACTAATATAAGAGGTTAAAACTGGGCTGCATTTTTCTGGTGTTGCCTGTGCAAAAAGTAGAATGCAGCATACTATTGCCTTTGCAAATGCCACACTTTTTAATCTGTTTTAGCAACGAAAGCAGTTAGTGAATTGAAGAAAATATATTAACAGCCCAGCTGAGATAAATTGACAGGTATGTATGTTGTCTTAGTATTTTAAATGGAATTATTTATTCATAATCATGTTGGTACAAGGCCTAAGCTAAGCTTTAATTGCATTTATTGTTATATTCTAAGTTTAACTAGTTTAACTTACACAGATCCAATATAACAAAAGAATTATAGCTTGGAGAAAAATATGCTACATGCAAGAACCATGTTTACAAAGTTACAAAAATTGCAAAAGCTTGCTGAACACACACACACACACACTTATTATTACAGATTGGAAGCATTATTAAGTGGAAGTGAAAGTGAATCATACCTGGTGAAGGAGAGAGCTGCAGGCATACTGATGGGTGAGAGCAAAGAGGTTCCCACAGAGTTCACAGGGCTCGACTTAGTACTGAAGCCACTACAGCACATGAAAAAGGTCAGGGAGTGAGTTGATAATCAGAAACATGCTTATGATTCTGTGCATGTGATGACAAATGAAAATGAACACTTGCAATTAGGGTTGAGCCGATACCACTCTGAATCGATTCTGTTGCTTATAACACCATTTGAACATGGTAGGTAACCACATAAAGAACCGTAGTAAAATAACTTGCACTTGACATGTACCTCAACTCAGATTCAAATCGGACGGGAAAGAAATAAGGTTTACATATAGGTTAAAATAGGTACGCTGGCTCGCTGGGAGCACTGCCATATGCAGAGGAGGGGCTGATGGGGCTACACTCCCTCCAAAAATTTTGAGAAAATCAAAATATTAAAATGAAAGCGGTAAAGAACTTTGGGAAAAACCACAGTGGTAAATGAAAACCCTTATTAAAATGACCCCGATTATATTTTTGTCTTTGAACAACTCTTAAAACGATAGTTGAAAATAGTACTTGTTAAAAACAGCAATCATCCGAGATGGAATCGAAAGCTTGGGTTTCTTTTATCATGCTGTTTGTGTGTTTTGTGTAGATTTTGACAAGTATGTTGCCGGGATGTGACATAACAAGTCTTTACCATTGAAAATAGTACTTTCGAAATATTTTCTTGTGTATTCTCCCCCTCCTGCCTAAATTATGGCTATTGTAATATCCTCATTTCATACTGTGAAATAACATTAAGTAAAAGTGGTAAATTGATATACCATAATTCAAATAGAACACTTACATATTATAATTTATAAATATTCTGAAGCACTGCATAATATCCAGGATATTTAGATTCCATAAAAGTGGCATGTGGGTTCATAACATACCCACACTCTGGAAAAGTTATCAGCTAGTATCGGTGATTAAATTCAAATAGATTCTTTCAGGTATCGATACATCCGCATTGGTGTCACATCAGCTCCATTTGCAATGCATTTAAAAACTTAAATCTTTCCAATATATGCACCAATGTTGGCAGTGACATCTATGTTAGGAAAGATCCAACACAATCTCTGATATTTGAAAAGCTGCAATAACGTTTTCTAAGATATCATCAAATCAGTTTTATTTCTTCCAAACATTGGCTCGATTCCACATATGATCTTAGACACAAATCACCATGCAAACTGATGCCAAACAGGCTTGTAGATTTGTGACAAGAAAGCTATTACCTTTTGCATTAAATGAAAATTTGAAAAACAACAAAGTAGGTGAAAACAATGGAAGAACAGATGTAAAAATTAAAAACTATAAAGTAAACATAAGCAATCACCAGTATATACTTTAAAGTTATATATTCAATGTGCAAAATGACAACTTGTAGAATAACGGCATTTATTCCATAATGCATGTGAAGATCATGCCACAGCACTTGAAGTAATTATGGGCTGTACACAGAAAAAGCATAGTGAACATGCAAAATAACACACAATTCTCAAAATCAATTTTTTTGGAAAACATACTCAGTTAAAATTTATGATTATATTATGTATTTTATGCTCAGGGCTATGATTCCAAATATACTGAATAAACATTAATATAAATTAATCAAGTGTAGGAAATAGGAAGAAAGCATTTAAATACGGCCATACTATGGAACCATTATTGTATTTTTTCTGATTGCTATATCAAATAAAAACAACAAACACCACCTCAATGCCCACCAAGTGAATTTTCAGTCCCATCCTTCCTATTACCTGGCTTTCTACACCAGAGCCCTTTACTTTCTACACCAGAGCCCTTTACTTTTCAAGTAGTTCCCAAATTGCCTCATGATACTGGGTCAAACTTTTGGGATTTCAACTGAGAATTGAACCCAGGACCACCCACACCAAAGACAATAGTGCTAACCATTGCCAGGCAGGAACCCAACTTACAGGTACAAAAAATGTGAATTAGACTCTACAGGTCCAGCATTTTGCACAGAAATATAATTCTAATATTTTAAACCCCACGTAAAGAGCAAGCTTCCTTTAACATAGCTTTTTGCATCCGATATGTTTGACAATAATCTGTGAAAGTTCTAATGCTTCAAGAGAAAATAGTAAACCAAGAATTTGAATTAAAAACTAACGTTGAGGGCTATTACTATTGTTTTATTTTCATTGCAATCAGTGGCGAAGCGTCCTATCAGGCCAGGAGGCCGGGCCTACCCACGCCATTACTCTTTGAAAGGTGTATTTACTTATTTTGTCAAAACACATGTAATGCAATGGAAAAGTTTGGAATTTTCATTTATGATAATTACAAAAAAATTCTAACCCTGTCCAGTATACGAACTTTCCACGGAGTGAGGCACATTTGCTGGGGCCTCTTCTCTTTACATTCCGTCGTACGGTCGTATATGCGGGAAGCCTAATCTTACGAGTACTGTACGTATGCTTATAGCGTGCTCCTGAGGCCGGCCTCGTGGTGTTACCCACTAGCACGAACAGAATATCAGCAACACTGCATTTCCGCCAGGGTTGGAAATTTGTGGTGTACCGGAATTTTTTGTAAACATTAGCCTGTGTTCGTGCAGAGATATTTCTATTTCATTGTACATTCTCCACATTTTGTACGAAACTTAGGTTTTCCTTCCTTTCATCGACAAGTGTAAGTGAAATTGAAAATTACGGAGTAGTGTAGTTCTGACTTCGTTTTCTGGTCAGAGTGCTGATGGTCTTGTCGATTCACCCAACACCATAGCGTAAACAGAAAGTCTAAAGAACTTATATGTGTAAAGTAAGTCTTCATACCAAATAATGTAAATTAAAATGCTAGCTATGCCTTATATTTACAAAGTAGTTTTACTTTCACTGGAAATAGAATAATTCATGTTTATCGTGAACGGGGATTCCCTCGTTCGTTCCCTCTCTGTGAAAACTTGCCTCCTGCTCAGGGCGCTACAAGGGAGAGTGGCTCGGAGCGCGAGGTTCGTGGCGGTAGAGCTTTGTTTGTGATTCGTGTGTTGTGCAGCGATCAGATTTATGCAAGATGTGCCGGACTGAAATGCAAGAACAATCGAGTTCTTAATTCAGTGAAGATGTAATCATCGGTAAGGTAGGACCCACTTTTGGTCTTTCATGTTTCCTTCTTATAACAATCATTTCTAAAATGTTTTCAACTATATTTTCCTTTGCAAGTAGCAGTGACAAGTGACAGCAAAATATTTTTTAAAAATTCAAAGTTGTTGAAACGTTATAAAATGCGTTAACACTGTCGTTGAATAAATATTACAAGCAGACATTTTTTTATGCAGCCGACACAAGCGAAGAGGTAGGCAGTTTCGTTTACCCTGAAGGGATAACAAGAGAAGAGGGCGGTCAATGAGAGTACAATACAAGGAAAGACTTTTTTTGGGTTTAGGACAAAGAGTTTTGTGTTATGGGGTTATTGCGCGGGCCATGTCTGTTTCAGGTCTGGCGGAACAGGCCAGTGTTGTCACGTTGGATTGGCAGAAAAGAGCTGAATTGCGCCTAAAAATTGGGATTCTATTGTCTCAAGCAACTACATTTATTATAACCTGTTTATATGTTACATAGTAACCTGTCGTGTTGCCGGGTCCCAAACAAAGATCCTATGTTCTATTATCACATAAAGGTGTCTACTAACACAAGGTGTAGAACAAACTAGGATGCGAAGTATACACACTGAATGAGAGAGGTCACCTTTACTTATGTTATTTCTTGAAAGCCACGTGGTGGTCATCCTAACACGTTACGAAGCCAGGTGACCTAATTGTGGTCATGTCAATGTTTCCTGATCATCTTTAATTCATTCTCCATACATTCTCATCGTCACGATTTGCATAGAGCAGAACAAATGAGACGAAAATATTCAAAATTTAAATTATGTTTACTTGCACATAAAGGTGTTAGAAATTCATTTATCTAGAAAGCCAAGACTGGAATTAACTACAATCATTCCTTTAGTTAGACAACAGATAACAATGGTGTTTTCCTTGGTGCGAGGAAGTCTTGCTAAAAAAAAACTAAGTTGGCAGCAGTAGAACGTACCAAACTGACAGTCGCTGAAAGTGCGGAATTCTGTCGTCTGCTCACGGCACAAACGTCAGACTGACCCAAAAATTATAAGGGGGGGGGGTTCTAGCCCTTTTCACCTCAATTGCAAAATAAATTTAGAATAAAAGTGATGAAGAATTGACAACAGGGCTCGAGAACGTCACGCCACTGGCAAGTAAAGAAGTGGCCTGGAGAGACATTGAACCACTCTCCATGACATAGCCCCCTCCCTTTCTTTTTACATATTTAAGAACTAATGGAAATTATCGCACTTTTGTGCCTACCCTGCTAGGAAATCTACGCTTCGCCACTGATTGCAATATAACATATTTAAAGGCATTAATAATGTCACAATAGCTTATTCACAAATGATTTAATATCATAACAAAAACACAAAAAATATTAGCTTTTGCCATGACTCGTCTATTAAAAAAAGATGGTAAAGTACCTTTATCATTGTAACTAAAATGCAAAAACTTCTAAAGCTAAGATGGACAGCATATATTTCACAGATATATATTAACAGACTGGGAATTTCAACTTCCCGTCTCATCCAAATGACTCTCTCTCTCTCTCTCCCTCCCCGTTATTCAATTATCTACAATGAGGATGCTAATTTATCAGTGAGCAGACTTATCAGCTTCCTGTTAGAAATGCTGTTCTTCTCTCGCTGCTTTGTTTGCTGACTTCCTTCTACAACCACGACACTAAGGGTGCAACACTGGTGATGCAAAGTGAATCTAATGGAATGTAGAATTGGTAACTTTGCTATGCAAATACATATCTGTGAAAGAGGCATGTGAATAGTGTGTCAAAACATGGGTATAATATGAAACTATCTGCCACTTAAGGTAGTGTCCAACCCTATGTGCACAACTATAAAAATATATTAATAGTCATATCAAAGCAGACTTGCTTATCTTTGTGATGTTAGTTAGTTAACATATCAGGGAGGGTAGAAATGATTTAATGGGTCAAAATCCATTAAGAAACAAACACCTGAGGATAACGGGTAACTAGTGCAAAAGAATACGGAAATATTTCTAGAATCTCAAGTAGTTTTTTGTACATGATGTTTACTACTCCAGCATATTTATTTTCATTCATTTGCTTTCTGTAATTATTTTACATTGCATATGCTCCAAAATTACCTCTTATAAGTAATAATAAAAATAATAACTGCAATATATGATACTTCAGCTCTGAGCAGTAACTGTACTTGCAAAATAATATAATATGATTATCTTAAGTGTTTTTTACTCTTCCTGTGACATTTCGTCCTGGTTTTACAGAACCTTCTCAAGCTTACACCAAGACGACCACACGTACACAACATACAACCTCACTCTATACTTCTAAGGAATGCATAGTTTGCTTTCTTGTTTCTTCTAGGAAAACTGGTTTTCCCACCTTGCTGTTGCTAACCTAGGTTGTGACACCTGAAGAGAGTACAGCAACATGGAAAAACCAACATTCCTAGGAAGAAACAAGGACATAAACTATTCCAGGGTGTCTACCAAAATAACAAATCCAAAATTCTTGACTTTTCATTACTTCTTTTAGTTTTTCTTAACTCTTATTATTACGACCCCTACTTAAGTATAGTTGGAAATTAACAATTAAGAAAATGAATATTTATTTAATGAAAAACCCCTACCAAAAGGCCAGTTAAGATGAAAATTGAAGCTATATTTACCAAGAGATTAGACTTTAACTATTAACGCATCCTGTACTGCATTTGGCAGACTACTCTGACATCTGGACTCAGCCAGTATAATCTTACATGGGGCTTGTGTTGTCGGCCCTATATATTTGTGATTGTTTCTTCATCCTCATCTTCATGATTTGCCAAAGGGACAGAAAAGTGAAGTAAAATAAACTAAATGAATCAGTCAATCACAGTCATTGCGATCGCAAAAATTCTTGACCACAAGTATAATTTCTTGACGTCTTGACTTACTTTTTGATTTCTTCACTTTTTCTTGACTTTCATCACTTTCTTGACTGGTAGACACCTTGTATACATTCCTTAGAAGTGTAGACTGACTAAGGTTGTGTGTTTTTATCTTGGCTTGAGAAAGTTCTGGGAAACCAGGATGAAACGTCACAGGAAAGATAAAAAACACTTAAGATAACTGTATTATTTTATTTTGCATCTACGAAAAGTGGTTATGCAAACCTTTAAGATGAACATAACTGCAGCTCTGGCCTTAGACGTTGGTCAGACCAACAAGAATTTTTCTGCCTCCGAGATAAACTAAGGAACCTTCATTTAGAAGATACTTGCTACCACTGATGCACCGAGACGAAAAGTTGACACAAATACAATTATTTGAATCAAACAAGGCAGACTCTTTTTTCCCTTCAAACTTGCTTACAAGTTATTTTGGCCAACACTTACCTGTCATCTGGAGAACTTGCAACTCGACCACCATGGCTGTTCTTTTCGCATTTGATCACTCTGTCTGCTGGCACGGAGATGCTTCTGCTAAACTCCTGAGGAGCAGCCAGTCTGTTCGCCTTCTTCTTCCTGTACATAACCAATCAGCCCTCATAATAAACAAGCTAATGTTTAAAATATATGCAAAACTCTTAAGATTTCTAAAATTATAACTGGGGCATTTCATGTCAAAGTGCCTGTGAATCGCAATTTTTGAAATTAAATGAAATGCCATAACTTATACATAATTAAGTTAGAAGGTAGAATATATTTTACATATAGTTTGTTTATTTTAATTTTTTGATGTCCTTTTGTATTCAATTGCATCCACCGTGACACCCAAAAATAATGAATTTCTCCTTCAAATGTTCCATTTCCCCTTCAACTACACTAGAATACTACGAGGGTCACTATTTATATTTTGAGCCTTGGCAACACTGATTGAAGTTAGGCGCGATTTGACATTTGCACGGAATCGTCTGGCATTATTGACCATAACGTACTTCAAATGTTTTGTCAATAGCTTGATTTGTGTTGTTTATGTTACCTTGGAGATTGCGCGACAACAATAAAATGGAATTAACTCTTGAACATTTTCGTGCGATGATTTTTTACGATTTTCGACGTGGATTATCAAGACAAGAGTGCATCGATCAACTTACTTCCACATTTGGCGATGAAGCCCCATCCTTTGCCACTGTGAAACGCTGGTATAACGAATTTAATCGTGGCCGCCATTCGCTCACCGACGAGATTCGCGAAGGTCGTCCAAAATCAGTTGTTGTTCAAGAAAACATTGATGCTGTGCAAAACCTAATACTGCAAGATCATCATGTGACATAATGTGAGATTGAGGCAACCATAGGCATTAGTTCCACCAGCATATATAAAATATTACATGATCATTTAGCTGTGAGAAAGGTATGTTCTCGTTGGATCCCACACAATTTGACAAAAACTCAAAAAGACGCTCGCGTCAATTGGTGCAAACAAATGCTCAATAAATACAATCGTGGTGCTTCAAAAGACGTATATAAGATTGTAACAGGTGACGAATCATGGATATATGCATATGAGCCGGAACGTAAACAGCAGTCGACTGTATGCGTGTTTCAAGATGAACCCAATCCAACAAAAGTTGTTCGCGCTCGAAGCACATCGAAACAAATGGTCGCCTGTTTTTTCGGGAAAACTGGTCATGTGGCAACTGTGCCTTTAGAGGAACGTAGAACGGTCAACTCTGAATGGTACAAAACAATTTGTTTGCCAGAGGTCTTTGGTCAAATACGGAAAACAAACAAACGCCGTCGGATCATTCTTCATCAAGACAATGCCAGCTGTCACACATCTCGTCTAACAACCGACTTTATGAACAGTCAAAAAATCGAAGTGATGGGTCATCCACCGTACAGTCCTGATTTTGCACCCAATGACTTCTTCTTGTTCCCGAATGTCAAGAATAAATTGCGTGGACAACGATTTTCGTCGGCGGACGATGCCGTTGATGCGTTCAAAAACCATATTATGGAGGTGTCTCAAGAAGATTGGAAAAACTGCTTTGACAAATGGTTCAAACGAATGCAAAAGTGTATTGACCATAAAGGAGAATACTTCGAAAAACAATAAAGCAGTTTTCAATGCCAAATTCCTGTTTTTTCATTGTTAGGCTCAAAATATAAATAGTGACCCTCGTAATAGGCGAATTACCTTCTTTCATTGTCATAATTTGAAAATTCACTTAAATTAAAGTAAATTTCTTAAGTAAAGAGGCAGTGTCCCACCTGTGACATAAAATACATCGGAGAAAGTACTTTAAGTGTAATTATGTTTAATCAAGTGTGTTTAGTTTCACAATTCATTGCACAGAAACTGTAAATAAAATGTTGGTTAACTATTAGTAGAATAGTTACTTTAATGCCAAAAATATATTCTGGACATTCAACCAGTAACAATGGAATGCCACCCAACTGCAACATTAATCAAACTAAAAATAAATGTTAGGTGAAGGGAACACATTTCTAACGAAAACATTACATCAGTAAGTATTTAAATGCCTATAACAACCGTAAACTAAAAGACAAACAATTCTAAGATTTGAGAATACATACTTAGATACAGTAGAACCTCCATTTTACATTTTTCAGACAACCAAGCTGAAAAAAAATTTAAATATGGAAAAATGCAAAATCTGGGGACGTAAAATCGAGGTTCCACTGTATTATTACCGGGGCCTGGATTTTTATGACTTAATAATATCTGAAAAATGATTTATGACCTAAAAATATCAATAAACTGACCTAAAAAAAATATTTTAAAATTTTGTCATTATTTCAGAGTATGACAATTCGTACGGCATAGTTTTTATTTCTCTAACGTTAGAACTGAAATTTCAAAGTGTGTGTAATGTTAAGTAGAAAAATCTGTAAAAATATTAAATTATTCAAAATTATTGCAGTAGGAAATGTCAAGAGGAATGTTGCTTTGTTCCTACATTCACGTGGCGATAGAATTTTTGTTTTCATTGTTACACACATCAAGGCGATAAATGTCAGTTCCTGGCTAAAAATGAGTGAGTGAAACATAATGCAATTACATTACTTTTTTTTACAATTACTCCAAAAAAAAAAGTCCAGAAAAAGAAGTAAAACGTGAAAAATAACTGAAAAATAACATAAAACTAGAAAAAAGATAGAAAAATGATGTAACACTTTAAGAAATGGCCAAAAACTTAAAAAAATTGAAAATATGACACAAAAATGCACAATAAAATTCAAATTTTTATAATCAGAGGTTCATATTCAGGATTTTAATACTTAAGAGCAATGCATACTACACAAGGACAAAAAGATGACATGTCATCAAAATCTGGGCCCTGATTATTATTTATACAATTTTGCAAACTTGGTGCCAGTGCATGATAAAGTACACACAATCATCATAAATATTTTCCAATGAATTTATGATACTCACTCAGTTAAGAAGGCATCTTCCACCAATTCTGCAGCAGAAGATCGGATGTCAGGATCTGGTTCAAAACATCGCAATATAAAAGTTTTGGCTCTTTCTGACAACTCTGGTGGTATTTCAGGATGAACTTTGTAATATCCCACCTAAAATATGATTAGGAATCGGGTGAGAAAGCAGAAATGAGTATGATTATACTATCAGTAGAGGCATGCACATTTAGTTTTTGACAAAAACACGAAATGTGAAATAACACATTGTAATGTTAATTTTTCATGTTTCTGAAAGGTGTGAGGTGCATTTTCCTACCCTGTTTTGTCACGAAATGATGCGAAATAGACTGTTAAACACGAAATTTACCGTTTATATACCGACGCAACACTTTCTGAAGTCTGAAGTATCCTATGAGTTATGCAATTCACGGAAAATTGATTAATTCTGCTGTAAATATTTGAGAAGCAAAAAATGAACCCTCTATACAGAAATAAACTTAATATTCTGGTAAGGACATAAATGTGCTATTAGAAGGGATATGTTTATTTTGTGTAATAGTGCAGTTTTTAAATCAAATTTGGGATTATATTCACATTTTTAAAACCAAAATGTCATTTTATATACCACTTTTTCACCACTATAACAGTGAAATTTCATTTTATTTACCACTTTTGAACCAGAAATTGACTCTGTTTTTATACTGAAATTTTGCTTTTTTATTTACCAAAAATATGTGCCTCTAACTATCAGGAATATTATTTATACATAAATGTGCAGACATAATTTTAAAATGCTCATTTTACAAAACAATCTAACTGCACGTTGAACCGCTCCCTCTCAATAATACAAGTTATCGAGCTACAAGAATGTGTTTCCACTCAATGCACTTGCCGACAACAATAATGCTACTTTTATTTCCTTCTGTTTGCAGTGCTGAATTTCAGTTAAGATGATTCTCTTCCATTGTCTAGGAAGCTGCTTACGGTAAGCAGTCGGCACTCAAGAGCCTATCTGTTCAGTCTGCAGTTTTCAAATAAAGGTTCGACATTGTGAGATAACAGCTTAGTTCATTGTCACCGAGAAGAGAGTGTAAAGAATATGATACTGTCCATAATTGGATTTGTGGGTAGGGTGTCTGACTGCCGTGTGGGAGACTCGGATTCTACACCCAGAGAGTGGGTGATTTAAGGTTGGATTTTTTCTGGCCTTGTCCCTGCACAAAGTGGCACCGAGGCTCACCCAGCCTCAACTAAATGGATACCTGGGGGTTAAAGGTGGCCGGGAGCAGGGGGTAAAGGTGGCTGGGAGCATGGTGCTAATCACATCACCTCCAACGTGACCAAGATCGATAGAATGTGTGGGGCCGTACACCCACATCCCCTATATATGCCTCACGGCATGGTGCAAAATGCACAGAGAACTTTACCTCTTTTTACTATCCATAATAAGTATGGTGATAATTTGTATTACTTTATCATACTACAGGGAGGTTATTTCAGTCTTTCACCGCCAGCGTGGCGGCCGGTCGTCGGACTCTTCATGCAACAGGTCCCGGCAAATTGCGTTCAGGAAGTCCGTAACAGAAACCGCTTGTTTTGTAATGTTTCCACTTTTCACAATTACAGTTACAATTACAATTGAAATAAGCACGTACCTTGTCGCAAGGATGCTGGAAAAGGTGTCCTCCCACATACAAATATTTCTGGCACCTTATTTCTGACATCTAATCTTAGATTAGACATCGCTACTTAACCTCAGTTGACAGAAAGGAAGACAGCATCCCGGCGCATAAAGCAAACCGAAAGCGTAAAATGATATTTAAAAGTAATAATAATGATGATCACTAACCTCCTGTGTTATAAGAGATGTTGAAAATGACCTACTTCAACAGCAATACAACACGTTTCTTAGGTTCAAGAGATCCTGTGTCTCGTAATTGCCTGACCACTTTTCTGCAAGAGTTCGTTTTCACGTAATTATCGTACATAAAAACTCTTTGTTCAAGACTATATTTGTTTAGCAGAATAACTAATGAATGAATAACAATTAACACACAATAAAGCACTAGCACGCCAACTCAATAACACAGTATAAACAACACACGTACTGATAAATGCAGACAGAAGTGAACATGAGCTTAGACTCTCTAGCTCTACGTCTGGTAGCCGACAGTGTTGCTAACCATTTTCCGGCAATGTCCCTAAAGACGTAGTCAAAACCTCCCTACAACTGACCAAATGCCCTTAAGATAAGTAAAGCGACTAAAAAAACAACACCTCATTAGCATGCAAAACAGAAGATAAAATATACACATTTACTTACCAAATCTTTCTGCTCGGTGCTTCCACAATTAATGAAGGAGCGAATTTACAATACATGACCCCTCCCCGATTTTTTTAATATTTTGCATACTCACTAATTGAGGCCTCCTAATCACGAATTTCAAGTTAAGATTTGGGGGGTCACGTGTAGAAATTGCAAAATAAGTGACATTGAGTGGTCCGCGATCGGCACGATTGCTTATTATTTACCGGAAGATTTTGTGTTTCCAATACTTAAAAAACGAAATATACATTCCTGATATTACTACGACCCCAAATTTCAACTATGTTTGCCTATCCTAACCTAACCTAACCGTACCTGAATGGTTCGTGGGGCTATCCGTCAATGGTTTGTTGGGCTACCCGTGCATGTTTTTTTCGAGCCCAAATTTTAACTATGTTTGCCTAACCTAACTTAACCTAAACTTACCGAGAATGGTCAGTGGGGCTATTCCTGAATGGTTTTGCGGTAATTGTGATTACGAACCGATAAAAAATATTATTTTCGTAGCACTTTAACGGCAAACGTTCATCATCGAAGACGCCATTTTCGTATCCTGCAATTTTATGATTGATGTACTGTTGCCAAATTTACCTGTAATCAAATCAGTTCTTCTACATCGTGATTGTCGCTGTCACATGTAAGCACGTTCTTTGGGCAATATACTGAAATCCATAAGTTTATTAATTAGCCCACAGCCATCCTCCTGCACACTCCACCTAACAATCTGTACAACATTAACAACTTTTTTACTGTTCTCTTCCGCCATTCTTACACGATCCATGCTCTCCAAGTATGAAATCAACAGTGTGGCAACGCTGTAGACAGCGTAAGTAATTTTAATTTGTTCATATCAACAAATATGGCTACCATACTTGTATACGGAGAATCATTGCGAGAATTGAAAAGCTTATTTTACAACTTCTACACGTTAATGAACATTTTTTCCCCCTCACCCCAACATGTTAACTTGAGATAAATAATCACGAATAATTATTTCGTGAGTATAAGACGTAGCATAGAAATTACAGAAGGGTCCGGTATTGTAAATTCTTGCCTTAATGAATAATAGGGGTGTGCTGGACAGAATTTTTTGGGTCGGGACGGGAATTTTTTTAAATCCCGACATTCGGGACTGAAAAATTTGCAATTTCCCGACCAAGTCGGAAAATTTTCTGGACGGGAAATGTTCGAAATTTCCCGAAGCACTGGAAATCTCGAATTTTACAAGTCATTTTCACTTTAAGTGATTGTTTTTGCATTTCTAGAATAAAAACTTACAACTTTCGATAAGTTCCAGAAACTTACAAGGCAGAAAACGTCGAGAATTAACGACTTTTTAAAGTAAAGAATCCAGCACACCCCTAATGAATAACGTTGAGTCGTTTACTGTTGATTATGTTATTTGAAGTCATACATGCTGCTGCTGTGAAGAGATAGATGTTGGTTGGTGATGCTGTATTTCCTGCATTCTTTAACAATTTTGGTCCCATTTTATTTTCCTTTTTTGTTTTTGTATCACTTAACATTGAAAATATTCTTTCCGTTTCCGCGTTAGAATGCGGCAATGTTAGCACTATTTTCGCGAGAGTGGAAATGTTTTCAAAAAGGAACTTGCCTTGAAAGTTTTTGGTAACCGATAACATGTTCCAAAATTCTGATGGAGATCTGTTAGTTAGTTCTTTTTTCTCCTCCTCGCTAAAGTATCCAGATAAACTAATTCATAAAATGTAATTTACCAAGATTGAAAAAAGTACCTACGTTTTCCCTCATTTGGCAAAATCTGTCCCTACGTTCCTACGCGGGCGAAATTTAGTGAAAAGTCCCTATGCGTAGGGACATGTCCCTACGGTTGGCATCACTGCCGACACGTGCAGTATGAAGCGCCATCTCGCGGCTGACAACTCACCCAACCCCCGATAAGCTGCCGGCGCTGTCGCGACAACTGAGGATAAAGTAGCGATGACTAATCTAAGATTAGACGTCAGAAATAAGGTGCCAGAAATATTTGTAATTGCGAGGACACCTTTTCCAGCATCCTTGCGACAAGGTACGTGCTTATTTCAATTGTAATTGTAACTGTAATTGTGAAAAGTGGAAACATTACAAAACAAGCGGTTTCTGTTACGGACTTCCTGAACGCAATTTGCCGGGACCTGTTGCATGAAGAGTCCGACGACCGGCCGCCACGCTGGCGGTGAAAGACTGAAATAACCTCCCTGTAGAACTAATACTATTCATACTACTACTACTATTTGTACTACTACCCTTGCGTTCCCAACAGGCTTCTGGTCAGAGGTGTCCCGGATTTTCACTTATGAAATATAGTAACCCTATACTAATTAAATGCACTAACCTTAAATACAGCTGCTTGTGGAGATCCAAGTTCTATAAAAGGAGGCTTTCCTGTAGCCATTTCCACTATTGTACAGCCCAAAGACCAAATGTCTGCCTAGAGAGAGAAAGCAACAAGTATTTAAAATAATGTGATGTCTTGTGGTGCCTTCATTATACAGATAAGCATAATAACACTTTCTTTTATATTTTGGTAAACCCACAGCTTCATAAGAAGAAGAAAGAGAGGCATTTACATATGGTTCCTCTTCCAAAATTTTGATATTTTGATCTGGTTTCCACGACATTCGTCAGAATTTTTCCAAGGGTTCAAAATAGAGCAATTCCAGAGGTAACAGGCCGACAGTTTAGAAGCAGTTTTTTTTTCATATTTTATTTCTTTGTATTTAAATCATATAACACAGGAAATTTAAAAGTAGTAGTATTTCATTGATAGCAAAATTTTTTAAAATGTATTCTGTCAGCACCATATCAAAATAAATTTGAAGGTTAACAGACTGACAACTGGTAATCTATGAATCAAGATGCTCTGAATCGAAGTTAGTGGAATAGTATTTGATGAGGTAATTTTTTATACAAATTTTAGAGTGTAGATAGTGGAATTCACTCAGTGGGTAACTTGAGAAAATATCATCATGCTACTTGGTAGGAAAGTTTCAGAACATATTTAATTTCCTTTAAAAAATAAGAGACTTTTGGCCAACTTATGCCTGATTCATAATCCAGGAGAAGAATGAAACAGTGGTAATATTGTGTAAAAAAAAAAACCAACAAATAATTCATGCAAGCAACACCAATAGAACAGAGAAACTGTTATAATTTTTGCATTGTTTACAATAAATCAAGTCAACAAAAAGCATAAATCTGCTTCAATAAGCTTCTTTTGAGAGTTCATGAGCTTGGTGTTTATGCATTATATAATTTCTCTAGAAAACTGAGAAATTTGAATCCTTACATATGAGGAATACAATTTAAGTGCCCATGTTATCCACATTAAGATACAAAGATATGCATACCGGTGCACCGTAGCCTCTTTGTCCTTTGTCGATTACTTCAGGTGCCATATACTGCAAAGTCCCAGTAAAGGTCTCTGTGCTCGGGCAAAGCCCTGCTAATCGTTTGGAAGTTCCAAAATCCGAGATCTTCACCACACCACTGTACGTGTTCACCAGAACATTATCACCTGCAATAAATATGCAAAGTTGTAAATATTTTTAATTATCAGAAGTATGAGGTCCGGAGATACCATTCTCCTAACACAGATTCTTACCAATTGTGAAATTTGAATATTGTAGAAATTTATGGTTGATCAAAGTTGCTATAAAAGCAAAAATGCACTGCATCACAAGTATGTGACATGAATTGGTCAAGAGTTTTATTCTCAAAAACACACATTCACTTACAAGATCATCTAAATAATAAAATTTGTTATTTTTTGTAATTCCCATAATTGATTAGTATTTTACTCACTTCATGAGCTACTCGAACACCTGGGAAAGTATCAGCTAGAATCAGTTGTAAAATCTGAACCAATATCACTCAAACTAGTTGATAAGAGATATTGATATCTTATCAGTCTTATTTATGTAATGCATGTAAACCGATTACATGCTTTATCTGTGATAAAGCTTATTCTTCTTCAATGTTTTTAACATATCAAAATGTCAATGCAGAATGCAGCTATATCACATAAGCATTTGTCACTTATTTTAAAATTTAACATCACCCCAGACAAAGTGAACGTATGCTAAGATCCATACGACAAAAGGATACCATCATGAATTTATTTTCTTTAAAAGCCTCATTAAAACCAACTAAACTAAACTATATCTCACAACAGCCGTCTGTGGACCATAGTCTGCCAAGCAGTTTTTACATTGGGTCACGTGTGAATGCTACGGTGTTCTGGCTTTCGAGACCAGATATAGCTACTTCCACTTGTCATGGTTCTCCAACTGTCCTCACCATGCTCAGTCAACGACGACATTTTGGGGGCTCCTACAAGGACTATGCAGGAGCCCTTTTAAAGCCTTATTGTAAAATACAAACTACTAAATAATAAAGAGAATATAGAAAAAATTTAAATTTGCATCATGGCTATTCTGATTACTGAGCTTTATCCCTATGTTGGTAATAATAACAAAGAAAAACTGATCGAATTATTTTACACTATTCTTGTAAGCTAAAACATACACCATTAATTACAATAAAAGAGAGAAATAACCTTTAATATCCCTATGGACAATTTTTTGGTCGTGTAAATATTTAAGCCCTTCCAGTATCTGCTTTGTGTAATATGATATTGTGGATTCATTTTCCTTCAAGGGTCCCCATTTTGATCTCAGTAAAGCTGACAAACTTCCTGAAAAGAACAGAAAAAAAATTAGCTAACCAGAAACTGCACAAGCTAAAGATTTCAATACCTTTTGTATATTATTAGAAGAAATAGGAATCATTGTTGACAAATGTAGTTGCTACTGATCACTTTGACTAGTAACGGAAAAAAAAATACATCTGACACACTTAAAACCACTGCCCAAATAACATTAAAAACTTTTGACAACACACAGTCCCTTCATCAGACATTTGTCTTTTTTAAAAATTATGCAGTTATGACAATGGGTTAAATTTAACAAAAACATAAAGAAGCAGTTATACAATGAATTTTGTCAATAATGTTACATCCTTGGAACATAACAACTCAACCAAGGATTATCTATCACAGGATGGGACACTGAGCATATTCTCTATTGACTTGTGCGAACACTTTTCTAAGGCCTTTTAAACTATGGACTATAATAATAATAATAATAATAATAATAATAATAATAATAATAATAATAATAATAATAATATCATCTTTATTGAGAGGGCGTGTTTCGGCGTGTATACCTACCCAATACAAGCAGAATCATCTGCCAGGGGTAGACAACGTACTCGAACAGTGAGAAACTATCAATTAATATGCATAATGACGTTTGAGCTCGATATTTGGAAAGCAAATCAACTTTTTTCATTGGAATGTAATAAATAAATAAAAGAAATAATTAAAATTGTTGATTCTTGTCTTGGATTGTCCAAAGGAAATACCTAGAAAATATTCTAATGTCTCATACATTTACTAAATATATATGATATTGGGTCATTTTCTGGTTTTCGAAAAATCCAAGACAAGAAACAACATTTTAATTCTTACACTAAAAATCTTACTTGATGGTTCATTATTGTAATTGATTTCAGGATTTTTTTTAATTTACATTGGAGTTTAATGATTGCAATCCACGTGATATGCAATGAGATTAACAATAATAGGACTGGAATATCTCCCCCTTGCACTAAAATAACAAAGTACCCGTAATGCAGCATATTTACCACAGAAGAAATATTGTACTGTGGGGTAACAATGAAAATCCATTGCATGCAAATACAGAGGAAGAACGTAGCCATATATTGTCAAACTATAAGAATTTGTAACGTTAACTATACAAGTGCATTTTCTGTTTTAATTTCACTCGCCATAAGTTTACCTTGCTCATTATCTTCTACCCATCTGACATTAAAAAACAGCCACTATTCCAAAATATTGTTAATATGTCTAGCTTTTCCTTAAACAAAAAAACCATTGGCGGATGCAGTCAAACCTCATTTGAAGGCTAAAAGGAAGATTTATTTTCTCATTACACTTAAATTTATCACACCATTAAGCCTTGTTTCCATGATTATGAAAAACTAAATATGCTGACCAAGGCAGTAATTTATTTTATTAAAAACATAAACTAAAACGTAACGTTTCAACCTTCTAGCAAGGTCTTCATCAGACTCTGTATCAAGTACAAAAGTAACAAGATACACCAAAAAGGGCATTATATATACACAAACATTACTCCCTCCAGACTATTAGAAAGTTGTTAGGAACTTTCTAGCAGGTGGCTTTCACTTTCCAACTGTACTTTCACCTAAAAGGCTAAACATAATTACTTTCATATAGAATGTGAAGAGATATTCATATAGAATATCTCACACTCTTTTTCCTTCATTTTTCTCCCTTCTCCTCTCCTCTTTCTCTCTTGTCCTTTCCACTCTTTCTAACACCTTCTTCCATTCTTTGTTTAACTTCAGTCCCCCATTCCAGTTCATTATGTCTTCTTCACCTCTCTTCTCTATTTCCTTGGCTTCCTTCCATTTTATCACTAGCATTCTCTTCTCCCTTCCTATCTGCTCAGCCTCATCCCACTCTATGTCCTGTTTCTCTCGTGTGTTTAAATATTGCATTTCTCTCTCTCTTAAGTCGTACATCATCCCTATGTTGTTTCAACCTGTCTTTCAGCCTTTTTTTCGTTTCCCCTATGTACACACTCTGACATTCTTTACATTTCACTTCGTAGATACTCCCTTCCTCTTCCTCTTCTCTGTTAGAAAGAGTGGAAAGGACAAGAGAGAAAGAGGAGAGGAGAAGGGAGAAAAATGAAGGAAAAAGAGCATGCTCTTCACATTCTATATGAAAGTAATTATGTTTAGCCTTTTAGGTGAAAGTACAGTTGGAAAGTGAAAGCCACCTGCTGGAAAGTTCCTAACAACTTTCTAATAGTCTGGAGGGAGTAATGTTTGTGTATATATAATGCCCTTTTTGGTGTATCTTGTTACTTTTGTACTTGATACAGAGTCTGATGAAGACCTTGCTAGAAGGTTGAAACGTTATGTTTTAGTTTATGTTTTTAATAAAATAAATTACTGCCTTGGTCAGCATATTTAGTTTTTCTTAAATTTATCCTACGTTAATTTAAATTACAAAAATGATGTAGATGATTTCTTTGCTTAAAGTGATCAAACTCAACTTGTCTTCTTAGACTTCTTACAGGATGGTATGTAATCAATAAAAGGGCAAGCTAGTGTAATCTTACACAATACTCAGTCACTGACGCATGTAAAAGTTTTGTAATGAGGTCTATGTAAAACACTAATACCCAATTCTTAGTATTTCTATATTATGCTTGACAAAAGGCATAATACGTCTTGCAAGCACAGGCCTTAATTACAAAACTACTACTTTCTAAAATATGACAGGAATAGGATAAGAGAAATCACAGAGGCGTTAAAATGTTCCACAATGAATGCAAATTTTGTTGCAGAAAGTAAAATACAGAAACACAAAATCCAAACACATTTACAACAAGAACGCTTGGTTCCCCGTGTGCTTCCACAGGTTGGTCAATGACCAATTTTGAGAGTAGAGAAATGTGTCATAATCTCTTATGAAAGTCTAAAATTTTTACAACAGCTTTATAAAAAGATTTAAGTGCTTGAATATGCATGGCGAAATGCAGTGCCAAACAAAATGTAATACAAATATACTTTATAGTGTAAAAATAAATTATTTTATGAGTTAGCCTCTGGTCATGGACTTTTGGCAGATCTTGTCAGGGCAGATCCTATTAATTGTCCATCATTTTGGGACTGTTAGTTTTCGTCCAAATGGTTTGAGGGCGTTAGCCACTTCCATTTCCGACGGAAATGTCATATAGGAAATGTTTAAATGCTTGTAATAACTGTAAACTTCAAGAGGAAGAAATCAACAATGCAAGCAATATAGGAAAAATTATGCATACAAATTATTTTAATACTACATTTTTCATGCTCTAATGTTGATAAATTATTATAGATACATACTATATACATAGGGACTAAACAGAACGATATTTGGGCCTTTGGTTCGATCCCAGTCATTCCCATACTCATTTTTCTTCTTCTAAAAGTCTCATACCTACCATGTTATTGTTGCAAAGATTAGCCGCAACTTAATTTATAAATGGTATATTCTATTTCTTACCAATTGCATCATTTTGAATTTCTTAAATGTCTTCTTTCAAAGCAAATTTAGATTACAGATGTTCATAACATGACCTCAAAATAATGATATCTAACCGGTTTGTTGTTACCATGATAAAGTATAGAACACATACTGTAAAGAACACCAGTTCAAGCTTTATAAAGTCTTTATTTTTCCCAGCACTAAGAAGTAAAAAAGAGCACAGAGTCTGTTAGGATTGCTTTTACTATGTACTTTACAAAGAAAGTACAGGGTGTTTCACTCAATCTCGGCCCATTATTTTCCTTCATAACTTTCAAACAAATGGACGCAATTCAGTGAAATTTGATATGGACATGCCTTGCTGTACGAGAAGCATGATGACCTCATAGCGAGTGTTGTAGTTGGTTGCCATCAGCACCGAGGCATGCCTGGACATGCCTCTCCATGTTACGTAAGGTATTCATATCCTCCTTCAAGCACAGCGCAGGTGTCACACGAGTTGCAGTAGAGATTAGCACCAACACACTTGTACCCTTCCGTAACTGTGCTTCTCATCCATGTCAAATTTCACTGAATTGCGCCCATAGTTTGAAAGTTATAAGGTAAAAATCAGGGGCCAAGAGTGAGTGAAACACCCTGTATGATGCTAATTTTTTTTTAATAAGTTAAGGAGTTACATATGGTCTCAGAGGTATTCATACAAAGTAAGTTACAATCAGGTAAATAATGCATTATGAAATTAATGTTAATAAAGCAAAGAATTATGTAGTAATCGTTAATACATGCATGTAAAAAGTGGTGTCATTATTTAATAATTAACTGGAATGAATCAATATGAAAATTTTACCCTAAAACCAATAAAATATTGATATAAAATTTAGTGATAACTCATATTAAATTGATCAGATATAAAAATGGAAAATATTTTACGAAAACCTTGAATGATCCATTCACGTCATAATTAATGTATGCGACCAGGTGACTTCAATGGGCTTTGCCATAGAAAAAAGAAACTGCATATATTGAAATTAACCTTACAAAATCAGGATATATATTCATATAAAAAAATTAAACGGCAGAATTTTACATTAAATTGTTAATTACAGAAATACATGTAGATATTGATACAGCCTTGGTATCTGCTGATTCCTAATAACTGATTTGGGTCACCAGTTCCAAAAGAAAGGGTACTTTAACATTTAGCATGCAGTAGAGAAGGTTAATGTATTTTATGAAGTGTGCCAAAGTCAATTTTATATGCATACCTCCAGGAACTTGCTCCATAAAAATTTTGAAAAATCCATCCTCAGACACTGAGCCCAAATACTGCACAATGTTCCGGTGTCGCAACTGAGAATGCAACTTTATTTCTTCATGGAGTGGTTGCACATCCCTGTTCAACAATTAAGAGCATGAAAAAATCCATTCGACAACTATTAAGAACTAAAACCAAAATTCCATACAGCTAATCCATAACTGATTATTTTCCCTGTGCTCAACTTACATGCAAGTTATTATTTATTATTTTCAGTTGCGTTACACTTATTTTTTCTTTTTTTAAAACTATGTAAACAGGGTCCTGTTTACATTTTGTTCATGTTTTTTTAAAAACTTCTTCATAACATGATTTACATTATCATTGCCATATTTTCATTTGCAACCTTTATTATTTATGCAACATATATCAGGAACTGGAACAGCTACAGAAAATTTTATTTTCATTACAACTGTATATTCTACTGGGAAAGCATAAAAAACTGCAAATGTTCCACGAAGAATCTCAATGCTTTCATCTCCATAATGTATGTTAACTCAATGATGTTAATGGATGTTTGACTTAGAAAACATACCAATTCATTCATTTTTGTTCTGACCCTGTCAAACAAAAGACTGTTGACTTTGGCCAACGTTCCTGTTCCATCATTAATTGTTCCTTGCTCCAAATTTTCCAATTATCCTTGATTTTGCAATGTAAACTGGACTGTTATATTTGTGGATTGTGCTAGTTAATTCCAAAATCAATATAATGAAAATAGATTGACGGCATAGTTGGGAGTAGGATAATGTCAGGGCCTGTAAAACACTTAATGCATCTGTTAAGATACCAAGATTATAAAAAACCTAGTAATGTGAAAATTGGAAAATCCAGGAAAATGTTATACGATTATGCTCTATTGGGGCCATGAAGATTGACTGTATAATGCACGAAAATAAAATTTGATATTTTAAAAATTGGGTTTCCACTGTACTTATAAGCACATAACGTTCATGTTAATTTCAGATATGTAAATGTGTACAAGAAGAGAATCATAAATGCAGATACTGTAATTTTTGTAGCTCTAATGATTAAGTTTGTATCATTTGTATAATTATCACTTGTATCATCAACGCAAGTTGACTTACAAAACATACTGAAATCCTTTTCTCTAAGGAAAAAAAGCACCACCTACAACCATTTCAAAAAGTATTGGTTCTGTCATATATCAGTATGAGCAAGTAGTATTGGAATACCTCTATTTCTTATTTAACTTAGCAATGGGTTAGTTTATAATCAATTACTAATTAACTGCAACTGAACCTGATGCTACATTGTGAACCAGTAAAAATACAATTACATATAGAGTATTAGAGGTATCAGTTACTCACCCCAAATTCTTTTCAGGGATTTCTTTCACAGCAATGCGGACTTGAGTATTTAAATCTCGTGCGGCAAAGACAACTCCATACGTCCCTTTGCCTAGAACTGTTCTCTTTCCCTGATCATCAAGTTCATATTCATACTGAAAAAAAGGGAAGTTACAATTGCATGTAGGTATTTGTAATTTTTTGTTTTATTATGTCACTTTTCTAACTCTGTAGATTAATCAAGCCAGAGGATGAAGGGAGAATTGAAGAAATACAGAAATGAAAAATACAGAGGAATGCAAATTTCAAGCCTTCCTACCATGCTTCAGGAACAACTCTGCCACGGAGGTTGCCTATAACGATAGCTCCAGAATAGGCGCCAACCAGTATAAAACCTTTTTTGAAGGAGGTTGTATCAAAAGATTCACCGTCGTCACCGTGTAATCAAGGGCTCCCGGGTTCGATACCTGGTGGAGGCACAGTGGTTCGGATCCCACTTTAAACTGTAGGTTCAGTCCTGGTTAGCCTTACTGTACATAAAGTGGACTTAAAACACCAATTCAATCAAGCAATCAATCAAAATCTTTGGGATATTTCAACAAATATGCAGCTAGTGGAGAAAATAAGAATAGGACTTGTTTTGCTTTCCAAGATGTAATGTGTTAATGTCTCCCAGTTACTTTCTAATATGTGTCTGAATGTTAGTGACAATAATTCTATCTGGGTTTACACAAAAATCACAGGGCCATTGTAGAAAAGAAATGCGTTCACCCATGAAGAGAGAAGATGTGCTCTCTCAAAACACATGACAGAATATACAGTAGATAGAAAGACAGACAATGGAAAATGTCCTGTTACGATTACATGGTGAAATCTCTGTTATAAGTTTTATGGGGGACAGAAGGGTAAAAACGTATAACTGAGAAAAACGTATTATTGAAATATAATTAAAATGGTAAAATTAAGTACACAAAGAAAGAAAAGGAGTACTATATATATATACACCAAAGTTTGATGTATTGGACTGATCTGTTCTAAATCGTTATTGTAAATTCACGAGAAATAGACACTGAAGGCATCGGGGGATGAAAGGGGTACAAGCAAGCATTACCCACTAATCCATTCAGCCAAATTCCTGCAAAAAAACATGCTGAACATTAGGACGTTTATCTTGATCTTATATTTACTGTAACTCTTGTTTCCCGCTTTATACATTTTCCAAACCCCGCCGATGACAAAATTTGTCAGAAGCCTGTCCCGTATGCCAGTCGACCTCTCCCTCACCTCTTCCTTGTTTTTGTAGCAGCCTATTCATTCACCATGCGACCTTGAGCTCCAGCCTCACAATCGGGGAACAAGCAAACTATTGCTGCTTTCTCTAGCATTTTAACACATTCTAAAAGCGTAACTCAGATGTCTTTGTTGCGCCTCCCCCCCAACAAAAACGTATGCAGAAAATTGAGAACATGGCGCAATCACTATTCCCATTTCTTTATCTACGTAATCGTTCTTAGTAGAAGGGGGAAGGAGAGAGGGAGCGGGGGAGGGGAACTTGCTTGGAAAACTGTCCTTTCTTGTTTGCTGGGAGAAAAGTAAGAATAATTTGCCAATCCCGGTTATCCAATATTGGTTTAGGAACGAGTGAAAAAAGTCGCTAATCTCCTGTCACAAGAGATAATTAATGTGCAACTGCTGTGCAGGGTCAGTGGCATGCCCAGGATTTTTGAAAAGAAGGGGTTTGAGTATACCTTTTTTAGTAGTCAGCCCTAATTTTTCCATGTTTTCCTGCCTACAACATTCTTCTTTTAGGAATACTGGGCCAAGGGGGGAGGGGGGTATGATCCCACCAACCCCCCTTGGGCACACCATTGTGAAGGGCTATTCACGAAGCAGCCTTCTTTTTATTGCTCGTGTGTCCCTTACAATGCAATAATCCATCCCCCTTTCTTCCTGTAACTTGGTTCAGGAATAAGCAAGCTGCTGACTAAAAAAAAACCATGAACACTGTAGTCCAGCTTTTCTTCTCTTCAACAAGTGCTTTATCTTTAAAATGCGCAGAACATTCTATTCCGCCACCTGTGCGTTGTGCCAGTCTGTCTGGAGGGAGGCTGCTACCGGAGCCCGTGTTATGTCTAGCTCTTCCAAAGCAGTCCCTTGCCAATCGCTTCTGACAACAATGCATCCAACATAAAGGATGCAATTTTTCGTTATTGTCTTGCCTTCTGATAAACAAAACCCTAACTCTTATCTTGGGGGTAACACAAGATTAACCCTTTTAACCACTAGAGTCAGTGGCGTGCCCAGGATTTTCGAGGGGGGGAGGGTTACATATACATTTCTCTCTTGCTTCCCTGATGGCATCGTGGTAACGTCGTAGTTTTTTTAATCAAGGGGTTCCGGGTTAGATGCCCAGTGGAGGCACATAGTGGTTTGGATCCCATTTTAAACTGTAGGTCCAGTCCTGATTAGCCTTCTGTGCATAAAGTGGACTTAAAACCTTTAGCAGACAGAGCCTCATGTGCCTGTATTCCCGTTGAAGCCGTCACCTTTGCAAGCGTGTGCTTTTCAGTCTAGTACAAAAAAATCGTAGCTCCAGAGGATATGTAATGCTCGTGTCGCAACTTTGAAAATAAAAACTGAAATTATGGCATTCGGAAATTTTGCATGATTACGGAATTTCGCTTCTAGCGTCCGCCCTATGGATGTTGGGTGGACCAAATTTTGAGGGAACCACAACAAAAGACCACTATATGAAGATATGTAATGCTTGTGCTGCAACTTTGGGGGGGGGGGGGGAGTAAAACTGAAATCACGCCATTCGGAAATTTTGCGTAATTATGGAATTTCGCTTCTAGCGTACGCCCTATGGACGCTGGATGGACCAAATTTTGAGGGAAGGACAACAAAAGACCACTGTATGAGCATATGTAATGCTCCCGCCGCAACTTTGAAAAAAAGATGGAAATTATGGCATTCAGAAATTTTGGGTAATTATGGAAAAATTCGAACTTTGAGTTTTTGCCCCTGCTTCCCCCCTGGACTGTCGGAAGTTACTTAAAATATTGCTTTTTGTTCATTCTTACATTTAGAATTTAAATTTTTAAAAAAGATGCAGTGTTTGAGCAGTTATACCCTTTTATCTTCAATTTATCCCATAGTAACAAACGGGGAGAAGTGCTAGCACACAGTGTATGATCGCTGCTTTACTTCAAAAACATTCACATGTTAAAAATAAGTCACAGCATTTAATAATTCGTTTATCTGCGATTTCGTTTAGCATAATAAAAAGTATTGCAACGTCTCTGTCTTCAACAACCGTATTATCTTAAAATATGACAGTAATAAGACCCAATGGAACTCCCCCTTCCTGCAGGCCGCTGTTGACTTGTAATGTTTACGACAGGCTGGGAAGTGTGGGGCCAATGACTTGTCTGACAGCTTGAAAGATATCAATCTCTGATCTGCTTTAGGCAGATACAACTTGCCGAAAGCAATGCAAAGAACAAAAGCAGGATTATTTAGCACCGGCCAACCTTGTTCAAGGGTTCATAGCCCCTCCCCTTCTCTCTGATGCAAGGGACAAAAATAGAATTCCAAGTCGCGAGTATGGTCCCATGGTTGCAGCTGATAAGAAAACCTGTATGAGAATGGGTGGCAGATGTTATCATCACGGAAATCTTGAACTCCAAGAGCAGCACTCTTTCAAGCAAGCCGAGTTAAAAACATATAACTGTAGTATTTTTCTTGTTGCGACTGAACTCGTCGAACGTATAACTGGGAACATCGTATATCTGAAAATTGTATAACTGAAATATAATAGCACGCAGCCTTATGGGAATTGGCAGGGATCACCAGAAAAAAACGTACTAATGAGAAAAATGTACTATCGCGAAACGTATAATTGCAATTTCACTGTAGTTTATTTCCTATTCATGGGACATCTTTTTCACAGTGCAAGGAGGGCTTTGGACTTATGAAATCCTTTTTCAAGTAGTAGTCTCTTAACTGGAAGCCAAAATATCAGCCAAAAAATCTACCAGTTGTTCATACTAAAACTCTCTACAGATGGTCAAAGTTTGCTGATGTTGTAGGATGACACCCTATATATTTCTTCATCTTTATGATCAAAGAAGTGGAAGAAAAGGGCTGGTCTTATTCAAGTTTCTTCAGTATGAGGACAATATGTTGACATCTAAATATCTTCTAAAAAAAATGCATCCCTTTACACATCAAATGAAAAAGAAAATAAAGTTTCATGTCTTAAAATCATTTCTATAAGATTTTCACACACACAAAAAAAAAAAAAGATTTCCTTGCATGTACAAATACAAATTACAAAATCTGTGGTTTTTACTTTTGTAACAAGCTGGAGAAAACGTTGTAGTGTTTGTGTCCTTTGAAAGTGTTTTAAATGTGCTTTCATACATATTGTCTCTAATGAAAATGCAACAAAACAAAGCAATATACATACCTTAATTTGATCAGTGAGCATCTCTGTTTCCAAATCCATGATCATTCCCTCTTGATCCGCCGTCATTTCCAACACCAAGTCAAAGAATACTTGACGACACTCAGCTGAAGGAAAGAACATTTGGAAGTCATCTGAATTCTGGTGCACATACAGAAACAGGCATCTTTCATCTCGTTTATACAAGCTAAAAAATAGTAAAAAAAAAGGTTATTAGCTATTAATTAGACATTTGTCATAAAAAAAGACAATGTAACATCCGAATAACATTTTTAATTGAAACTACACTACATGCATCTATTACAGTTTTGCTTTAAAATATTCATAATTTCACATGAGATAATTATTTAAATAATTTTCTGCAGTTAACGTAACTAAGAATATGGTGCTTAAGTAACCTTACCTGACACTCTTTATCATATTTGCAGTAAATAACCATGTGTGTACTTGTTTGCAACTCCCTTTCATGCTATCAAGGCAAAGGTTCCAAATTTCTATAGACTTCTCTTCTGCACCAAGGTTCACGTTTACGTAGCTTGGCATGTAGATTTTGCTCGGCTCCAGAATTAGTAACTAGAAAGAAACACAAAATTGTATTAAAGTAATTTTGCAATGAACATTTAAATTTCAGAACAGTTGTGTATTTTGTATTGAAATTGGATTCTTTGTAGTTTTCAAATTTTTATGCTGACTAACATTTCAGCATACCCGAAACATTTGAGTGTGGACATGAGTTTTAGACATTATTAACGTTTAGAGGCCAGACCTCTCGTGCTTGACACGAAGTACAAAAAAAAATCATAACTCGAGAACTAATTGTCGTAGACAAATAAAATTTGTTGTTTTCTTTCTTAAAGACAGGGCTAGCGGAGGTAAAATTTATACATTGTGCCTCTCAATAATTAGTGTTAGAGGAAGAAGAAGAAAGTTGATTTTTTTTAAAAAATTACCCCTGTACACCCTTCAATAGACCGAAGTGAATGAAAAATATAGTATGTAGCAGTGGTACATTTCTAAAATTGTACAAAGTTTCATTGAAATCAGACTGATACTTCTTGAGTAAAAATAATATAACAACATTATATAAAGTGGGACAATGTCTGGAATTTCGCATCTACCATCGACCCAATGGATGCTGGATGGACCAAATTTGGAGGAAAGCATGACAAAAGACAACTTTATGAGGATGTGTAATACATGTGCCACAACTTGGAAAAAAAATGGAAATTACGGGGTTCGGAATTTTGAACTTTGGGCCTTTGCCCCCGCTTCCCCCCTGGACCCTTAATTGTCAGATGTTACTTAAAATGTTGTCTTTTACTTATTCTTACATTTAGAATATAAATTGTTCAAAAGATGCAGTGGTTGGGAAGTTACAGTCATTTCTCTTCAATTTATCCCATAGTAACAAAAGGGAAACAAAGGGCTTTTCCAAACAGTGCTTGTTAATAATCGTAACAATTGATATATTGTTTTGTAATTCGAATATATAATACCTTTAGAAATAAGCTAATGAACAAAAAAGCCGAACTGAAATATAATGTATAGTTTTCAAGAAATGGCAACTTAATTCCTGCCGTGTGCTAATATGTGGTCGGGGCAAATTTCAACAACTACCGCTTTCCCCCTGAATTCTTAATTGTCGGATGTTGTTTAACATATTGCTTTTTACTCATTCTTGCTTGTAGAATTTAAAATTTTCAAAAAGATGCATTACTCTACAAGTTATAGTCATTTTTATAAATCTATTGTATCATAATATGGTGGTAACAAAGGCAAATGAAGGGAAAATAAGGACTTTTTCAAACTTCGCTTGTTGTTAGCAGTTTGTAATTCGAGTATGTCATACTTTCATATGTACACTAAATATAAAAAAAGACAGAACTGAAATATGATGTGCAGTTTTCAAGAAATGGTGCATTAATTGCAGCCACGCGCTGCTGGTCGATATATTGACTATCCATTCTCAACGAGTATACATGTGGTGGTCAAAATTTTGACCAGTCCAGCGTCTAAAGGTTAATTTTGTTCCCAGTTTTCTGGTCCAACAAGGAAAACATATGAATGTTTCTTTTTCATATAAACTACAGTGTGTCCGAAAAGTCAGGCAACCCGGTGTTTATGAGTTTATGATCATATAACGGAAGAAGAAACACTTTCTGCCAAGAGAATGCCCTGTATATTGGGAAAATTTAGAGAGACAAACATATGTAAGAACATGCATGTTTTAATAACAAATAAGCAAAGTGTTGCCATAGGTTTCTTTCTTTTTTTTTTGGGGGGGGGGGGGAATCGTGTGTATTGATGCACAGATCTCACTGAGGTAAATTATTGCAACATTTCACAATACCAACGAACAATTTGGATGGCCATCTATTGAATTTGACAGAAAAAGAACTTTGAAGAAGTTTCAAAAACATTGCACAAGGGAATAAATGGGCTGTTCCCAAAATCAACGTTTTCACAATATTACGAGGGACACTGGCAGCACTGTTGCTGTCACGTGTCACTAACAGACGTGTTTCACCTCAGGCTATCACACTAAGGCACTTTTAACGACAAAGGAGATAGTTGGTTATTCTCGAACATATGCAATAAATTACATACACCTTGCAACTGAAATGTGGGTATCCCTACAAATCAAAGCAAATGTTCGAAGCGTCCACCATTTTCTTGGATACATAAGTTGGTTCGCTTGATCATGTTCTCAGATACCTTCCTGAGGGTTGCAGCACCGATATTATCAATTTCCTGTGTAATGTTTCGTTTCAGCTCCTTCAATGTTCTGGGTCTCGTTTGGTATACTTTCTCCTTTAAGTAACCCCACAGAAAAAAATCTGCAGATGTTAAATCGGGTGAGCGACTGGGCCATAAATCCTTGGATATTAGACGATCACCAAAAAATTCTCTCAGCATACGAAGAGATTCTTTAGATGGCAAGTTGCTCTATCTTGTTGTAGCCAAGCATCACGTTCATCTTCTTCCAGGAGAGCAACGAATTGCATTATGAGATCCCTGTACACAGCAGTATCCACTGTTATCTCAAAGAATAATGGTCCCACAATACGATGTCGCGATATTCCACACTGTACACCGATTTTCAGAGAGTGCAAGGGTAGTTCATGCAACTGATGTGGGTTTTCTGTCACCCAATGCCTGGAATTTTGGGTGTTGACATACCCATCCAATTGAAACCAGGCTTCGTTGCTAAAAAAACTTTATTCAGTACATTGACACCATTTTGTCGAACGAATGATTGAAACCAATGACAGTAATGCAACCGTGCCGGGACATCCACCACTTTCAATTCATGAACAACACAAACTCTATACGGGTAAAATTTCAATTTCCGTATAGCCTTGTGAACAGTTGACTTGCGTAAGTCTAATTCTGAGGCGAGCTTCCGAACAGACTTTTGTGGCGACATCACCATTCTTTGTTCAACACGCTGCAGAACATCAGCTTCCAACACAGAAGGGTGCCCTGAACGTTGCCTGTCATGTACTGACCCAGTTTGGCGAAACCTTTGCACAAGACGAAAAATTGACGACTTATCTGGAGAGGGAGTAGTCGGAAACTTGGCACTAAATGCTTCTCTTACGCCAGAACATGACGATGTTCGGATATATTCTTCAACAATAAACACTCTTTCCTGTGTAGAATATGGCATTTTGAAAACACATACACAACATCAGCATAAGTAGACACAATCTGGAATGCCGTTCGCGGCAAACAGCAACCACCTAAGGCACAGAAAACATAACAATTGATACACGTTCTTCTGTACCCACATTTCAGGGTTTCAAGGTGTATGTAATTTATTGCATATGTTCGAGAATAACCAACTTTCTCCTTTGTCGTTAAAAGTGCCTTAGTGTAATAGCCTGAGGTGAAACACGTCTGTTAGTGACACTTGACAGCAACAGTGTTGTCAGTGTCCCTCGTAATATTGTGAAAACATCAACATTTGGAACAGACCATTTATTCCCTTGTGCAATGTTTTTGAAACTTCGTCAAAGTTCTTTTTCTGTCAAATTTAATAGATGGCCATCCAAATTGTTCGTTGGTATTGTGAAACGTTGCAATAATTTACCTCAGTGAGATCTGTGCATCAATACACACGATTTCCAAAAAAAAAATATTTCCGCCTTTGGCAACACTTTGCTTATTTGTTATTAAAACATGCATGTTCTTACATATGTTGGTCTCTCTAAATTTTCCCAATATACAGGGCATTCTCTTGGCAGAAAGTGTTTCCTCTCATTCTGTTTATATATCATTTCAGAGACTATATATTCTTGATCTTGGGCATCGTGGAGGTACCATCATGTTCCAGCCACAGTAACCTCTCAGATACAATTGATTATAGGTTAGGTGAACCCCAAAGTTATTTTATGAACAACAACTTTAAGTATACCTACTGGGAACCTAATGTTGTTCTGGACTTCTGGCTTGGTTGCTTCCACAAAGTAGTCCATCCAAAAAGCAAACACCTGTTCTTCGGGTGTGACTTCCAATTCTTCATTTTTCTTTCGAAATCGATTGATGAGGGCAATATTTCCAATGGTCGATTTTAGATACCTGTAAGAAAACAATTACAATTGTTGGTGTTCTCTGTTTGCATTTTATGCTAGAATATAATGAAAACCTAATCACAAATGAGGACTCATATACATAACGAAAGATGAACGGTAACATACACAGCTAGCAAGTAGAATATGACTTTCATTATGACAATGAATTAAGGAGGATAATGAGTTCAAAACATTGCCTCCCTCTGCAACAGGACTTTCTGCCAGGTATTTCCAGCAAGTGTACATGTTAAATCTTTCGAATAGCTACAAATTAATGATTTCTGCACTGTGGCAATGCGGTCTAAGGTGCAAGCTTTGGGCTCCAGCTATGGGACGCACGCAAGTTTGAGTCTCCTGGAGGAAGTGTAACAACTTTTTTCTGAGATTTTGGCCTGTGTATGGGACCAATGGCCACCCACTATTGTGAGGAAATTTGGGAACTATGAATGAGTAGCATAATCTGGTCATGTAAACCTACGACGACGACTGTTTTTTTTTTTTTGTGTTGACTACACGTTACCCCTTAATTGGTTGGATGATCTCCCACCTCTGGCAGTCAGTACGTAGGCACTGGCCCTTATGGGCTGTTACACCACAGGTTATTATATTATTATTTACATAACACAAAGCACATGACCCGAAAGCAGAACTGGATTTGTGAAAAATGCCAGAATATTTCTCTGCTTAGAGAAAACTAAGTTGAAATTGATAAACAAGACGGATATTTATTTTTGCCTATGTGAAATACATGGGAATTGAAACATATTTATTACCAACATTTTTAATAAGCTTTATCTAGCTCTACCTCATTCATTCTTTTACAACTGTAACGTGAAATAAATCCATGATGAAGAACTCATGCAACGTTCTACGTATATACTCTGGATCATACTGAGAGAATTCAAATATAAATGTGCACCTTATGCAAAACTACCTCAGTCCCTTAAACAGAGTTTACCAAACAAAACACATGACTGGTTAACACAGCAATACTAATTTGGTACTTCATTTGATATTACTGAACTGCAACATTCACCAAACTTACCTGAAGTTAATCAATGACTAACTAAATCATGATAATCGCTTCCCCTATCTGGACCAGCAGCTCAACATTTATTTTTAAACCATGAACATGAACAGGAACTAGCCTCCACCTGCTTATCTGTGAAACGTCACACAACACAATCTTTGCAAGGAGTAAGACATACCACAAAGCTAATGAGTCAGCTGCCACAGAGTAAATAGGGCACTTCCTTTTCCTGTGTTGAAGATAAGAACTCCTCAGAACCAAAGAAGAAAGCAAAACGTATCCAAGGATGAAAAAACTTTTGGTCCACAGATAGACTTATGCGCATGGCTATCATTTTTATCACAAAAAATATCCACAAGTTATTTCCATGAAATAAATTAATTGATAAACATCTGCCACCATTACTGCTTCCAAACTTTGTAATTATGCAGTGCTTATTAATTTGCACTTAAGTATTTCTTACTCTTTTAGTAAAATATCTTTTAACTGGTACATGTTTCACTTAAACCAATTACTGAAATTATTTTTTTCCTGTAGTTTACGGTTATTACAAGCATAAGATAACAGTTTTTCATTGTGAAAAAAAAAAATGAAATAAAAATAAAACAGACTACTTCTTTTCACAGTTAAGTTGCTATATTACAACAATGAAACATTAACAACATCCATTATATAATGGATTCTTTTTGTTTAAAAATTACTAACCATTGTTATAACTGTATCTTTAGTCAAAATGAAAATAAATGTCTGATGAAAGGAGCATGTGTTCTCCTGAAACGTCACAAAGAAAAACTGTTTTCTTATGCTTGTAATAACCGTAAACTACAGGAAAATAATTCTACAATGCAAGCAATGCGCACATACAAGAAAAACTATTACTGAAATTATGTTTGACAATAATATTAATGTCTCTATACATTCATCAAATCTATCTATTAAGGATTTTACAGTATAACAAGTAACATCCATGACAAACTTTAGACCAATATCTACTGAAACTGACACAGCAGAACCTCAATTTTTTTCTTCCTGGACTTTACATTTTCCTCCATTTTAAGTTTCTTCACCTTGTTCAACATAATTTTATTGATATTACTGGGAACAAAGTCATTCACATGACATGACATTCCTAAGGCTAGATGCACCTCCAGTCATTTTTTACAATTTGTCTCCTTTTGTGGTTTAAAAAGAAAGGTAAAGTTACCCAAGCACTGTGCCATAAAAGCATATAGGAAGATGTGGAGGTAGGGCCCCATACATTCTCGATATGGACCATTTGTGGAGGTGATATGATTAGCACCATGCTTCAGCCACCCTTACCCTGCCAGGTACTCATTTATTTGAGGCTGGGTGAACCCCAGACCAACTGTATACAGGAGCAAAGCTTGAAAAAATTCCAACCTTAGATCAAGCACCTTGGGAATCAAAATCGGGTCTCCCAGATGGGAGTCTGATGCCCTACCCACTGGACCATCAAGGTTCCGGTCTCCTTTTGAACCGTTATGATCTTCAAGAGCCTGAAAAATTGCATCTCTTTAGTTTCTTTCACAGCATTCAAAGTGAATATTCATGTGGTTTGCTTATGCCATTGTGTACAAAACCAAGGAGGGGGGGGAGGGGGGAGCATACAGAACAGCCTTCTGGCAAATTTTGTCATGGGCAGGGCTTGAAAAACATATAAAGTGGGGAAAAAAAAGAGGTACGGTAAACATAATATTGAGATAAACGTCCTAATGTTCAACATTTTCTCAAAAACCTTTACTGTCTATTTCTCGTGATTTTTGAATTTACAATACGATTTAGAACAGATCAGTGCAATACAGCAAACTTTGGTGTATATGTAGTACTTCTTTTCTTTCTTTGTACTTAATTTTAACATTTTAATTATCTTTCAATAATAAGTTTTTCTCAGTTATACATTTTTTCCCTATTGTCCCCCATAAAACGTATAACTGAGATTTCACTGAATAATGAGACAACGTGGTCCTCAGGAAGAAATTTCATCATTAATTACTTAATTATAACCGTACATTAACTTTAGAGCACACTCACCAGTTAGGAGGTTTTAATTTGAACATGCATTCTGCTGCTTGAATAGCCTTCGAATAATCTTCTGCCAAAACGCTTATTTCGAAGAACGTAGCTATATCCCAGTAATCCTGGAGAGACGATAAGCTGCCCTTTTTCCCAATTAAGTTGTTGAGCACCATTCCTAAAAAGCAAAAGTTTGTCACTTTACAGATACATGCAAAAATCTCATGCCTTACATTGCTGCACTAGAATGTATTTTACACCAACAAAAGAAAATACATTTCACTTTGGAAATAAATACATTGAGATATACAGTCAACTCTCGATTCTATGACCCCCTCGAAGTAACGACCCTTTTCCCGGGAACCGTGCAAAATTTAGAAAAAAGTTGAAAATTTTGGAAAAAAAAGTTGAAAAATTGAAGGAAATCGGGCAAAAATGCAGTTTTTTTTCCCCACTCATTCCCTTCACGAGCGCTCTACCACTCACAATTGGGTCTGACCTATAAACAGACACCACCACACCATGCTTGAGCGATATCCTCTGCCCTCCCCTCCCTCAAGCGCACTAATGTTACCCACACCCGATAGCCCCTACCCAACCTGCCAGGCTTGTTTTGCCACGCTTGCTCTTGGATAGGTGAGAAGAGAAGATCGAATGTGCTTGGATCGACCTTGACTTGTTTCCTTGTCCTAGGAGCTGCTGAAAACTCGCGGGTGAGGGGGAGGGGGGGGGGGGCAGACCGAAATGACTGCTGGACTTGCAGTCTTTGCGCCTGGAAGTCTGGCCCATCTGTCCAGCTCTGACCTAGAGTTCAGTAGGTTCCCGTGAGTGAGCAACTCTCGGCCTTGTAGCCCACAACTTCCGGTAACCGCTTTCATTCAAAACATGTTCTTTGTTCCCTGCAACACTTCATAAAAAAGCGAAACTGTTAGAGATAATCAAAACCACGTAGGCGAACTAACGATTGACAACCCGCTTAATGCGTTGTCATCCAGGTTTCCACAAAAGTTTACTTCGATCTTACGTGCATCATAACTCCCGTTTCCCACTTCATACGTTTTCCTAATTGTGTAGATGTCGTAATATCTGCCAAAAAAGTGTTCCATTGGCTGACTGACTTCTCATCTTTTCCTGTCAGCAACCGTAGGGGGGGGGGGGGGATGCAGATTGTTTCAGCCACAGTTTTCTTGCTCGTCTTTGACGTTTAAAATGGGGCAACCAGTTCTGGATATATTCTTGAAAACGAACAAAAACTATAAAACAAGTAAAAAAAAAAAAAGTTAATAACCCCTGCTTTTTCCAGCTTATTCTCCGCCACTGGTGTGCACGGCAATGTTGATAATTGCAGAATTCAGGTCTTTTTTATTTTTTTTAATGCTGTTGTCTGCATAGGAAATATTACCCGTATTATTGTCTGTTACATGGTAAAACATAAAGCAAGGGTCATTTCTTTCTTCTTTACACTGCTGGTAAAAGTTCCGTCTTCGACAGTTGCTTTATCTTTAAAATGCTGGGATTTTTCTCTTCCGCCACCTGTTGCTCAAACTTCCAGCCAGTCTCCTTGTTTTTACGATGCAGCTGGCATCAGTGTTTCGTCTAGCGTCTGCAAAGCTCTTGCTTGCCGATAACAGCAATTACTCATCCAGCGCGAAGGAAAAAGTTATTGTTTTGAATCTCGCAAAGCTGTTTTGATTTGACGATAAAGAAATTCGATCTCCAGAAAGGAAAACAAGAGTTAAAACAACTTCATGTTCTGCGCCTTCTGATAAGCAAAACGTTAAATTTAATTTGCATCCGCTTTTCTTCAGAACCATTCATGTGAGAAAAAAAAGTGCTCGATGTAGGGATGTAGGAATGGTCGCTGAGACCGATTAAAAATACATTATTCAAGGGGAAAACTTTTGGAGGATGTTTGACATCGAGAATACTCCTAAATCCAACATTAAATCATCGATTAACGTGAGAGTAAATAATGATCTACCATTTTGATATGTGAAAATGTGCAGTTTCATAAAGCTTGTTTTCCGTTCATTTTATGCTGATGGGCTAATCGGGACTAAATATACAGTTTAAAGTGAAATTCAATTCCAAACTTGAATGACTTTCGACTGGGACGCATCCTAGAATACACATTGGGTGAAGACAGATTGCAAGTTGCGTGTTTAATTTTTACACTGGATTACAATGCAAGTCAAGGAAGGATTTTGGACTGCTCCCTTGAATGGGGAAGGGGGGAGGGTGAATGAAGTTGGTTGAAGCAAAGAAAACGTGACTTTATTTTTTGCGATGTATTTTACACAGCCGAAACAGGACGAAAATTACAGCCCTGCTTTTTTTTCTTCTTTTTGTCTGGTGCCTTTAAAGGTTGTGTTGTTTCTCCCGAGAGATCTAATGTTACCAGTTAATCTTGTAACAGACAATGATCCAGTAGACCCGTATAAAATCCAACATTCATCCTGCCCGATTATCTCCCGACTTTTGCTGGCGACAGTGTGACTGGTGTCGAAGATTCTTCGAGTTTTGCTTACAATAAGCGAGAGATTGTTTTCCTTTCCATAGGTCTAGGTGCAAACGGATTTCTCATGAACTAGAATTGTAAGAATTTCCTGGAAAAAGCAACGAATGTGCACAACTGAAAGAAAGTAACATTATTTTAAATTATTTTTTGTGAAAACTTTTTCATGTTCTATTTTCCATCTCACAACATGCATCCTGTGCATAACAGGTTGTATAACTACCAGGATAAATGGTGTTACCATTTCCTAGGCATCTTTGTGTCCGTTTGAGCTCAGTTTCAGCTGAAAATTGGTGCAAATTCCAATAACGACCCCTTCGAAATAAAGACCCTATTCCCGGGTACTGTGAAAGGTCGTTGAATCGAGAGTTGACTGTATTTCAAACTACGCCAAAAAGGTTACTGGTCACTCAATTATGCATCAACAAAACATTTATTCTCATCATTGCAATCAATACAGAGGGATATAAAAGACAGTTTAAGAAAAGAAAACACAGCAATGCTGAAGGTTTTCCTGATTTTCAAATAATCTTCCTGAATGTTCAGCAGTTGCTCGTAAATCTATTGTCTTGGTGTGAGCACTGCTTCTACAAATGATATAAATCTTCATCTTTTTATTTTTTTCAATTTCATTTATTTTGAGGAAATAAGACAGTGGCCTTTTCTTGAACTCAACTATTTTTACATTAGAGACAAAATTTAATGTATTACAATTAGTAATTAAAAAAATATGAAAATCACTAAAATACAAGTGGAGAAGAAATATTATGACAATATCTGTCATAACTGTGACAATTGTAAAGTAAATTAGGCAGATTGTGCCGAAATTGCCGATAGATGGCATTTGAGTGTTAAATTTACCTTGAACTGAAGATTAATACAAAAAGTTGTCAATAGATGGCATCAATGTACTCTAAGTCAAAATTAACACGAAAGTTTGAATAAGGGTTATAAATAAGATTGGAATGTGTATACAACAAAAAATAATATTTTCAAAATTAGATTAGCCTATGTACATTTACAAAGTTATCGCAATAGTAAAGTATGTTGCGAAATTGCAAAAAAAAAAAAAAAAAAAAAAAAAAGAAAGAAAGAACTTTCGTCAACGCCGGAAGACGGCGCAATAAAAGTGAACGGGTTCGAGGAACGGGTCATCGAACCCGTTGCCTGTGCATAAGCAGGGGAATGGACATAGTGGGAATCGGATCGGCGGAACAGTTCAAAAACTCGGTCCGGGAGAAAGAAGAAGCTTTGGCGAATGTGAAAGTAATTGTGATAAGAATCAATGGAAATCAAACCTAATTGGAACTGATAAGTGAATCCATTTGCCTTAAATTGTTTGTGAAGGACTGTTCTTCAAAAACTCCGTTGAGCAGTTACTGTCCATGGTGTCTACAAACGGATATTTGAAGTTAAAGGTCATGGAATTTTCCTCCGATGTCAGCTGTCCTGTAAGTACTAATCCGCTGTCATTTCTTGCATCGCAGTTATATGAACGGGAAGGATCGTGAACTACACAAGAGTTCTTTCGCGTATAAATTAATGCTAGCATCCGAGTGTCAAATTATGGCCATAATTCGTGTGTTATCGTGGTGTTTAGTTTTGGCGGGCAAATTGGCATCCTAGGCAGCCATATTGAACAAAAGGAAATAATAACCGTTGTGGTATTTATTATCAGTCGTAAAGATTGTTATAGGTCTCACACGTTTGTCTTTACGGAAAAACTTTTGATGAATGATTCAGTTTTGATATCTTTTTTGAGAATAAATGCCAGTACATGAAACCTATGTAATATTCTGGTAGGAAGGGTAGTATTGTGTACTTGGCACATGGTAAATGAGAAGAATACTTATTGTCAAATACAAGTTTGTTTACGTTCTGGTGAAAATAAATAGTTATCGTCGAACCAATATTTCTGACTCCGAATCAAAGATTTGTATCCATGCATGCTTTAGTGTAATTTAATTAATATCATGTTAATCATAATATTTCTTTCAGGATGGGAAGGTTTATCACGCTCTGGTCTCCCAAGGCAATAAGCCGAACTTCCATTTCAGTAAAAGTTTTTTTTTTATGATCGAGTCTGCTGTTCTGGGTTGGGGTGTACTGAAAACTAGCATATTCCCCCCCCCCCCCTCCCGGTTAAGTGAAACAGTTGAACTTCGTTGAGTTTACGAATTTAATTTATCAGCATAGATTAGATGTTTTGTTTTTCCTTCTAAAAGTCTGCGGGAATATAAATTAAAGGTAAGGGCTAGGGGTGAGCTAAATTCATTAGCCGGACTGATCCTTTTTGCCGGTTGGTCAACCTTTGTTTTATCTTTGGATGTTGATTTTTTTTTTTTTGTAACTTGGAAATATAAAGGTATAATCTCACAAGAGCAATCACAATGCTGCGTCACCGTGCGTTGCTGGACGGGATGGTCTCTCCAATACCTAGTCTCGTCATAGAAAGATTATGAGATTTAGGCATTGTTGAATTGTTCGTGCAGTTTATCTTAAAAAAAAAAAAAAAAAAAAAGGTAGATTTTTTTTAGTAGATTGAGTAAATCTTTCATCATGGGTACTGAACATGAGCCAGTGACGCTCGATGCCCTGTTTGCGTTCATTAGAGAGAGTAATGAAGCTCTCAAAGGGGAACTCAAGGAGAGTAATGAAGCTCTCAAAGGGGAACTCAAAGGTGAACTCAAAGAGAGTAATGAAGCTCTCAAAGGTGAACTCAGAGAGAGTAATGAAGCTCTCAAAGGGGAACTTGGTGATATATTCATAACTACCACCAGGGAACTTAAAAGGGAACTCAGTGAGAGAAATCAAGCTCTCAAGAGGGAAATTAGTGATAATCTCACCAGTACCAAAAGGGAACTTAGTGAGAGAAATCAAGCTCTCAAGAGAGAAATTAGTGATAATCTCACCAGTACCACAAGGGAACTCAAAGGAGAACTTAAAGAAATGTTCACCAGTTCCACCAGTGAACTGAAAAGAGACTTTGGTGACAGCTTTAAAGGTGTTAATCAGAAATTATATGAATTATGTGAGGATTGGGATGTAATCAGGAAAGATTACAATAATGACTTTCAGGAAGTAGTACAGAGTCAAAAAGAATTTATAGAGGAACTTAAGGCGGGTCTACTTGAATTTCAAAGGGGATCTCATGCAAGTTCTTATCCGTTAAAGCAGGGAAAAATTGAAATTTCAGTTTGTCTCTCACCTTCTGAAAAGGAAAGCCACGGTGGCAGGGAGGAGGAGAAAAAGACAAATGAAAATGTATATGATGACAAAATCATAAAAATACAGGGTGACCATAAAGTTGATGTGTCACTGGATACAGAATGTGTCAAAAACATGCAGGTTTTTGGTGGGAATTCAGGTGCTTGTGGGGGTGCTCAGAACTTTGCACATTTAGATTCTATCCTCAAAAATGAAATTCTCACGTATGAATTAGGACAATTTGAGAGAAGAGAACTTGCTGTTGTAAGCTGTGCAAACGCACCTCTCTCTTCTAGTAGTTTGTTTGTCCCTTGCGAAGCCAAGACAGAGAATAATCATGTAATTGTGGATTCATTGGAAAAAGCTGTTGGTGTGGAAACTCGTTACGTCAACGGGTACATTAAAAGTAATGTGTCCACTCAAGATCAAAGTTGCATATCTAATCATGGCTTAATAGTCTTAGTTGGGGTTCTTTCCTCGTGGGATGATCGAAAGTATACACCAAGGTTGTCTTTGGAGTTATCATGTCATGCTGGCAAGTTAAATGTTCCAGAGGGATCTGGCTATGTGCATGCACAAAAATACTTCGGAACTGACTTTATTTGTCAACCACAGTGCAATGTTGACAGATGGCACAAACATATGAACAAAGGGGTATTTCTCAGAAACCTTTCGAAAATTAAAGTTAGGAATAGAATCAGTAAAGGCACCAGGTTCAAATTGAAACGAACTACCAAGCCTGGTTGGAATAAACGCTCGGGTGCGAAGAGAATGTTAATGACTCATCCTAAGCATGTGCGTAAAAGAAAATTAAGACAACGGGGTTCGAAACTCAAGAAGAGGGAATTTAGTCTGGAAGCATTTCATGCTATATCCTCTTTTTCGTGTACGTTGATCATTAAAACAAGCTTGATCATGCATCGTACTCATGTACGTCGGAGATGTCATGAGGATGACGTGAGGTTAATTTTAACTTCATCTTTGTAATGTCGCTGACTTACCTTATGATTATCTGTTAGTTAACTTTCGGTGAAACTTTTCGGAAGTACAGGGAGTAAATATCCATTCGAACATGTCTTGTGAAAATTTATTGGGAATGTGACATACTTTCATGATGAGTAACGCTGTCATCCACTTTTAGATTTGGTCATGGCCATTGAGTTTAGTCTTCTAGTGCGATGTACAATATGTGAGCTAAAATTCTTATGCAGATGCATAAATTTATATAAATAAATAAAAAAAAAAAAAAAAAAAAAATTGAGATAGGTATTGAAGTCATTAATGTTATTTGTATGTAAAACTGGGACATACAGATTGCATAGTAGTTTTTGCGTGCATGTATTGTCTCTTGCAAATCGTGATGTAATATCATTTAAGGCCATAGGGTAACAATGTGGCATATTTTTGGACGGTATCGATGGTATAAAGTCAGTAGTTCTATTGCTAGACATGTTGATCCATTAATTTAGTTTCCGGCTCTGATGCAGAAATTTAAGAAACGTGTATGCAAACCCTATATTAAAAGTATTTACATATAATATTAATAAATAAATTTAAAAGAGAAATCTTTGTTTAAATAAAGAATTATGCTTTTGTTTTGTTCTGCGGGAACATAAAGTCCACTATTGTGACCTAAGGACAGGTTCACATGCTCTTCCTTTAGGGTGGTAGTTCCGATACATGATAGTAACATGGTGACTCGAGAAAGTGTCAAAGGGGGATAGCAAGCAAACCGAGGACAGGTTTCATCCCGACACAGAAAAGTCTCGGACTAACTAACCTTAAAGAGGTTTAATAGGAATAATTGAAATTTATATTCTTTATCTCAGATTGTATGGTGATGGTAGGGGGAGTAGTTCTTACACTCACACCCGATGGTAACCTGCATTCTAGGTGAAGTAGTGAAATTTTTAGAAAGGGGTTTTCGCATATTGTTAATTTGTTTCTGTTCGTTGTCAGCAGCCTGGGAATCCTGATGGAACATGTTAATAGCGATAAAGGTGCGATAACTTGGGCACGCGTGTTATTAGAAACACATGTCAGCAGATAACTTTTAATGACAGTATTTCCATCTGACTTTGAAAGATTTTTCTAAAATAATCGAATTTGATTCGACATGCATAATGAAACATTATTGTGAAATGCATAGAGACTTTACATTCATGAGACCTTCGTGGTAGAGGTATATCACGAAGAGCTTAATTGATTGATGAAAGGTTGCAGGAACTTGACTCACACGTTCGATTCGTGAGTGAGCCTGCTTATACAAATCAAGTGTGAGGTGTCCTGTTCAGAAATGACGCATATAGGTCAAGTAGATGATCCCCTGCAGCGGGCTAATATGGCCAAGTAGGAGGGATTCAGCGGTGGACCGGAGTATGCTAGTTGGGAACTACAGTTACTAACGATAGTAAGTGGTGAAGATAGGAGAGTTACACAAATTGCACAGTAAGATATTCATTTGCGGGTTTGGGCATGTGTTATTGAAAAAAAATAATAATAAGGGATTACTTAGAATGTTGATGCCCAGTTTGTCCGGATTCGAAATATCAGGTAATAATTGCCTTTTTAGTCCAAGTGGAATCTTGCCTGCGGCGGGCTGTGGAGCCAAGTGAGCAAGGTTTTGCGGCGGGACAGCATGCGACTGATGGGTCATACACTCACTCAATACCTGACGAAATTTGCAATCAAGTGGTGACCAGGGCGACATGAGCATTCCCTTCCTGTGAAATTCATATAGTGTTCTTGTTGTAAATAGTATGATGTTGTAAATGGTGTTGTTTATTTTTTGTGATTATGAGAGTAAATGTTCTATGTTCAGTTGAATATTAATCTATTGTAAGAATTGTTTAGATGGGTTCGGCCTTTAGTTGGACGCCAACTATGACAATATCTGTCATAACTGTGACAATTGTAAAGTAAATTAGGCAGATTGTGCCGAAATTGCCGATAGATGGCATTTGAGTGTTAAATTTACCTTGAACTGAAGATTAATACAAAAAGTTGTCAATAGATGGCATCAATGTACTCTAAGTCAAAATTAACACGAAAGTTTGAATAAGGGTTATAAATAAGATTGGAATGTGTATACAACAAAAAATAATATTTTCAAAATTAGATTAGCCTATGTACATTTACAAAGTTATCGCAATAGTAAAGTATGTTGCGAAATTGCAAAAAAAAAAAAAAAAAAAAAAAAAGAAAGAAAGAACTTTCGTCAACGCCGGAAGACGGCGCAATAAAAGTGAACGGGTTCGAGGAACGGGTCATCGAACCCGTTGCCTGTGCATAAGCAGGGGAATGGACATAGTGGGAATCGGATCGGCGGAACAGTTCAAAAACTCGGTCCGGGAGAAAGAAGAAGCTTTGGCGAATGTGAAAGTAATTGTGATAAGAATCAATGGAAATCAAACCTAATTGGAACTGATAAGTGAATCCATTTGCCTTAAATTGTTTGTGAAGGACTGTTCTTCAAAAACTCCGTTGAGCAGTTACTGTCCATGGTGTCTACAAACGGATATTTGAAGTTAAAGGTCATGGAATTTTCCTCCGATGTCAGCTGTCCTGTAAGTACTAATCCGCTGTCATTTCTTGCATCGCAGTTATATGAACGGGAAGGATCGTGAACTACACAAGAGTTCTTTCGCGTATAAATTAATGCTAGCATCCGAGTGTCAAATTATGGCCATAATTCGTGTGTTATCGTGGTGTTTAGTTTCGGCGGGCAAATTGGCATCCTAGGCAGCCATATTGAACAAAAGGAAATAATAACCGTTGTGGTATTTATTATCAGTCGTAAAGATTGTTATAGGTCTCACACGTTTGTCTTTACGGAAAAACTTTTGATGAATGATTCAGTTTTGATATCTTTTTTGAGAATAAATGCCAGTACATGAAACCTATGTAATATTCTGGTAGGAAGGGTAGTATTGTGTACTTGGCACATGGTAAATGAGAAGAATACTTATTGTCAAATACAAGTTTGTTTACGTTCTGGTGAAAATAAATAGTTATCGTCGAACCAATATTTCTGACTCCGAATCAAAGATTTGTATCCATGCATGCTTTAGTGTAATTTAATTAATATCATGTTAATCATAATATTTCTTTCAGGATGGGAAGGTTTATCACGCTCTGGTCTCCCAAGGCAATAAGCCGAACTTCCATTTCAGTAAAAGTTTTTTTTTTATGATCGAGTCTGCTGTTCTGGGTTGGGGTGTACTGAAAACTAGCATATTCCCCCCCCCCTCCCAGTTAAGTGAAACAGTTGAACTTAGTTGAGTTTACGAATTTAATTTATCAGCATAGATTAGATGTTTTGTTTTTCCTTCTAAAAGTCTGCGGGAATATAAATTAAAGGTAAGGGCTAGGGGTGAGCTAAATTCATTAGCCGGACTGATCCTTTTTGCCGGTTGGTCAACCTTTGTTTTATCTTTGGATGTTGATTTTTTTTTTGTAACTTGGAAATATAAAGGTATAATCTCACGAGAGCAATCACAATGCTGCGTCACCGTGCGTTGCTGGACGGGATGGTCTCTCCAATACCTAGTCTCGTCATAATATATGCAAACACATTATCACATACACACACATATATACAGTAAAAACACTGAAATATAAACAGACAGAAATATACATAAACACAATATTATGAGCACAAAATAAACAAACCCACACAAACACAACGAAAATATACAAAAACATAATACAGTGGAACCTTGATAACTCGAACTTGAGGGGAAAAATAAAAAAATCGAGGTATCAAGGATTTCGACTTACCAAGGTTTCAGATATTGAGGGCCAAAATCGCCGACTTCGAGTTATAGAGGTCTATAAACATTAACAATGATGGTTACATACCAGACATGATTGTTGATCACCCGACATTGTACGTACGCACCCTACACTTTGACTTATTGAGGTCAGTGTGACTAAAACTTCGAGTTATAGAGGTGATTAGAATTTAACTTCAACTCACAGAGGTTTTTCATACTCTACCTTTGAGTTATTGAGCTTGAACGGCATCCCATAAACTGTACAAAAATTCATCTTATCAAGGTTTTATTCGAGTTGAGGTAAAATTAGTATTGTGTGTTATGGACAATTCAAAGGGATTACGAAAAATTCCGACTTATCAAGGAATTTGAGATGTTGAGGTTTGAGTTATAAACGTTCCACTGTATTGAAAGTGCACAAACAAACATATACAACAAATATACCGTATTTACACGCGTATAGTGCTCGTGCATGTATAATGCGCACTCTGGTTTTGGATGTGTAAAAGTGACAAAAAATTATATCTCGTATATAATGCACAGTACAATCCAGTTTCAAGAAATGGCTTTCTTAGTTGTAGGTTGTAAATCTGTTGCTATGCTGATCAAGAGTGATGACGTCATACCTATTCAATTGCTCATTCCTCCTTTTTCAAAACATATACTTTTTGTTTCCGTTACTAATGTAACATTTATACGAGGCACATTCAGTTCCAAATAGCAGTTAGCAGCCCAAGATTTCTTCCATTAATGAATTTACACACTCCATGTATGTCATATTATTTGGCCAGTAACACATTTTAATTTTTATTATCTTTTTCCTTATGTTTTCTTTCATCCAAAGTACCATAAAAATCAGAACGTTTCTTCATTTTTTGATGAACTTATTTCAACCGCATTTCACATTAGTGTCGTTATCTTGTATGGAATACTGTTTTCATATTCAGAAACTGCAGGATTCAAGGTTTACAATGATATATAACATACGCACCACAGTTTTTGGGGAGAAAATTTTTGGAAAAAAGTGTGCATTATACATGAGTAAATATGGTAAATCAGGCTGTCGCCATAAAACACTGACCAACTTTCACAGCATGTAGGGGGCGACATATAACACAATGCTTTGCTTGATAAGGCCTTATTCCAATGCTATGAGTGCTAAAAAAAGTTATTTTCAGGTCTCTGTTGCATTCCTTACCTATGTGTTGCAGTTCTTCAGACTTGGCAAACTCGTTCCCAGCTATTACAAGCAATGTTGCCAGGTTAATGCCAGCATACTCATTGGGTTGAACCTCGAAACCTTTTCTGTACCAATAAATAGCATTTTGCAAACTCTCCATGTCCCGGTGTAGAGATTCCACGAATTTATCTTTATAAATTCTCCCACACAGACACAACATGTCAGGTACATGGTTTTCTTTCTTCTCCAAAGCTTTCGTAATAACTTGCAATGCCTTCTCTCTGTCTCCTTCCTTATTTCTCCTGGAAGACAACAGAATAATACAGGAATAGCATTTAAAAAAAATATGTTTTGGGGCTGTGTTCAATGTGTAACGCCATGCACACTTAGTTTTAGATGGAAACATGAAATATGTGATTATGAACCGTAATGCAACACATTTTGTCACAAAATATTAAATTATATGCAAAATTAAGTTTTATACATGATAATTGCAGCTTTTTTTGCACACACAAAAACTTCTGAGTCTGGATTATCCTGCAAGTTATACAAAGAATGCAACTTTGATTATTTATATGGCAAAATGTGGAATGACACACAAGATTTTACAATAAACTTATATTGTTTTGCATCTCGGTTACATCTTGAGCCGTGGTGGTATAGTCGGTAGGGCATCTGAATATCATGCTACAGACCCAAGTTCGATGATCTGTCGGAATTTTTCCTGCCCTGTACCTGCATAAAGCAGCTCTGGGGTTCACTCAATTGGTACCTGGTGACAACCGAGAGGGGAGGGGGGTGTTAAAAATGGCCAGTGCGTGGTGTTGATCACCACCTCCAAAATGGCCGAGATCGAGAATATGTGGGACCCTACTCCCACATCCCCTAAATGTGCCTTCATGGCATGGTGCTATATGCATGGCGAACTTTACTTTACCTTATATTCGTTACTTGAACAGTTTGGAAACTTATTGTGCTACCAAAAGTTTGATGCGTTATGAAACAAGTAAAGGTTATGATTAACCTTCAGAATGAAACACCAAACTGTATTGTTGAAATTCTTTGTTATTTTTTTTTTACCAGAAATGTGTGTGTCCATCACCAACCTGATATATAGACACTTTACATGATAGGGTCACTTAAGGCATTAAATACTGGTGCAATTTATATTCTTTCTATCACATGACTTGTTAGCAGATCTCTGTGAAATATATTCAAAGAAAATGTGTACAATTGCAAGATTTAACTTCCAGATCAAATTTCTAAGGAAGTGCTTTTGTGAGATGGAATTAACTTTACATTTGAGAACATTCATCTAAAAAGGAGCCAATTTATGAGGCACAAACTCTGTAACCATTCCCACTTTTTATAATACCCAACTTAATTTGTATATTGTTAACAGAAAAAAATACCTGTTTAATGCAAAAGCATAAAGATGCCTGATCGCTGGAGTATTGATATAATTCTTTTTATTAGGTATTGTTTTCAGATCATCCACAAGTTGAACCATAGCATCATAATCCTGGAGAAAAGAGAGGGAATAACAACAATACATTCATAAATAATTGAACTACTGAAAAGCAGCTATTTCAATAAGCACAACACAGTATGTATATATTTAAAAACATATTTTGCATATCCCATTATATGTTTTTGCATTGAAGAAGGGCTCTGTTAAGTTTTGTTCAGAGATATTCATTGACCGAAGATAGGTCTTTGTACCAATTTGTTACAACAGTGCGTCTGTATCATTTTACAAATGTTTTCCAACAGAGATTATAACTTTCAGTGGCAAGCCATGTGGGGTGGAAATTCCCATTTTTTGAGGGCTCAATGATCAGGACATATGGGAAAGGTTGTTCACCTTGGTAGCCTCTACACTCTGTGGAGGTTTGTGAATGTTGTGCAGCAACTCTGTGTATTCATACAGCCTTGGAATTAATTTGTATTACTAAACATCGATGAACAAATGTTTTGTATTGGAAGCTTCATACTTCCATTCATTAATATTCAATCTCAAAGCAAGAAAAAAATAGCAATGTTGGGAACTCCATGCGCTAAACACAAAACACCCAATGAAAAGTGCTACAAAATTTAGGGTTCAGTTTCGATAGTGCTGGGCAACACTGTCATCGTGTAATCACAAGAGGCACATTGCATAGTGGTTCGCATCCCACATTAAACTGTAGCTTCAGTCCCATTAATTAGCCTATCTGAGCATAAAGTGGACACATAATTTGAGAGATTTGTTTGACAAAGAACTGGTGATGTATACATGAATTAAATGATATACATATCAATGAAAAATCTTTTGCATCTTTTTTTGCATAATTCGCAAGCGCATTGCTTCATTAGCATATCTACGAAGTTTCAGACTGCTACTCTCATTACAGCCCGTGCTGTACCACTCTGAACACTGTCACTTTAATTATAACCACCTGGTACAATATCTTGCAAACTACATTATACTACTATATACAACACAATAGATAATTTTGGTAATGTGGCTGGAATGTCTAGTGCATCACACTAGATATTCACAATACTATTTCACAAAAAAAAGTTGATGGATTATATGAAAATGCAAATTATGGAGATGTACCACTGTATATAATACTACAAAAGCAAAACCAATATAAAGGATTATATTTAAGAAAAAGAATGAAGGAAAAATAACTACATATCATACCTGTATCTCCCTGAATGATATCAACACATTGAGCACTACTTCTCCAGAGAGGACATTGGGGTCGTCTAAACGTTTCCTCATGTTATGGAGTTCCTTGGCAAGAGCATCGCCCGTGTACATTTCCCTCGCCTTCCTCAGGTCAGAGAGAAACTTCTCTTTCATGTGAGCTCTGCAACCACAACATGGAATGAAAGTTAACATTGCACATTCTTTGCACCAAGTCGATACAATATGGCAAAAATGTTACATGTAAGCTGCTTACACTGAAGCTGGTTTGAAGACTGGACCCTGAGTCCTACATGCCAAAACTCAAACCTTACTTGAAAGTAAATAAATAAATTCAAAATCAAGATGCCATTGAATGTATGGCACACCCAAATTGTTGCCTCAGCTTTTGAGAAAACATTTCCTTTCAATATAAAGCATGCTGGTAATACCAGTACCTTATTGCAACAATACCGTATGGTATTACATTTACATTGTTGTTATATTGTTAACATTTACTATTAACAATACTACCATAAGAAAATTTCATCAAGGGTGATGGTCCTTAGTTAACAGGTGCAGGGAAACCAGGAATTAAGGTACCATTATTTAATGCCATTTTGTGCTTGTTAAATTTAAATATCGAACCAGTTAATGTATAACAATTCCATTGGAACTATATTATATGAATTTACCAGTTTAATTTTAAAATATTTATAATTTCACACAAAAGATAATTATAAAACTGAAATACTCGCTAGTCAGACACATAATGTATTTTTTCACATAATACTGGTGCAAATTAAATTGAAAATTACATTATTCATAATATCCAGGATATATGGATTCTGCAAAAGCGGCAGGTGGCATAATAAGGACTTCGAGGTTCCAGAACTCATGATGGTGATTAAACTCTAATTGATACCACTGGTACTAGTATGGCCTCCGTCTATTAAATACTTTTTTTTATTAAAAAATGTGAAAAAAGATTTTGTATTTTTAAGTGGCTAGACTTCACTCCTTGTTTCCAAGTGAGCTTCCCTGATAGTGTAATGATAATGCTGTCACCTGGTAAACATAGGTTCCCAGATTTGATACATGGTGGATCCCACTTTAAACTGTAGATCTCATCCCAATTAGTCTTATCTGTGCATGAAGTGGATTTACACGCATTTTCTGTCATTTTTGGATCCATTTTAGATCCTTCCTTAGGTTGCAAGAGTAAGCATACAAGGAGAACCGGTTCTGTGTTGCTCAGGCATCACATTTACTGTTCAAGGCAGTACACCTCCACTACCACCCCATCCTGCAGTCAACTAACTTTTACATTCAGCACAGCCATGTCTTCTTATTTCATCCTTCTCCCTTTTTGGAATGTTTTAATTCCTGGGATACCCCGAAGAAGAATCTGAAACATTGGACAGAAGAAGTGAAGACTAGCCACTTGTAAGTACGAGGGAAAGTTAGTAAATAGGTCACAAACTGATGTGGGATAGCCGAAAATACTACAGAGTAGTTTCTAAAGGTGTCATTAGGTGGCAGCACAATCCAGCTTGATGATATTCAGTTAGCAGTGCTAGATAGCAGATGCATGCACGTGCAACTCAGTTTAAAAATGGCCTGTACTCAAGGACTGTAGGAGATGGCACGGGCGGAGGAGATGATTCGAGCTGACAGGTGAGTGTTTATTAGAGACCAGATTTTAAAGGGAAACATTTTCCTCTAAAAAGGACAAAAAAGGGAAAATTATTTCCAAAAAAAGGAGAAAAAAAGAAGATATTTTTTCCACTCCACTAAAAATATTATTTTAATTGAAAGTGCAATATATACCATTTATATATAAAAAGGGATAAGTTAAATTTCGTACAGTATCTTTTTTTATATATGAATGGTATATATATATTTTGCTTTCATTTAAAATAATATTTTTAGTGGAGTGTAAAAATATAGTCACTTTTAATTTCCTTTTTTTAAAGGTAAAATACAGTGAATAATCTTCCACCTGTTTCGATGAATTCTTCCTTGCAACAGCTTACCGCATTCCATAGCTTGGTGCCACTTGTACCTGGCTTCGTTATTTTACTGACACTTAATACTGTCGTCACTGTCGCACAGTTAAGTTAAAACTTTTCTAAAAAAAAACTCCACAATAAATGTCTAAATCTAGTGGATAAAGTACACTTTCAACCCAACAGGCATGCCACTTACAATGCATTTGTTGATGCGTAAGCCCAGATCGCATTGTTTCAACAATCACTGCAACATACTCCTAACACTTATGGAGGGAAAGTAAGGAGGTAAGGAAGGTGGTGCTTGTAATTTCTCTCCTCTAAACTGCACCAAATAGACAATTGTTGAATGTTTTGTTCAGGGAAAAAACAGCCCAACAAAATATTTGATAACTTGTCAATACAGGGACCAAAGATGATGGGGGGAAAAAAGGAATGTGGGCTGAAAAAGGGAAGTCAAAAGCATGTAAACTTGTTGGTGGAAGATAATTGTCAACACTGTTGTTATTTATTCCATGATCCGTGTTTAAAAATAAAAAAGGACTTCCCTTTAAAATCCAGTCTTGTGATGAGATAGCATAGCAACCGCAATAGGGTGTCTTCATGATTTAGCCTACAGCATAATCGTTTGAATTTCTTAAAAGTGTGTGCACAGTGGCAGCAAACGTTTCGCGGAATGATGAAGATGTTGAACTTGAGGTGTGACTGTGGCTAGGACAGCAGTGCAAAGACTTTTGTGCAGCAGGTTTTGGGAAACTGACAAAGTGATGGGATAAGTGTATCAATGTTGGTGGAGATTATGTTGAAAAGTAAAAGCGATTTTCAGATCAGTATCTCACTTAGTATTTTTTTATATAAACATTTGTGACCTACTTACTGACTTGCCTATGTACAGACATTTTTCACGCTTTTTATAAAATAACCTCCTGTCATTATGCGAACACTCAAGAAAGTGTTGCCTAAGAAACATGAAAACAGAACTTACTTTGACTGTATTTCAACATCTTGCAACAATCTCCTCAGTCTCAGAGTTAGATGTTGCTTGGGGTCTACGTTTCCTTCCTCCCCACTGACCCTAACTGCTGTTGGATTTGTAGTGACGCACGTTCCACACTCCACAACCTTGTATGACACAAACGTATAGCTGCCACATGATATCTGCAATAATAAAACATGTATCACAAGCACTTTTAATATCATTATTTCCAATACAATTATCGTACACTGTGTAAAAAAGCAATTTTTAAGAAACGCTAGAACATAACACACTTTGAATATACATTTAAGAAGAAAATTAGTACATGTAAAGAAAACATTTCAAAGCAATGCAAACTGATTAGTGCAACACTGATAATCAGGGAAAAGCAGATACATATTTTTGCCCATACTGATAGAGTACCGATATAAAATCTACCACTATCAAAAACTGTTCTCATATGAAATAATAAGTATTCCATGAAGAAGCTGAATGGTTGGTTGGTTGAAATAGTGTTTTAAGTCCACTTTATGCACAGTAAGTCTAATTAGGACTGGACCTACAGTTTAAAGTGGGATCCGAACCACTATGAGCCTCTGCCGGGTATCGAGCCCGGGACCCCTTGATTACAAGGCCACAAAGCTACCACTGTGCCATCAGGGAGGCCCAAGAAGCTGAATGGCTTCTTCACTTTCATAATTAATGTATACACATATCTTCCCTTGCTATCATATATATGTAACCAGATGATTGTAACAGGTTTTATCTTAGATAAAGACATTTACTTTACAAATGCAGAGTGAACTATAAACTAACCTATGTCAGTCCTGTTCTAAATACCCAGTATATAAACACAAACTGAACTGCCCTCCATGGTTTAGAACTCATATATCAACAGGGAATATAGGATTTGAACCCACAGAACGGAATGACAATAATGGATCCTCTGTTGCAAAAACCTAATTGTATAATTTATTGTTGATGATCCCCCTGTTGAATTTGTACATTTTATGTTGCTTTTCTACCACTTTTGGTCAATCACGATGATGATGAGCATGAATTATGATTAAATGCAGTGAAGAGACATTCTCAAAGAAACATCCAGGCCAGGGCTTGAATCCAGAATCTTCAGTGACAGGATTGTGAGTTGAGTACCAACCATGATCGGCCACCTGGGCAGCACAAAATACTTAAAATACTTGAGCCACCCATATAAGGCATTGCACGTCACAAAAACCTGATCTTGGTGGTTTGGTTCCTCCCTGTGGATACGTGCCACCTCCCAAGCCTTCAAGTTTTTGGCAAAGCATGTTTTAAGTTCACTTTTGCTCAGATAGGCTAACTGGAACTGGATCTTGTCTTCAAAGTACATCCAAACCACTCTACAATTAGCATGTAGTAGGAAGGTACAAATATCTACCACACTGAGGTTTAAAGAACACAGCACAAAAATTACAAAACTTGCCAATCAGATCAAAGATATGAAAATAATGAGGTTTATTTTCATGTGAAAGGCAAGGTTTTTGGTCTGAAATAATAAGATATAAAATCTGCTATGATGTTAAACATCTACCATCAGGAGAACATTGTTCCATGACCATTACCTTGAGGCGTAAGGTAGCTTCCGTGTCACAGTCGTTGTAAAGCAGAATGTTCTCCTTCATGCCGAAGCTCTCACGGACTCCCAAGTGGTAAAACAAGGCACTTTGTTGTAACTGAATAGACAAATCAACAACAGCAACATCCGCATTGTAGAAGGTGTCCAGGACATTTGTTTCTCCAAAGTCCAATTTCTCAAACTGAAAAGGGTTAAGAAAAATATTCTAAAAAACGTTTTACGCTATGTGCCGGCAACATTCTTGTTACGAAACACATAAGCAGCACGATATGGGACACTTGAAAAGTTTGTCCGAGCTTTCGACTCCATCTCGGAGTCATCATCAGGGTGGTCCCGGGTTCAATACCTGGTGGAGGCACATAGTGGTTCGGATTCCACTTTGAATTGTAGATCCAGTCTCGATTAGCCTTACTGTGCACAAAGTGGACTTAAAACACCAAATCAAACCAATCAAATCATCATCAGGGTTGGCTGAGAGACTGCGAAGGAGATGCGGTCGAAGTTCCACACTGCAACAACATCTCCCAGCTACACAGCAAGTGGCATCATTGGAACCTTGTAATCAAGGGATCTTGGGTTCGATACATGGTGGTATGCCGTCTCCCAACCAGCCCTGATGACAACTCCAAGACGGAGGATAAAGCTCAGACAAACTTTTAAAGTGTCCCATATCATGCTGTTTATCTGTTTTGTGTGTTTTTAAACAAAAATATTCTACTTACATGCAAACCAAAGAGAAAGAAACCACATCACAGCTCTCCTCACACCATGTGCAAACATCAAAATATACACAGAAAAGCACTCAACCTGGCACATCAAATGGTTACATTCCAATATTTCACCAAGGGTACTTCATGGATACTAAAATAGGAGTAAAGTGAAATCCCGATTTTATGTTCCTGAATTTTACATTTTCCCCCATTATACAACATACATTCAATCTCTATGATCCCAATAAAGCACCATGTAATAACATTTTCTGCTGGTCCCCATGCTGGAGTGCTTATTACAGTGTGCTATGATGGCAAGGGTCTCCGCTTCAAATTCCAGCCTAAGCACGAGTATTCTTTGCGAGTGTCCCTTCATCCATTTCATCATATCATAAGTCATCCTCATCTTCACGATTAGCCAAAAGTGGCAGAAAAGCGAAGTAAAAAAACAAAATCAATAAATAATTCAGTAAAATTTTCCTGCATTTTAAGATCTTTTTTCATCTTGGTTCCCTGAAAAATTTAAAACTGAGGTTCCACTATACTTACATTTGGAGCCAGCAGAGTTAAAAACTATAAAAACAAGTATCTATACAAAATTAGAAAGTAGTAGAGGAGAAGGTCTAAATCTGGGCGAAGGTTTAAATATGGGTTTTGGAGTTATCAGCGCTCCCGAGTGGTGCAGCCTGGTAGAGGCCACTAGATCTGGTTATCTGTCAAGGACAAAGGCTGCGGCGCTTATTCACAAGAGAAAGTGGTGGTTAGTTTCGGCCTTGACGCTGTTATAGAATTGCGACCTCTGAAAACTTTTTGCAGGGATGTTTTAACTCAGCGTATTCAGAATTCTCATCTGCTTTGTATAGGTTATGATATTAGTGGTACATAAAACAAATGTGGGCTTTTATAATACCATGATTTGTATGTGAAATATCTACCACAGAGAGCGAAAATAAGTTGAAGAAGAAAAATAGCGTGATGGTCTAAATATGGGCTATGACATGAGATCTAATGTTGAGATCACATTTTCAACAAATATTTGGATGTTTTTCTTAATTTCGATTTTTCCCATTCTGCGTGATTTTCAAAACAACAGATTATTCTTAAATATGAATTTTATAATGTTTTAGCGATAAATGACTGTATTTTAAAAATTTTAATTGCCTTTTGTGATATTGCCACTAGTAGCCCATACTTAGACCAAAATTTTGAAATACAACATTTTACCATTTTTTGATTTTTTTTTTAAAAATGGAGACCTTCTATTCTTTAGCATGCTATTACATTTAATTATATATTTCATAGATATGCATTTTAAATGCAGGTGCTTGATATATTAATTTTTTTCCTCCGAAAATGACAACATAAAAAGGGGAGTCCATATTTAGACCCTTTCTTCTAGTACTACATGCACAAAGTTACAGGTTAAAACATGTCTGTTTCTATGTGAGAGAACCTTCTACTCCAAGATTTGATTGACTTGGTGTATTAAGTCCATTTTATGCATAGTGGCTAAATCAGGGCTGGACCTACAGTTTAAAGTGGGACCCGAACCGCTATGTGTCTCCACCAGGTATCGAACCCGGGACCTATTGATTACAAGGTGACGTTGTACTCAAACAGGTTTTAACCCACTCTTTTACATGTTGTACAGACATGGACACTTCTGGCTTGTAACAACCTCACTGACTCTTAATGGTATCATTACAACCCAGAACTGTCCGTTACTGTACTACAACCTTTTAACTTTCTATGGATACCCATTTTTACACTCTTTTTACTACACCGTATCCACATGTAAGTGTTCCTGTTCTACCATCCCTGAAGAATGCAAATGACCTTGGTGAAATATTGGAATATAACCATTCAACATGACGAGCTGAGTAGCTTGCACTTATCTCAATTCACATCACTTTTCTGGGAAACAAATAGCAAAACACTGCTTACTTGAATGTGGTGACAATTGGCATGAACTAGGGCACAAGCTTGCCGAACTTCTTCAAACGACTTTTTTCTTTGCAAAATATGCTCTGTTTGATGCAGATCCATAACACAAACAACATCCATCCGAGGCCTGGATGTAACAGTAGTGTGGCCAGATGCATCACTGTGATGGCTGCCAACACTGTCAGTAATGCTACGAGATTCTGAAAAAAAAATCAAACTATGTAATCTCATAGTTCAACAGTTACAACTTCAGTGAAGTTAGAAAATGGAGAAAACAGTAACATTATATGCAAGCCAATTTTTAAGTACATAGTACATAACATTCTATTTGAAGGGCTTGGGAGTAAAACACAGTAAGTGACATTTTGGTCATTATTGAGTAACAAAGTAAAAAAGAGCCATCCTTCAATTTTCGTATGTAATTACCATGTCATGCAATTTGCATCAGACTCAGTGAAGCCTTCTTAAAATTGGTAAACACAACACAAGAACACTCTATCTACAGAATAGCTTCTAATAACCTTTTTTCTTAATAAACTCAATAATCACCAAAATACCACTTACCATGTTTTACTCCCGAGCCCTTCATTTGCATTACTTCATAAACTTGTTCATTCAACAAGGTTTCCTGACTTCATCTTTAGTAAATTCAAGTTAAACTGAGCAAATTAAAAATTACATCATCAATGAGTAACGGTTACCCATAAATTGTCCACATAAGCACATATGCGTGTGTAAGGTAAATTTCAAGGTTTCATAAATACGCTTTAACAGATTGAGACAGAAATCTATCTCCAGTAATATCTAAATAAGTCGTTTAGATTATTATACATAAAAATAACATAGATTTTACTTCCCGTGCTGTAAAAAAGTAAACAGCCACAAAATATAAATGACTCACCTGGTATATCAGATTCCACAGTTGCAGGCATTTTCTTGGCACTTACATCAACACGTTTCTTTCATAGCAAGTTCTGTCCACTATCTTCAATTTCTGGAAGAGGAGGAAATGTTTTTGTGTTTGAACTGAGTAATGTTATTTTTCCTAGCACCCTTGCGTTATCCCCCAAAATGCAATACCGAAAACAAAAATCTCACATTGCCACTCTTGTATTAAAACCATGGTCCAGATAGCACAGTAAGTTTGCTTCAAGTTTGAAACAAGCTTTTCATGTCAAGTCAACAAGAACAAATTTGCTGTAAGCATATAATGGCAAGCTGTAAGCTTGCATCATGCTTGAATCAAGCCAACTAATTACCGTGTGTGAAACTTGCAGCAATCTTGACATGACAAGCTTGTCACAGAAAGCTGCATGTTTGAAACAAGCTTGCATCCAGTGCCAGATCTACAAACCGCGAAACCCTGCAGTGCGGGGGAGCCTGTGGATGAGCAATCCTTTATGGGCATCTTGCCCTTAACATACTCAAATAAAACACCACAGAACAAAGAAGAAAATACCACCGAAATATTGTAAGGTGAAAGGTTTCGTTCTTCATTTTAAGTTGGTTAATATGCAGTACTTTTCGGTTAAAATCCTCCATTTAATGCTTCCATACCACTAACTGAACATTATTTTCTTTCTAACTGCAAGTGGTTCTTCCCTAGATCTGTGGTGTGGAACTAGGAGTATAGATTTTACTGTATGTGCAGTGCTCGAAAATTTTTCTTCAAAACTAGGTGCCAGGAAACCACCTACTAGCAATTGTGCATACTACAGTATGTTTCAAAAGTCATGCAATCCAAACTTTGAAAATGTATATCATGAAAATCATAAGAGATATTTACACCGGGTTTTCTGCACTAAACTAATCCTGTAGGCTATCACTGGGTTTATAAATTTATGTTAGCATTTATCTAAATAAAAGCAATTGCATTATTTTAAAAAACATTGTTAATTTGCTGAAAACATCTGAGAACTGATTTTCAACAATATATACCAACTTTTAAACAATTTGTGGGATCATTTGTTGGTGTTTGACTGGTTGTAAAACAGTTGCTTTGTGAGGTACAGCAGAAGCAGGGAATTGTTATTGGAAAACCTCTCGCACATGAGTAGTAAAATACTCTTCAGCTATGTACACCAATGAATACGCAATGCTGAATCAATTTTTTAAAAAAAACAAAAAAAAAAAAAAGCGTGCACAGTAGCAGCGAAAGTGAGCGAAGAGAATTCAATGCAACCAGGGGAGGCCTAGGATTCTCTCAAAGAGTCCAATTTCGGCACAAAATCTTGCTGTACGATTTTTCACATAAATGTATAGCCAATACTTACACACATGTTGCATGCGACTACTTACTTTGGGAGCCCTTAAACCTGATTTGCTTACCTAAACACTACTGCATACCCAACCCAATGCATGACGAACTTCTGATAGCAAAAGCAGACCATTTACAGATATGTTATGAAACAGGTATTGGTTCATCATAACCAGCTGAATTGTTCTCCTTAAACAGCTTTCAAAAGTGATTTATCAAAAAGTTTGGTAACGGATCAGATTGTTTTATGTTTTTTTTCAAATTCTCCTAGCACAAAGACTAATTTTCGTAGAATTTCGGCAATCATTGTCACATGAAATTTGAACCTTCCTTAAAGTAATGAACACTGGATTTCGAAAACAGTTATTTATGTTGGAAAAAACAACAAATTCCTTACCAAGCATGCACGCTCCCCATGGACAAGGAATTCTCCGTTGATGGAAGAAACAAAGTATCGTAGACTACTGGGAATGAATGCGCAATAAAACAAAAGGAACTTGGGCCAAAAGTTTCATCTGCACATGATTTTAAAAAAAACGTCTGTGTGAAAAATACAACACAATTCTACCTAGCTCTCATGAGACATGCCGACCTCCTCAGTGGTTATCACAGCATGCTACGATGGGGATACCAGGCTCGAAAACCAGCCTGGGTATGGTTGTTCTATGTTAGTGTTCCTACCTTAATTTCATTCTATCATTATTCATCGTCGTCTCAATTAGCCAGAAGTGGCAGAAAATCAAATCAAATGTTTCCAGAGCTCTCTGTGTATGTGTGTATTGTATAGTATACACACACACACATTTTAGAACCTGAATAACAGCAAAAGCTTTGACAATGTTCTTTCACAAGTACGTATATTTTATATAGAATGGGCCTTTAGTAATATTTTGCAGAGGCCCAAAATTTCTAGATCCAGCACTGCTTGCATCATGCTCATATCAAGCGTGCCACAAACCTTCGTGCTATCTGGGTGGGAATGAGTGATGACTAGATGAAATTATGAAGGGATACTCACAAAGAACACCCATGTCTAGGGCAGGACTTGGGAACATAGGTGGCAAGTTCAAAATTTGACCACTTAATGAGCTGATCCACCAATCCAGCATCACAAATTGCACCCATCAAAACAAAAATTGCAATCTTTATGGTCAATTGTTTTAAAAAATTGACAAATTACAGACCAAGATAAAAAAAACTACCTTTCTTGGCTATTTTCTACTCCTTCATTTATAAGGGTCAGAATTCCAGGGTCATCATTTAGTTGGAACACTACAAAATGATCTTAGGAATCTCGCATTTTGTCATAGAAACACAGCTATTATGGTTTGTATTTATTATTATTTCAGAGGTTAGATAGTTTTCATTACAAATGGTTTAGAAACTTAATTCCAGATGCATAGTAAGCCTATAATTGAAGCAAATTTACAATACCGGAAGTATCTTCAATTGCTTCGAAAAACGACATACTCACTAATTTTGGCCTCGTAATCAGGAATCTGCAGTTAAAACAATGGCGGTCACGTCTAGAAATTGCAAAATAAGTCGAAATAAGTGGGTCCGTGAACGGAGTAAACACCCTTGATTTATGAAAAAAACAACTATTTTTTGCAATGATTAGCATCCAAAACTATGTTTATGACGACCCTGAATTTTAACTATGCTTGCCTAACCTAACCTTACCATGAATGGTTCGTGGGGCAAACATGTTTTCCACCTTTATGCAAGATGCCACATTCTCACATGTAAAGCAACCCATAGCGAACTTCACTTGTACACATCATCAAACATGGTTACCATAATTAGTGTATGGACAATCATAGCGGTAATATCTGCACGTTATTTTGCAATTTCTATATGTGACCGCCATATTTGAAAGCAATTGGAGATACTTCCGGTATTGTAAATTCATACCATTTACCTTGTAAACCCAACAGCAAAAGAAACAGTAGGCGAATTGTCCACCACCATTTTCATTCCATCTGAATTACACAATGTGATGACAATGAATTGAAATAAAGATGTCAATAAGTGGAGAACAATGTCTGCTTCGAACCAACATAGTTTCCTTCCTGGTAAATGTTCGATCTAGCACAAACACATTTCTTCTTTTTTACAGAAGAAACTACTTACGGAAAATACTTTCTATAGCATTGTACAAGTTCTTGAAGATATTTTCTTTCATTGAGAAGCTATTTTAGCAGAAATAAAAAAGAAACAACTATTTTTTTTTTACTATGTTTGCCTAACCTAACACTATGTGAATGGTTTGTGGGGCTATTGTGAATGGTCAGTGTGGCTACATACCCTGAACAGAAAAAAGAAACCATTACACACTTCCACAATGTCCCGCAATGTTATAGAAAGTAATTTCCGTAAGTAGTTTCTTCTGTAAAAATGAAGAAATATGTTGTGTTAGATCGAACATTTAATTCATTCCTTAAAAAGGTAAAAGTTCGGTATATCAGAGACACATTAAAATCGGATATTTTGTGTGTTTTGCATGGTTCGTACTTACCAATTGTGTATTGCGGAACATAGTTCAAGGTGCCATTATGCTTTTTACACGAAAACAAAGACAATTTTTCACATACAGAGTGATTTTTTTGATTCCTTTCTTTGCTTCCGTAACACACGTTATGGCAGGCACATTTTGACTCTAGTTGTGGGTATGCAGTGTTTCCAACTTTCTTCACTGAAAAATACCTACTATCGTGTTGGTCACGAATGAAAATTTTACACGGGTAGCTGAGGGATAGCCCCACAAACCATAATGCACGGTAGCTGACAGATAGCCTCATGAACCATTTTCGATAAGGTTAGGTTAGGCAAGCACAGTGAAAAAAAGGGGTTGGAAACACTGACAGGGGCTTACGTCATCAAACGTACGATGCATGCAGTTCACGTAGTGAAAGAAATGACAATTATGCGTCGGTGAGTTATTTCTCTTGAAAAATACATGATTTCCCGGTCATATATATTCCGCGATGAAAGAAAATACCTCGACGAATGTTGGAAAGCTTGCAGAAACTCATTTCCGTAAGTAGTTTCTTGTGTAAAAATTAAGAAATGTGTCTCCGATATACCGAACTTTTACCCTTAAAACAATACAGGATGTAGAATAAAAAAAAAAGTAGGGTAAATATGCGATATCGCTCAGACGGATTTCTTCAAATTTACAGAAGAAAGTACTTACTGAAATGAGTTTCTTTAGCATTCTGGACGTTCTTGGAGGTATTTTGTTTCACGGGTAACTAAAAACTTCGTATCTGAATGCTGCCGAACAATAATTAATCACATTTTACGTAAGAAACTTGCATTGCCTGCCATATTATGCCGTTGTTTCCATTGTGTGCGTGCAGATGGCGAGAGCGTCGAAAGTCACACGGTCTCGTCAGTGTTTCCAAATGTGCATTTTTTTACGAGATTTTTTTTTACTATGCTTACCTAACCTAACCTTGCCAGAAATGGTTTTTGGGGCTATCACGAATGGTTTTTTGGGGATATCCGTTAGTGGTTTGTGATGCCATAATGAACACGAAAGTAGGTATTTTTCAGATAAGAAGGTTGAAACACTGCATACCCACTCCAAAACGACAAAACACAAGCACGGCACGATGATCCATGACGAGTGCATGCCATATTGTCTGTTACCAAAGCGGAACAAGGAAGACATAATCACTCGTAATATGACACTATTTTATGGAAAAAGGCATAACTTCACCTTAAAGAATGTTCCGCAATGCAGAAAAGGTAAGTACCAGTGGTAAAATTAAGGAAATAAATGAGTTAAAGGTGTCCGGGCATTATCGCATATTTACCAAAAGTAGTGAAAATAGCGGTGGACAATTTGCCTACCATTATTTTTGCTGTTGACTGTACCATGTACTCTTTGAGTCTTCCATGGATGTTGGTTCATCAGACAAAAGTAAAAAGAAGAAAATTTTGTGCAAATAGAGGGTGGAGAGAGATGTGGGTAACATTATAGTATAAGGGAAACGGATTTCTTCAAAGTTACAGGAGAAAGTACTTACAGAAATCATTTTCTGTAGCGTTGTGGAAGTTCGTGAATGTAGTTTTGATCCATTTTAATGAGAAAACATGTCGTTTTCTGCGAAAATCTCTGTCCGACACGTCTGTCGTTGGAAAGGTTATTGTATAAGGAATTCAACAAACTAAATCCCAAGGCGAGGAAAAATTTCTTGGAGGAGAAAATCGAGAAAAACCGATGTTGTCCGGATATATGCGTGATTGAACGTACTGAGGACATTTTTTGATGATGAAACACATATTTAGGGGTGAAATGAGTGCTAATGAAACCTAACCTAACCTCGTAGGCATACCTCGTTCCCGTGAATGATTAGTGACAGAAAGTGTAAAAAGAAAAACGTGGCTCAGTCGGTAATGCGTCTGACCACCATGCTCAAGGTCCCGGGTTCGATCCCCGGCCGGTTCAAATCCGGGAACTTTTCTAACGATGGAAGCGGACCCGGCGCCCACCCAGCGTCGAATAACATGGGTACCTGGGGGAAACCCTGGGGGGTAAAGGTGGTCAGGGGCGTGATGCTGATCACATCACCCCCACTCATGACCGGATCAAGAAAGTGTGGGGCGTTACCCCCACACCCCCTATACGCCTTCATGGCGTGGTGCTAAACACAGGGGAGCACTTTACCTTTACATTTTTACTTACCCTACGAGATGCCAGAGCGCCGGCTGTCTGCTAGCACGGTTTTGTAAACAGGCAAGAAGGACGTAAACTAGACTCTAGCCCTGTTTCCCTGAACCAGTTCGCTATCGCCTGCCATAATGTGTTACAGAATCGAAAGAACAAGTAACAGTAAGTACACGGAAATGTAAGAAATAGACAATATCGTAGTTAGAAATGCATTATTTCACCTTAGGAAATGTTCCACATTCCAAAATAGGGTACTACTTTACTATACCGGAGACACCTATCAATGATTTATTTCACAATTTTTTACATTGCTAATGTACTATTCTACATTGCGGAACATTTCTTTAGGTGAAATAATGAATTTCTAACGAAAATAATGTCTATTTCTTACATTAACGAGTACTTACTGTTGTTCCTTATTTCCCACAAACCATCCACGGGTAGCCCCAAAAACCATTGACATTAGCCCAAAAATTCACGATAGCCCCACAAACCATCACGGGGACGAGGTATGCCTACTAGGTTAGGTTAGGTTCCATTACCACTCCTTTCGTTCAATTTAGCATATACGGACAATACAAGAGCGTACTGTGCTCTCGTGCAGAAAGCAAATGGCGGCAACAGCAATAGCGAGTCGGAAATAGATTCTCGTAGAAAACCACATGCATTCGCATTAAAATGGATCAAAACTACATTCCCGAACATCAACAACGCTACAGAGAATGATTTGCGTAAGTACTTTCTCCTGTAAATTTGAAGAAATTCGTCTCCGGTATAGGAAAGTGTTACCGCGAAATATATGATTTATACATGTTTCCCTTATACTATAATATTACCGAGATGTGTTATATAGCTGTGTAACTGACGCTTAGGAATGCACATGTTTGGTGTTTACTCACCGAATGTATGTTTGCTGCTGTTAAGATAAGCGATTGACAGCTATTTTCATTTTAAAATGCATTCAACAAATAGGCTAGTTGAATATGCTAATTACCTAAATGATGCATAATTGAGAATTCGTCACGTATTTAGGTTAGTACATTTTTACCATTAGGACACCTGTACTAGTTTAAAGCTCCCCTATTACTTCACTGACACAATTTGGCAATGTGAAATTTAAGCCACCACACTATTTTTTTTTGCACAAAACTTGGAACTGCCGTACGGTGGCTCAGGTTATCACTTCATATGAATCACTACACAACCACTTACATGGTTTAGATTACATATAATCTTCGAGAGATAATACGAAAACATAATTTCAAGCACTCATTTTCATTATGAACTCATTAAAGTTGAGTAATATTAAAAATAATTTACAGGTGATGGAAAACAAAAACATTTAGTGTTGAGGTACTGATCATCGCACCCTCTACCGGTAAGATAGTGAACGACGTGCATTTAAATCGAATGTAGCGCCTCTCATGGCATAACACAAAACTACTTGAATTAGCTACTGCAAATGATGCCAAACGGAGAAAAGTCGGGAAATATGGGAAATGCACTGTATTTGTATTTTTCTTACTTAACTTTGGTTTTCACTAACTGAGTTACAGTAACAGTTACTCATTTTCATAAGTAACTCAGTTACAGTTACATATTCTTTCAAAATAACCAACGTAAGTTATTTTTACAGTTACTTTCTGCTGAAAATTTTCATGGAATCAATTTTTCAATTTCAATTTCAATTTTCCTTTATTAAAGGGCGAGGTTCAGCCTGTGGCTGTTCAATTAATGATCATTATTTGCAGTCATTATTTGTAATCATTATGATGATTACACGTGTTTTGATTGATTGATTAATTGACTTGGTTTATTTTACTTCTTTCCCGCCATGACCGTAGCCAAGGGGAGGTCAGGGGAACTGAGCTGCCCCCTGGCATTGCCGTAACCCCACCCTGAAGTTAGGTAAAACTATTTTGTAACAGTGGCAAGTGAGATTGTAGACATATGCTCATAACTTGATGAAGGATAAATTCATATAACATGAATAGCAGCCATTACATTCGTTCATCTTGTTTATTAGCCGAAGTCTAAGTAACGGGAAGTAATTGAATCGTTTATTTCAGAAAATTTTATTAATTCTCAATATTCCACCAACCAATCGCCGAATAATCCAGTTAAAACCTTGACCTAATCTTATTTATTTGCGCCTTACCGCGTAGTATATTGCTAGGCCTATACCTTTTCTTTTCTTTTCTTGATATTTGGTAACAAATGATAATTAGCACAACGTGAAGCGCTAAGAATTGAAAATTCCAGCGCCATATTGCACGTACGTAATTTGAAAAGCTATAAGGCTATATTATTTTCATCATATTTCGGGATGAAATAGATGAAAATCGGAGTACTTCACCTAACTCTATATCTTCTCATCGCATTTGCGAAAATTGGATGAGAAGCCCAAAGCAGCCTCCACCAGGTAACGCAATGTTAAAACTGCGTTGGGATTGAACCAAGAACCTTTAGATTGAGTTGGGTGGTGTAGTTATTCATCATTCATCTTTCAGATGGTTATCACTCGCTTGGCCTACAGTATGATATACGCAAGAGCAGGGCCGGCTCTACCGTACGTGCAACATGTGCATTTGCACGGGGCGGCAAGCTCAAGAGGGTGTCAAAATGTATAAAAAATGGAAGCTGCATTATTTGAGGCAGTTTGGTCTTCTTGGGGCAAAGAAAATTCAAATTAAATCCATTTGTCAAGTCGTCGTAAGCGATTTAAAAAAAAATATTTATTGCATTTGTAATGGTAAACTAAAGTATGTCTGATAAAAGGGAAAAAACTCTCGGGTTCAGAATATCGTAAACGCGAACGAGAAAAAGAGCGCAATATAGAAAAACAAAGTGGAGTTTTGCACAAATTTCTGAAACTTGAGGCAAGCGATGAAGTGAAAGCCGAAGAATTCGAAACCGGTGATTCTGAACTCGTGGCAGGTTGTTCTAATTGCGATCCTGATGATAATGGTGTATTTCAGCAAAAAAGTGAAAGAGAATATCCTTTTGTCAGTGCTCAGGATGTATTATAAAGGGGTTTAGGGTTTGATACCTGGTAGAGGCAGGGAGTGCTTCGGATCCCACTTGAAACTGTAGGTCCAGTCCCGAGTAGCCTTTCTGTGTATAAAGTGGCCTTCAAACCAAACTCAAACAAACTAAGCACCTTATTGCTGTTCTGTCATTTTGAAGATGTCAAGAAGAAACAAAAATGCAGGACTTAAAAGTGTATTGATCAAGGACTCAGGCCTGTAGCTAGAATTGATCTCCAGAGGGGGCTCACGGGTTATCAGGGGGGAGGGCCTTTGTAAACCAAGTCCATTTCTAAAAAAATAACAGTATTAAATGAAGTAAATTATGTGTGTGCGAGAGAGGGGATCATTAAGTTATATAAAATTTATACTACATTTTCTACATGTTTTAAAACAGCTCTTTGTGTGTTAATTGGCTGATACTGAAATCATTCCTTAGACACTCCATACTACTTTAGATCATACAGATATTTATATCACACACACAAAAAATGCACAATATTCAACCACAGTGCCTATAGTACATTTCACCCCCAGCCGAAGCAATGAAACTCCTCTTCGTTCCCAAAACTTGGGAGCTGTTGACCTTTGATGCAGATGCGGAGGGAATTTGCATGATGACATCAAAGTCACAGATTTCCGTCTAAACGGGAGGTCACAACAGGGGCAGCGAAAGTACAGACAAAGAAAATTTCCAATGAAGAAATTTTCTAAAGTTTAGAGAAGAGAATCTTCTAAATACTTACAGCTCATAAACAAGATGAGCGAATGTAATAGCTGCTGTTCGTGTTGTGTGGATTTATCCCTAAAGTTGAGAGCTATCTACATTTTCACTCTTCACTGCAAACAAATTATACAAAATAGTTTTACCTAATGTCAATGGGGACTGATGGCAGTGCCAGGAGAGGGGGGCTGAGCCCCTTCCCCTCTGGCCCCTACCTTGCTACGGGCGTGGAAGGACTATAGAGATTTTCAAGGCAGCGCTCGAAGTGAAAAATGTATCTGGGATGTAACGAGTGCACTCACGGTCCCCGAAATGACGTGTCAATCATACCCCAGCACGGGGCCAAACGTCGTTATGTGTACGGGAAACCGGTCGTGAATCTCACGGTCCAGGTTTTCAAGTTGTACTGAGACGGTCGTTTATTGTCATACTATTGCGAGGCGGGGATAAATACCTTGAAATGTTACACTGCTTTGTTTACCTTTGATATGTAGATTCGAACAATCATAACACACTAATAGCATAATATCTGGTACCTGAAAAAACGTCAAATAACAACACTGACGAACGGTAAAAAGTGAATATATATTGTAACTACAAAAAAAAAATATTGCAATCAACAACTGTTTACAAAGACTCCTCAAACGCTCACTCATTCACTCTTTCTCTCTTCCACACCTCTGAGGTATTTTTACATGTGAAGTATAGATACAAATCACGGATCTCATTAACATATCATTCCTTTTTTTGTTTTAAACCTTAATGTGAATTTAGGGCATTTGTCTGCCAGCTCCTGTGCTCTTTTAAATTAACTTAAGTGCCAGCCCTCGGAAAGCGGTTAACTAAGACAATGGACATTTCCACTCAATTTTTTTTACAACAATTTTAAAAACTACACCCTGGAAAAATGGCCCCTGCAAGTTCTCGCGTGTCTCTGCGTCCAGTTTAAGGCAGAAACGAGACTTCCAAAGTTGGGAGGCTAGCGTTGCGCTGAAAACACGCCGCCGCCATGTTACTACGTCACTCCTTAGGGAGAGCTCGTTTGTCGTCTGCTTCGAGCGTCCAGTTCCGGATGGGTAGCCCACGGTGAGCAAACACGTGCAGCAGTTTTACAAATCTGTACCGATTTAAATAATGGAAGAAGGAGCGATAGGAAGCTATGCTTTGTAATGATCATTCTTCTATGAAATATCCGTGCTGCTCACGTGCAAGATAAATGAAAGGGTTCAGCTGCGGGTGTGTTCTCAGGCAATGCAAAAAATATTGCTTATAAAATTGGTTGCTGACACGACACTCAAAAATATTTTTTAAACTAATATTGATCGATATTTACCGTAACCTATGTAGTGCAAAATAGGAATTTTCACATTCTTAACTTTATTTATAAAGCCTATTTAACTTTCTTTTCCATAAAGTAATTTCAGTTTGTGTTCCATTTCTGTTGCGCAAATTATGATCAAACATTTTTGTGCAGATAAGAGAAAACACACTGAGAAGATTACATTAGTTGCATAGTACATATCTGTACTTAGTTTATGTATAATTATTACAAGGAAATAATGTGTATAACCATGGGCGTATTTAAGGGGGATTCAACGAGTCCAACCCCTCTCTTTTTTGGTTCACTAAAATTACCAACTTCCTTGTTCTATCCCCTTGTTCATAAAAAATTCCTTCGGACTTATTTCATTCTCTTAAATTAGAGACGTATAGGACAAGATACGGATGGGAAGGAAATTTCGTAATTCCACACACCAGATGGTGCTTCAGACCAATATCTGCAATTTCCTGATAGTTTCGTAATTTCTGCGATAAGAAACTGCATTGAGACTATCAAATCAGTTATTTTTTCCCCCTCGAATCATATTAAAGAAATTTGGTTCTTAAAAACGTAGTGACAGAAGATGAACAGAAAAGTATCAATACTTCGTGACTACAAACACACAACTTTGTCGGGTCCAACATCCCCTCCCCCCATGCTCCCCAACAAGCTTCCGGCCAGCAGTGTCCTGGATTTTCACTTACGAAATAAAGCAACCCTAATCATACCAAAAGTTGATCCATCCCCCCCCCCCGTGAACTATATATACACGCCCATGTGTATAACAATATCCCATACTGAAATGGTACGATATAATTATTTTGAATTTTGTACTGCGAAAAAAGCCGCCTCATCTCGTTACCCCGAACGGATTAATTGGTTGGTTCACAACTTCACCACTAAGGATCCTATCGAGACGAGACATGGCATCCTTGGTCTCGTTCTCGTTGAGAGTTGTAAATGTCTGTCTCGTGTTTATTTGTAAATGTCTCATTGACAGTCTCGTCTCAATTTATAAACATCCGTCTCGGTTTGGGAGGGCAATTCTCGTTCTCGTCTCAAGTCTAGAAAAATATAGAATTAACAACGTATGCAGAGGCTTATCATTATAAATACAAAAAAATCCTTTCTTAATATTTTATTATTATTATTATTATTATTATTATTATTATTATTATTATTTTTGACTCCTCGTTTCGACGGTACAGCCTTCGAAAACTAAATATTATCCTGCTTATATATGCAAACCAAACTGCTGATTCAGAATTACCAGGAATGAACTGGCGTTGTAATTATTATACACAAAATTCATGATTTATCTCAGAAAGTCGCATGTTCCAGGTTTGACTCTCGACCTGGGCATGACTGTTTCCTTGTGACTGACATTTCATTGAACTGGAAATTGTTACATGGGAGGATGTTTGCTCGAGACTTTGGGGACATCTAGGGGGATGCTTCTATTGTTAATGTTAGTGTTGCTCACGAGACGAGGCATGTTCCGTCTCGTCTCATAAAAGGAGATGGGACAAGTGAATGTTTTCGAAATGAGATGGGACAGAAGAAAAAGTTCGTCTCTTATCATGGCAGGTTGGGTGATACTTAGATTGTGCAGTTGGTAGTAGAGTGTGTGTGGGGGGGATGTACTCCTGCACCCCGACTTCGAATACGGCTAAATACAAAAATTTGCAATATATATATATTAACTGAAGAAAACTGTCATTTACTGCAGGAAATTGAAAAACTCACCGTACCTTTTTAAACCGTATCACCTCTTATATTGCAGAAATTGGTGGGTAAACCTGTGTGTTCTAAAAGTATTATCTTAAAATTTGTGAAGAAAATATTATGACGAAAATAACTGTAATTCCAGAAAAGGCATTCCTATAATATTAAGTTCTTGCCAGTCAGAACTAACCTATGTATTCGCAATGAACAAGGCTGTTCACGTGTTCAGCCATTGACTGTTACAAGGTTTGCTTTGGCACCCTAATGGGAAAACCCTCTACCGAGTGGCTGAATTTTAGTAAATACTACTATACTGCTAGGGCATAATTCATCTCCAAGAAATGAAGCACAGATTTTTGCACTGGAAGTTGTAAGATACTTGTTTTACACAGAAGCAAGTGAATTTTCTGTCGCTTCCGCGGCTCATGCTAAGTTGTCGGGATAAGCAGAAGCCCCGCCTGCACGCATTTCTAAGTGATGACGTCAGAGGACCTCCTGTCTGTGGAGAGGACGTTTTCAAATCCGTGACGTAGTAGGTGAATTTCAGCGGTGTTTGAAGGCGTGTTTCTCGAGAACCGAAACAAATATCGCCGAGATATTTTGCACATCTCATGTTTGTGTCATTATCTGTAAAATGAATGGATTTAAAACGTTTTTCATGTCAAAGTGGAAATGTCCATTGGGTCGGCGTGGTTAAATCTTTCGTTCGAATGAACGTATGCATCCAGTCGTAAGCACGACATTATACAAGTTTCTCGGACGGGGGTAATACACATAAGCCTCTCTCGTCCAATGAGAACAACTACACAATTACATAGCGATGCAAAAACTTAATTGGCTCCAGCTGCCGGAAATACACAAATCAATCGTCGGCGCGAGCAAAAATTACATCAAAAACCACTATGCAACAAATAATGCTACTTCACGCGCACGACCTTGCAATAAAAAAAAACCTACGCTTTCCACAATTTAAAAGTACTCATCAGTCATGTATTGACAAATTAAATGGCGCGACGGGGCGGTCGGTTACACAAAAAATGGAGCACACTTTGACAATTTACACTAAATATTAAGGAAATGAAATGGAGCTTCTAACCCTGAATGCAGACTATTAAATTAGAACATCTGAACATGAAATAACCCCTTTTACAACAATACCAAAAATTATCAGACACGGCAGTTAGGTTTGGGGTTTCCTGAGTCACTTTGAAAATAAGTGAGACTTCGGCGTTAACAGTACGGTGTTCATACTAACAATGCACGTTTACATGGACATAAGACCCTCTGAAGAATACTGTACCGGACTCTGCAATATTGCGTGGTCATTCATCTCTCCTGGACGCGGGACTTGCACACGGTTCCTTTGTGGCGAAATTGTTCTCCGAGGTCGATCGCGACGAAGAATAATTGCGACGATATGGTGTACTTGCACCTCCTCAGTACTTCGGGCGTTCCTCTTGTCACTAGCGTCGGGTGTACGTGGTCACGCGCCGGTCCGGAATCTCTCTAGCGTCGGGCATCAATTGGGCGTCGATCTGCAATCATCTCTCTCTGGTAATGGGCTTCGATAGGGCGTCGTTCTGGAGTCGTCCTTCCCTCTCTCTCTCTCTGGTCTGGTAACGGGCTTCAGTTGGAACGTCGATCTGAAAACGTCCTTCGGGCTTTAAGCAGTGGTTGTTTTCGGCGTCGTCTGGCTGGCTTCTGCATCGTTGCGGGTGCCGGGGAGGCGACGGACTCCCTTTTCTATCTCCTTTAGCCGCCCATAATTATGTAGTCCACGCTTGGCAAAAACAGATCACCGCGTAATCTTCACCAAAATAAGGCGCACGCTGGTAACTCTCTATCTGCAATTTGCTCACGGTACTTAAGGAAACGAAGTCCACGGACACAAAACAATAACCACGAGAGAGTGTAGCGCAGAGATGCTCTCTCTATGAAATCCGGGTCAAAAACTGTGTCTGGAATGGTAGTACCGCATATTTATAAGAGATTCAAATTCGTCCGTTGAAAAGCACGCTCAAGGTGGCTTGGCTTCGGTTTCGGAGGAGATGCGAATGACCTGTGTCCATTGTCTTGAAACGCGGTCGGCAGCGCGTCCTCGATCCTTGCAGGCTTGGGCTCCAGCTGATTTTTCTGGTCATCCGTGAAGAATGGGTTTGCTCACCCGCTGTTACTTCAAGCCCGGTAGCGACGAAAATAATCCTTTATTTTCTCCGTGTTGGTGCAAATATGTCATTTTCTAAGCGGCGGCTGTCACTCAGGAAAAACCCGTCTCCCAACTCCCGACGTCTGGCTCGGATACAAATTTATCCACAAAATCAAAAACCTCACACTTTTATATTTGAACATAAAATGAATCAATAAACAAAAAATAATTTATATCGAACTGAGTTTCACATGTCACTAGATACCGTGACAGGGAGATCTTTGGACGAGCCATGGGGTTAGTTAGGGGCGGGGGTTGCTCCTATGATTTAACATGGTAACAATTAAACAACTGGTGGGATGCTTTGCGAAAATCTTCCTAGATGGGGGATAACATCCAATCCCATCCGCCCTCACTTCGAGCACTGCTTCAGGGCTCTTTCAGAAACAACATCAATTGTGTTGTCACTATCTTTTTATGGCTAAGAGGTTTGAAAGAACGACCAGGCTAATGCATCCAACAAAATGAGATTTGCTAATGAAGTTGCTCAGAAATGTGTTTTCGGAGTAGTTCTTGAAGAAACGGTTGCTGATGTTGACATAATTCAGGTGGTCATACAAAAAGTGATAATTAGTCAAGAGTTATAACAGTTGGATCAGCCGGACCCTGTTACCGAGTGGTTAGCACATCGCGCTGCGACGCCAAGGGTTCCGGATTCGAATCGGGCTTGGTTGTTTGTGAATGTCCATTCATCAATTTCATCATTTCATCGCTCATCACCATCTTCGCAAATTAGCCAAGAGGCACAAAACGCGAAGTAAAATAAACTAAATCAATCAATCAATCAGTTGGATCAGATGTAGATTTGCTGGTCCCGCAGTTACACTGGCCCCGAAGTTCCCTGTCTTTTACAGTATCCAAAGAGCTCATTGAATTTCACCGAGATGTTCCTAGACATCTGTTTCCTCATGGGCATTAAATGGCTTCTTTTTCTTCTTTTTATTTTTTTATTTTTAGGTATAGTGGTGTTGGGAAGACAAAAGCAGTAGAACTTGTTATCATCTGATGCAAAATCAGGCAGCCACCTTCAGTCAAGGAGGATGTTCTGAAGACGAATTGATTGCGAAAGGAAAAAATGTTTATTCTGGTCTTCCTTGGATTGAGTAAATACAAACATCTAGATGAAGCTCGTAACTTCAGACCCATAATTCAAACAAGCAAATCATATTAAAAAGCTCATTCTGATTTGGATGAGCTCCCTCCAACTGCCTCAGCAGCATGTCAACATATTTTCAGGGCTCACTTACAAATGCAGACATGGTTTGGAAACAAACTAAAACATATTGACTAGGGATGAGGAAAAAAAAACTTGGCCAAGATTTGAAACCAATGACAACCTCGTAATCTGTTCCTCGCGGTGGCTTTAGTGGCTGCAGGGCAGCTTGTGGAGACATTTCTTTGGTTGCCGCAGACCAGGATACAGCTGCACTGCTATGTGCGAGCACTGCAACAGACTTTCCTGCCAGAATTCTCTAGTGTTTGCTGCCGAAAATTAACTAGATTTTGAACATTAGATGTAGAATATCATACACCCTTCTAAATAGTGTGTGTATGTGTGCATAAGATGAAGAATATTTTCAAAGAGGACTAGACGTGTTACACTCTGTCCCGGGAAACTCTGGAGCAAGCAAACATAAACATGTCCTCTGTGCAGGTAGGACTCAAGAGGGTCCGACCAATGAGTGCATGGAGGGTAAACGCGGCTGCAGCTACCAGCTGTTTGCAGTAGCGCGAACTCCTTTGTTCCGTCCACTCGCTTTATCCCATTATCTACCATTGTGCGCGGCACTGCCCCACAGATTCCCGGTACAGAGCGTAACTAGGCTACGGAAAGGTATTTGAAACAATCATGTGTAGAGTTCAACAATTTGAGAATGGCAGACAAGAATGATATTTTTCTGAGGTAAGTAATGCAAATATTTGCACACATGTTATTTTAATATTTTCAAAAGAAGACAATAAAAAATGTATATTCTATCTATCAACGTAACATGGGCTACTTTGAAATGCTACAAAATATTAAAATTATTGTTTAAGTGTAGCACCTATGAACAAAGGACATCAAAATGTGTGCATTCAGTACGTTAAGAAACTCAATTTTTGCGGTAGGCAGCGAGAGTTGGGGAGTGCACATTGTGAGTGAAAGCGAGCGCGCGCTTTCAAATTTTACTCGATACACGGCACATTTTAGTAGAAATCTTGTCATTATTGGTATCAAATTAAATATACTATTATACTCTACAAGTTTTGTTGGGATAATTTTCAAATATTATCATTCGTAACGAAAATCCAGTTCCAAAAAGAAAAAGTAAGTATAAAAATTTAAATTTTCTTTCATTTTGTCTTAAAATTACCCAAAAAACCATTGGAAATATTTAAAACATAAAGGGGGCTAAATTCATAGAGAATAATATTGGCACTGAAATTATAAAAAAGTACGTCCTGATATGACCACTAGTTTCAGAGATATGCATGATTTCTTGAAACGCTGCATATTAAATGTTCAGGGGGACGTAGAGAAGCGGAATTTTGGGAAAATACATCTCTTATGATGACACCAAGATTCAGGTTTCCCCTAATTATTTCCGACAACCCTCCATTTTTTGCCTTCGTTGTCTGGGCTATAAGGATATTGTATCATTCTGTATTTGATTACACCTGAAAATGCTCTTGTGTGAACATACAAGGTCAAATAACAAGACACGTAAATGTACAAATTATAATTTATTGCATACGAAAATATTTGTATCTGAAACTGTTGAAAGTCTAAAACACACATGCTAAGTTCAGAAATGCGGAGCGCAGCGTTATTTCCTGTTTAACAAATTAATAACTATTTGACTAGAGGTTCTCTCTCACAACAATCATGTGTAATAATATAGAATTTAAAGACCTTGTGGAATGATTAATATCCGGTCATATAATTTGTACAAAGCTTTAGAACAAAGTTAAAAAATGCAGCAATTGGACACTTATCTACACTTAATATCATCTTTGTACCTATCATGTTACAGTTCAGCTCTACTTTGTTAGAAATGTATTTCGACATTGACTAGACTAGTCTCAAATCGTAAATTTAAGTGCAAGGTCTGAAGGAACATTTCTGAATGGTTAAGTTAATACAAGCATATTGTAATTGTAGCTTTCTAGTGTAATTTTCTGCAATAAAATATATTCCTACTACATTTCATTGAATATTCCTGCAGGATCCTTGCACTAAAAATAAATTCGGCGCGTTGTTTATTGTCGTTCGCTTTTGAAAGTATCCACTTTGATGTTAACTGTAGACAGTCTTAACTGGAGACGAAGGAATATATTTGAAGTAATCATTGTTGAAGTAGCTAAGAATCAAATTTATATGCGTGTTTTATACATTATGGACAGTCCTAAAACAAATCGTAAATATCTCATTCTGTTAATAAATAATAAATTGATAACACAATTATGTAAATACACACACACACATGTGTAGATTGTTTACAAATATTGTACATTCTAATGTATTTTTTCACTGTTTACAATATTTCAATTGGTCTAAAATTCAACGGCAGATCCCCCAGCCTTGTTCAAATGTTTAATTATTGTGTTTTTACACATTGTATATAAATTATGCATTATAATAAAATATCCCAATTTATTCTATACATTTCTAGAGACATGTTATTGTAGACGAAACATGGACGAAATTGATAAAGTTTTTCTTTTGTAGTTACACAGGATAGTGTAATTTGAGAGCACATATTGTTCCATCTTCAGTTAAAACTGCAGCAAGAGCCAAGGACTTATTTTCCAAGAAGAATCTTCCTCGAGGCTCCGAAGTTCTGTCCTGATTGGCTGGCTCCCTTGTTGGTGCCTGCTTGGAGACCAATGACGGTCTCCCCTGCCCTCAGTTGCTCTTCTGTCCACTCTCTCCTGTGCTCCTCGGATGGCCTTGGACCAAGCCATGGGCCACGAAATTCGGGATGTTTGTAAGCCTGTGGAGATGATAGTCAATTAGAGAAATAACCTGAAAGAAGATTCTGCAAATCAATTTGTTGATTGCAACTGATTGATATTTAAGAATTCATGTGGAGATGAAGAGATACGATTTAGTGTTCTCAGCATTACTTTTAGTCTTCATATAAAGGTCAGTCAGTAGAAAACAGGCCACCTCCTTAGTGGCGGCCTGGTGGTCTGGGTCTATGGGTGTGCACCTTGGCCTCACGCCCAGAAGAAGTGTTGTTACTCCCACCCAATTATTCCCGCCAGTTTCTGCTAATCGCATTAGTAATCCAAGTTATGACGTACCTTTCCCTGATAATGAGACGATAGCAGAGTCATGTTTCATGAACATCTATAAAAAATAAGGTTTATTACAAATTCGAAATACCCCAGTGGTTTCTTTAATCGATCACGTGAGAAGATGTGTTGTTTGGTTCTTTTCGAGACCTGTAGAAAATTCAGCATTGGACGACCTGACAGAATCACTCAAAACGCTATACCGATAAACTGCCATGGCTTGTAAGGGATAATAATATCACCAGTATTTTGTGTAATTACTGTGTTTTAATAATGTATACGAGGGTCACTATTTATATTTTGAGCCTAACAATGAAAAAACAGGAATTTGGCATTGAAAACTGCTTTATTGTTTTTCGAAGTATTCTCCTTTATGGTCAATACACTTTTGCATTCGTTCGAATCATTTGTCAAAGCAGTTTTTCCAATCTTCTTGAGACGCCTCCATAATATGGTTTTCGAACGCATCAACGGCGTCTTCCGCCGACGAAAATCGTTGTCCACGCAATTTATTCTTGACATTCGGGAACAAGGAGAAGTCATTGGGTGCCAAATCAGGACTGTACGGCGGATCAATTCGATTTTTTGACTGTTCATAAAGTCGGTTGTTAGACGAGATGTGTGACAGCTGGCATTGTCTTGATGAAGAATGATCCGACGGCGTTTGTTTGTTTTCCATATTTGACCGAAGACCTCTGGCAAACAAATTGTTGTGTACCATTCATAGTTGACCGTTCTACGTTCCTCTAAAGGAACAGTTGCCACATGACCAGTTTTCCCGAAAAAACAGGCGACCATTTGTTTCGATGTGCTTCGAGCGCGAACAACTTTTGTTGGATTGGGTTCATCTTGAAACACCCATACAGTCGACTGCTGTTTACGTTCCGGCTCATATGAATATATCCATGATTCGTCACCTGTTACAATCTCATATACGTCTTTTGAAGCACCACGATTGTATTTATTGAGCATTTGTTTGCACCAATTGACGCGAGCATCTTTTTGAGTTTTTGTCAAATTGTGTGGGATCCAACGAGAACATACCTTTCTCACAGCTAAATGATCATGCAATATTTTATATATGCTGGTGGAACTAATGCCTATGGTTGCCTCAATCTCACAGTATGTCACATGACGATCTTGCAGTATTAGGTTTTGCACAGCATCAATGTTTTCTTGAACAACAACTGATTTTGGACGACCTTCGCGAATCTCGTCGGTGAGCGAATGGCGGCCACAGTTAAATTCGTTATACCAGCGTTTCACAGTGGCAAAGGATGGAGCTTCATCGCCAAATGTGGAAGTAAGTTGATCGATGCACTCTTGTCTTGGTAATCCACGTCGAAGATCGTAAAAAATCATCGCACGAAAATGTTCACGAGTTAATTCCATTTTATTGTTGTCGCGCAATCTCCAAGGCAACATAAACAACACAAATGAAGCTATTGACAAAACATTTGAAGTACGTTATGGTCAATAATGCCAGACGATTCCGTGCAAACGTCAAATCGCGCCTAACTTCAATCAGTGTTGCCAAGGCTCAAAATATAAATAGTGACCCTCGTATTATACTTCTTCAATGTAAATATGTCCCATCAGAATCCCAAGTTTAATGCCACATAAACATAGTGCCCTAAGCTTAGAGACCAGAATCCGGCTATACAAAACTCTCATAAGACCAATATTGACCTACGCGGCTCCAGCATGGGCACACGCAGCACGTAGCTATATCCACCGCTTACAAGTGATCCAAAATAGAACCTGCAGAATGATCTCCGGACATGAACGGAGCACCAGGATAACCCAGCTGCACGAAGACCTAGAACTCACACTATTACCACAAGTAATCAACTACAAATGTCAAGGATTCTGGGCTGCGATTCCCAATCATGTGAACCCGGCAGTACGCAACATAGCCTCCCAACCAGTCAGAAGATACACATACGCCATGCCTAGACCATAATAATATACCTCACCATCCAAACAAACAGTCTACAGTCCCCAGTCCGAAACTATACTGCAGGCTCCGTCAGCAGAAGAGCACTTGGACGAAATGCATGATGACAAATTCCATCACTCTCAAGTTAAAAATCCAAATCAGGAGTTAGGGGCTTGGCCCGATACTCCAAACATTGCACGTCACGTCAACTTCGGACTTCGGACTTACACGGCCTCAGAGTCTGTACCAGTCCGTAGTTAGAGATCGGTTAGTTCATCGAACTCTCCAGCCTAACTGTTGCCTATTTTTGGGGGAGCAGGAAAAGGTTTTATAAGTTCTTGCCTTCACTCCTCTCACCCAACAGGTCGTTAGGTGCCGGGGCTTGCCCCGAGTTGATACCTTCCTGGAGATGAGGCCTGCTCGAAAAGGTTTTATAAGTTACACGGTCTCAGACACTCAGACAGTTGCCGACTCTCTCAGATACTCCGATACAAGGCTCGTTGAATTGAGACAGTTTCTTACTGAGCCAGATGGATGCACAGAGAATGAGCGCCGTGTCTATAGGTCCCACTGAGTAATAAACTGCTGGGGTGGGTTAGCGCTATTCTAAATAGTGCGGTCGTAGCTTAGATAAGATGCACATTACTGAATGAGAGGACGGCGTAGAGACTTGCGTAATAAACTGCGAGAGCGGTTTAGCGCTATGCTAAATAGTGCGGTCGTAGAGTTTGGGGCAAAAGACAACATGGAGCAGTTGTTAATGGATTGTAACGGAAAGATGTATATACGGAAAAAGGCAGCGGTGTAAATAAAAGTGTACATAGAAGAGATATCCGTGACACGTTTATATTTACAACATTACACATTACTCGTACTGTCCTAGGTTCGAATCTTAATATTTTTTCCTCGTCTCTAAAAATTAAACACACTCTAAGCTTGAAATGAAAAAAATCTGACTTTTTGATTGAACTAACTTATTAAAATAATAGTTTTAAAAGATACTCACAGTTCTCCCTACAGCAAATATCGTCATTGTGACTCTTGCGATGTCCTTCTTGTCCCAGAGGTCGACCGACTGGAACAGATCCACGTCTGGAACTCCGTACTTCGAGCAAGCCTTCTGGAACCTAAAAAGCGAAGAGAGCACATGGTGAACGTGTGCGAGTGAAGAGTAAACACATACAAACACAAAACAAGACGATAATAATAGCCTTAAGTTTGGACAATAAATAATAAAGTGCAGTCAGGACAAAATTGATATTGTTAGGGACTTACTGAGAAACACGCTAAACTTATTGCAAATTACACTTTATCATGAAAACAACCTTGCATTGTGTATTGGCCAACTAAAGAATTTTACTATTATTACTTGTGTGCCAAACAAGGAAAATAAATTTCAGGGCGTGTTTTAATAATCCCGCAAGAACGGGAAAAGGAAATCGGTAGGGATGGAAAAGGGTGGATATATCTTGCTCAGGATAGGGACAGATGGAAGGCCTGTGTTGCAGAAGCCTTAAACCTTCGGGTTTAGGAAGGCTAGAGAGTTAGTTAGTTAGTAAGAACGGTAATTTTGTAGCGACTGTACGTACAGACGAGCCAAAATCATCATCTTAATCATCATCATCATTTTCTACAGCGCAATAAAATGTACATGTTAATTTTGACAAGAAAAAACACATTAACATTGAGTCAACCTTGTCCAGATTTTCTTCTTGACTTTGCGGCTAACATGCAAGTTATTAAATAAAAATAAACTTATGTGAATTTATATTCTTACTGGCTGATGTTATCCATCATCTTGTAGTCTCCTCCTGATACGTTGATCTTCTGGATTATACCTGGCTGAAGACGGTTCATCAATTTACACAATAGGATACCATCCCGTAAGGCTTCCTCGTAAGGTAGATCTGTAACAAAAGTCACATAACAGCAATGTAACCTAAGAAATCAGCATGAATAATTTGATCACTGCGAGAGCTTACTGATTGTAAGCTCTCACCTCATAGATGGCAGACCAATCATCGTAGTAGCTTCTGCCCTCTTGCGAAGGAGTTTGGAAATTCTTGCACGCAGAGGGATTGATAGTTCTCGCAATAAAATGCAGAACACCACCTTACCCCTGAACATTTACTGACGCTGAAGTAAGAAAATGTGTACTTCATTCACCTTTTAAGGAAAATTTTAAAAAACTAAAAAGAAAAATGTGACGATTTATATATCATCTTTTTAATTTTAGAGAACGTCAGTATTTTTTGTTTAGCATTTTCCCAAGTTATCAAAACTCGATTTTGGTGGCGGAGTTGTTAGCACATCTCGCTAGGACTAGGGTTACCAGATCGTTGTAAGGGAAATGTAGGACATGCTGTCCCAAAATGTAGGACATTAAGTCAAAATGTAGGACGCAACACATTCTCAATAAGTAATACATATTTCTATAGAACACGTTAGGAAGTAGTTGAAAAATAACACTTTTCAGTTTTTAAAAAAATATTTCCCAACGAATGTTTAAATGCAAAATTTCAAAACTTGCAATCATACTAATCAATGCACCTCTTACTACATGATTTAAGTGGTACTTCTCAGAGGAGACAATTTTTATCAAAATTTCAGGTTTAGTCTAACTATACATTGATGTTAGAGTGGACAGTCAAACTCGTTGAAATTGTAGGAACCAATACCAAACATTTTACAGACTTTATGAAAAAATAATTTCTCTCGTGAGTCTGTTGTGCTGATGGTAATGAAAGTACTCTCTCAACATTTGAATTATGACCTGTAATGGCAAACAAATATTCAGCAATTACTGTAATTTAAAATGGTTTAATCTTGGGTAGTTTTTAGTTCAATAACAGGGTATCTATCAAAATAATACATCCAGAAATCTTGTCTTTTTCTGGACGTTTCTAGATCCTACTTAGGTAAAGTTGGAAATTAGTAATTAAGAAAATAAGTATTTATTTAATGAAAATCCCTTCCAAAGAGCCAGTTAAGATGAAATCTGAAGCTGAATTTAAGAAGAGAACTACATCTGCTATTTCATATTAATGCATCCTGAACTGTGTTTGGCAGACAAGCAAGGCTTTGGTGTTTGGACTCACAGCCAGTATAATCTTATGTGGGGTTTGTGTCGGTTGTCCCTATTGTCACGTACACAAACTGCGTTGCTTTTCTTTGAAATAAAGGACCATAGATGGCAGCATGCAAGAGGAACAACGGTTATAAAAGATGCTGCATAAATAAGTTTGGAAAGTGGGTAAGAGATGGCACCACCCAGGAGAACTTATACGATTGTAAATAGAGACAACGGAAAGAGCAGATGTGATGAAATAACGATTGTATATATTAATACTAATTATAAGGAAATAAATATATAAGTTTAAAGTAATAACAGGATATAAATAAGGAGAAAAGGGGAATGATCATTCAATAATGACATAAGCGATTAATATACAAAAGTAAAGAAGTCGAATTGCAATTTCGATTTTGGGTCTTTTACAGTTCCCACGAACTTAGAGTTTCGTGTGGCTTTTGGGTTGTTTTTTCCCAGGTGTAGCGCCATCTCACGGCAGCACCCAAGCACTTTTGGAAGCGCATACATTGTAGCTCCAAGTTAAGGTTAGCGCCGGCCAGGCGGCGATCTTTAACTAACCCCTTTCTTCTTTGTTTGTCTGGGAGATCGATTTTATTAATATTTCCGTCAATTTGAAAAGATCGATAAAGAAAAGAAAGAAGAAAAAGTACACAATATGTATTAATTGCAAGAAGAAGCAGCCTTAGGAATTATAAAAGGAAGAATCATTTATTAATTATAAGAAGAAGAAGCCTTATAAGAAGAAGCAGCATTATTAAGAAGAAGGCAATTTAATTATTAATTGCAAGAAGAAGAAAATTCATTAATCAGAAGAAGAAGATGCCATACTGATTATAAGAAGTAGATGCCATATTGATCAGAAGAAGATGACATATTGATTAGAAGAAGAAGAGGCTACAAGAAGAAGATGCTATATTAATTATAAGAAGAAGATGCCATATTGATTATAAGAAGAAGAAGCTCGAAGAAGATTGGTTAAAATTAATAAAAAAATAAAAGAGAAAATTACTGTATGAAAAGACTTCAAAAGATATGTAATATTTGTACATGATTAATCAAGAATATAGGACGAATTGTACCCTCAGTAGTGGGTTAAATCTGTTGTTTCTTTCAATATATTTGTAGCGTTAGTAACCCTGATCTGTACCCAGAAGTATCTCATTGTTTCTACCCTGTGCTAAGCTGGCAGATGCTTACGCGAGGGACGTGGCACTATATGTTTATGACTATCCATTCATCCATCTTATTTTAGCATCATTCATCCTCATCTTCGCGATTAGCCTATGGGGCAGAAAAAAGTGAAGTAAAATAAACTAAATCAACCAATCAATAGCAAGAATTTTTGACCACAAGAATAATTTATTGCCTTTTTATTGACTTCTTGACCTACTTGTTGATTTCTTTACTTTTTCTTGACTTCCATGACTTTCTTGACTGGCACACACCCTGAAGAACTTTGTTCTCTATACTCCTGCTTTACAATCAAATTATATTGAATAAGAATGTTCAACACCTTGTTCCATCAGTATAAACCCTAAGGCAAGAAATTCTGCTCAGGCATTGAACAGTGACGTTATCAGAAAGTGGTCCCAAGACTTCCCCTCCAGGGAACACCACCTTAAAGTAGCACTGACCGTGCGGGCGGAGGGGTTTGTGTGCTTTGCTGAAGCTGAGAGCTATGCCAGTGGTAGAATCTACCGGCAGGGTCACCCATGCTGGACAGGTCTCAGAAGAGAAGCCAGACTAAGGTGTTCTACAACGTCCCATCTTTACCATATCCTATCCTAATATTCCTTCCTAGTCCCAAATACTGCTGCCTTGTAGTCATAGAGGGATCTATAAAGGCTAAGGGAAGAAAACCCTAACATAAAATTACCTGGTCCTCCAGGTTGGGGGTTGGCGTGAGGCTGACAACCTTATCCGGAAAAAATCAATCGTTCAGAAACCACAACTTGTGCCTCGGAAAGTGGATAAACATGATGACGGACCAGCTAAACGGATAACGGACATGAATATGGCCACGTGGAATATAAAGACAATGCTAGCTCCAGGAAAGATGCAGGAGGTAGCACAAGAAATAGAAAAAAAAATGGTATACAGATAGCAGCAGTACAGGAAATTAGATGGGTTGGAACGGGCAGAATAGACAAAAAAGACTTCACAATGTTTTATAGTGGAACAGAACAAAGGACAGGGCAGAGAGGTACAGGCTTCATAATAACTAAGGAAGCAAGAAAAAGTATACTGCAGTTTGTGCCAGTATGTGATAGAATAAGCAAGCTCAGAGTTAAAGGATCATTCAGAAACATAACAATTATAACAGTGTATGCACCTACAGAAGACAAAGGTGATCAAGAGAAAGAAGAATTTTATGATAAGCTGGAGGAAACATTAGAAGAAACACCTAGATATGATTCAATTATTATCATGGGAGATTTTAATGCACAAATTGGCAAGGAGGATAGGAGAAAAGGAATAAGTGGAGTCTATACCTTACATAGAGAAAGCAATAATAATGGCAATCTACTCTATCAGTTTGCAATTAGAAACAAAATGATAATAAAAAGCACGTGTTTCCCACATAAAGATATACATTTGGGGACCTGGAGATCCCCAGATGGAACAACAACAAACCAAATCGACCATGTTTTGGTAGGTCACAGATATTGCTCCTCAATCACAAATATTAGAAGTTGCAGAGGACCTAACTGTGACTCTGACCACTTTCTTTTGAAAGTAAAAGTTCGAGAGAGAATAAGAACAACACAACAGACAGAAAAATTAAAAATAATAAAATGGAATATACAGAAAGGGAAAAAAGAAGAAATCAGACAAAGATGCCAAGATGCAATAGCTCAAAAAACACAAAGTTGGACAGCAGAGGAGAGGAGCTCAACCGAAAAACACTGGGAGAAAATACAAGGAACTCTAAAAGAAGTAGCAGAAGAAATAATAGGAGAAGATAAACAAGTAGGGGAAAAAATGTGGTTCGATGAGGATTGTGAGAAAGTAATAAAGGAAAAGAACGAAGCTAGACAAAAAATGATACAAAGAAAAACGAGAGGAAATGTCGAAAGGTATCGAGAAAAAAGGAATATAGCTAATAAAACATGCAAACAGAAAAAGAAGGAGATAATGAGGAAACAGCTGATGGAGATAGATGACTTGAGTAGACAAAATGAAACAAGAAAAGTATATACCGCAATCAAAAAAGTAAATAAAGGATACCAACCAAAGGAAATTGGCTATAAGGATAAAAACGGAGCAGTGATAGGAGATCAGTATAGAAAATTAGAGAGATGGGCAGAATATTATCAGGAACAACTAGGAAAAGAAGAGGAACTAGTGGGAACAACAGGAATAGATGGATACAATGAGGGAAACATTGAAGACCCACCAACAATGGAGGAGATAGAAATAGCAATTAGAAAAGCGAAAAATAACAAAGCACCAGGAGAAGATGGTATAATAATAGAAATGCTAAAGATGGCAGGACTGACAATGAAAATTGAAATCCATAAACTCCTGGAACGGATCTGGAAAGAAGAACAAATGCCGGAAGGATGGAAAGTTGGAATAATATGCCCAATACACAAAAAAGGGGATCGAACGGAATGTAGTAACTATAGACCAATAATGCTGCTAAATGTGGTGTACAAAGTCCTTACCAGTATTATTAATGAAAGACTGAAGAAATACACTGAAGCTATAGTAGGAGAATATCAATGTGGATTTAGACCAGGCAGGGGTACAACAGATCAATTATTCGTTATACAACAGATAATTGAAAAACACTATGAATATGCAATAGACCTCCTAATTCTATTCATTGACTACAAAAGAGCATTTGATAGTATAAGGAGACCCGAACTGAGTAGAGCTATGCAAGAATTAAAAATCCCCATCAAGTTAATAAATTTAATAGAAATGACAATGAAACAGACCAGAGCAAAAGTGAAAATAGGAAATGAAACAAGTAGAGAATTTCCATATTACAGAGGAGTCAAACAAGGAGATGGACTGTCAACCACACTCTTCATACTAGCATTACACGTGGCCGTTCAAAAGGTAGATAAGAGAGGATCAATTTTTACAAAGAGCACTCAAATATGCGCATATGCAGATGACATTGCAATAATAGCACGAACAGGAAACGATTTAAAGAAGACATACCAGAGATTAGAAGAAACTGCAAACAGGTTAGGACTAGAAAAAAATGTCAATAAAACAAAGTACATGATTGTTACCTAAAAACCTGACAAATATAGAGAGGAAAGAATAGAAATAAATGGGAAGGAATTTGAAAGAGTCAGGTCATTCCAATACTTAGGGCTGACCATAAATGAACAAAATAAAAAAGATAGCATGATAAAAGAAAGGATATACATGGGGAATAGAGCATATTATGCAAACATGCAATTATTAAAGAGCAAACTAATAAACAGGAACCTCAAAATTACCATATACAAAACGTTAATAAGACCTATAATAACATATGGTTCAGAGACATGGGTAATGAATAAGATAGAAGAGGAAGCATTCCGCAGATTTGAGAGAAGGGTGATACGCAAAATATATGGACCGGTTAATGAAAATAATTTCTGCAGAATAAGAACTAATGAAGAAATTAACCATATACTAGGGAAAGAGGATATTGTGAGATTTATTAAATCACAAAGAATGCGGTGGCTGGGTCACGTACAGAGAATGGGAAACGATAGAATGCAAAGGAAAGTGATGCAAGAAAAAATCTATTCAACAAGAAGAAGAGGAAGACCAATGACAAGATGGCTAGATGGTGTCCTGGAAGATTTGCGTCACATGAAGGTGAAAAGATGGTGGGAGATTGCAGAGGACAGGAATAGATGGAGGCACATAGTTGAGGAGGCCAAAGCCCATGAGGAGCTGTAGCGCCATGTGGTAAGGTAAGGTAAGGTCCAAAGACTTTGTTCATTAATTGCTTCCGTTTTCCCGTTTGTTTAATAGCAGGACAAACTTTATTATTTTTGTGCAATGACTGAATCAAAATAAATTTCACTATGGAGTTTGGAAGCGCAGTCCATAGAATTGTAATTTGCATGACTTTTTTCTGTTACGTATTTTCCTAATTAATATTATGTGACTCAAAATGTAGGACATTTATGATATTTTTCAAATTCCTCCCGGACGCCGGACATAAGGCTAAAATGTAGGACATGTCCGGGAAAATCCGGACGTCTGGTAACCCTAGCTAGGACGTCAGGGGCATGGATGTTTTGTGAGCGTCCATTCATCAATTTCATCATATCATCGCTCATCCCCATCTTCGCAAATTAGCCAAAAGTGGCACAAGAAGCAAAGCAAAATGAAGCAAATCAATCAATCGATTTTGGTAATAAATAGGCGACATGAAATTTCAATATTACACTCTTCCTTTAAGAAATACATGTTGGAATTGACATCTAGAGTAAAGTATTAGCCAATGACTACGGAATTGACTGCTTGATGACACTTTGTTGTTTCTGTGAAGCAGGTGATTTTAATTACATATAATCAATATTTTTAACTGTCTGTTTCTACCCCCAAACATAGTTTTAGAAACAATGACACCGGTTCTAGCCCTTTATAGTCAAGTTTGTATTCGTAAATAAAAATGGAATGCAGTTTTTTAATAAATATACCTCCAACCTCAATGCTGTTGACTTCTATTAGGTACGTAAACACTTAAAAATATAGCAAGGTGAGAAAGAAAACGTATAAAGTTCCTTATACATTCCAGAAGCATCGCCGTCGGGTGGGCGGGAGAAAGCTCTAGGAAAAGTCTCCATGGGAGATTTGCAGGCAGAGAAAGAGTGAGAAAAAGAGCGAACGAGAAGCAGAGAAAGCTGAGAAATAAATTTATAAATAAATGGATCTTCAGTTAAAGAAATAAAGGCGAATGAGAGGATAAGATATAATGACAGGAAGAAAGAGGGGGAAATAAAGAAAAGGTTGAGAAAATGGGAAGAAGGAAGAAGATATGGAAGCAAAGGAGGAATATGGAAATGAAGAAAAAGATAAGCAGAGGAGGAAGAAAGAGGAAAACAAATAGAGGAGGAAAGAGAAAGAAAAAGAGAGAGAGAGACGGAAAGAGAAAAAGAGAGAATATTAGCAGCTGTTCCACCGATCACTTGGGAACGCAGGATATTTTTTTCGGAGGGGGCTGGAGTTGTAAAGGTGGATATCACATAGCTGCATTTTAGGGGAAGAGAGGGACTGGATGCATTAAAAATTATTTCGCAATCACGATTTCTAATCTTCGTTTTAAAAGTTGTTCAAAGACAAAATGGTGGTCAGGGTCATTTTAAGGGGGTTTGAATTTACCATTTTGGTTTTTTCCCGGTTCTCTGTTGCTTTCATTTGAAAAATTTGATTTTCTCAAAATTTCGGGAGGGGTACCTCGAAATATTCGTCCACTATTGAGCCCACCCGAGAGAAATTATTTGGCGACGCCAATGCTCAAATTTAACACTATTATACGTAAGCTATGACAATCAGGAACTTATACGGGGGGTCCAAACCAACTGTCTCATAATAATAATCGTTTATTTTTTAAGTGTTGAGCACAGTATGAAACCTAATACAGCACTAAGTCAAATGCAAAAGTACAAAGTTACACGAATAAAATACATAAGCTGTAGAATAACATAACATAACAAGTTAGCATATTTACACTTCAAGTTACAGTTTTCAACGAGATCTATTATATCTCTGATACTAATAATTGTTTATTGTTATATAATATTGTGCAATTAACTGTGTATTGTTCTAATAATAATAATAATCATATTTATTGAAGTGATGATAACGATTAAACAACCACTATGTTATGCAAAATTAAAAAAATTGAATACATAATTTTAAAATAAAACAGTGGATCCTACAATCTTATACATCAACATAATTCAAATTGTAGGTTTCAACAAGATCGGCTACTAAACCTCTTGCCTTGTTTAGGCATGTGAGAATTGAGATATTCCTATGGGAATATCTGGGAATTTTATAAGCTATATTATTCAAAAAGTATTCACTGTCAACTTGGAAATTTAATATCTTCTCTACAAAATTTATCCTTTTCATATTTCTTCTGTCTTCTAAGGAAAACATATTCAACTGTGATAACCATTCAGAGTAATGTTGGTCACAGTAATTTTTTTAAAACTTTGTACATAATAACCTGATGAAAAGTTTTTGAACTGATTCAACTTTTTGAAGGTGACTGGTTGCAGTCAGAAACCATAGTTCATTTGCATATTCAAGAATAGGACGAACTATCGTTTTATACAGGAATATTAAGGTATCTTCCTTTTTAAAAACTTTCCATGAGAAAAATATATAACCAAGCATTCTCTTTGCTCTTTTGCAAATTTCTGAAATGTGCTCATCAAATATGAGAGAGGAGTCTATTACTATTCCTAAGTCTTTATGACTGTCGCACACTTGGATTTTATTTTCATAAATAAAATAGTTGGATACTATATAATGAACTTTCTTAGTACATCTTAAAACTTTACACTTTTTCACGTTAATTTCCATTTCATTAATCTTGCACCAATATATCATTCTATCGAGATCAGCCTGAAGTTGAGCGACATCATTATTTGTTAAAATACTCTTAAATTTTTTTATATCATCTGCATATAGTAAACATGTGCTAGATTTAAAACATAATGTAACATCATTGATAAAAGCAGCGAACAGAATTGGGCCAAGTGGCGACCCTTGAGGTACTCCACAAAGTATTTCTTTTTTAGAAGAAGTTGTTTCACCAATCTTAACAGAGAAACTTCTATTTACTAAAAAGTTGGAAAACCATTTCAGAAATCGTGGTGATAATCCCATTTGGTCGAGTTTGTAAATTAATAGCCGATGACTGACACTATCAAAGGCTTTAGCCAAGTCAATAAATAAAATATCGGTCTGGGATTGCTTCCTAATGTTAGATTTAAGAGAGTCTATTAAAACCAATAAATTTGTAATAGTAGACCTTTTTGTAAAAAATCCATGCTGATTTCCATCAATATATTGTTTAAAAGAAAAAGACAAATAGTCAGCAATTATGTGTTCAAAAACCTTTGCTATGGAATTTAATATAGTAATTGGTCTATAATTATTAAGATCATTGGCTTTTCCATCTTTGTTTTTAGTTACAGGTACAATAAACACATTTTTTCAGATATCTGGAGATATTCCAGAAGTAAGTGACATGTTGTAAATTTTAGTTAACAATGGTACAAAAACATCTTTGTTTGCTTTCAAAATAAAATTAGGTATGCCATCAGGACCTATTGAAGACCTGCCTTTTAGTTTGTTAATTGTATCACTTACATCCTCTTCCAAGATAACAGGTACATCAATTAAGTTGGTGTATGAATGAAGATTAATATTTTTAAAATTTACATGACTTCTTTTTGAGAAAGATTTGTGAAAAAGCTTACTAAAAGCATTAGCAATATCATATTCATTGAACAGTACATCATTATCATAAATAATTTCAGCGATAGTATTTTCTCTCTTCTTTCTATTAAAGTGAAACCAAAAAGCATTCTTGTCACCATTAACATTGTTTTCTAAGGATGAGTAGTAATGCTCCTTTACGTTAGAATATTCCTTTTTAACATCTTTCCTTAATTGGGAATAAGTACTGTAATATTCACACTTATTTGTAAGTTTAAATTTATCATGATACCTTCTCTTTTTATTGATCATTCTTTTTAGTTTCCTTGTCATCCAAGGCAGTTGATTGTTTGTTCTTTTAACTTTTGAAGGAATATTGTTTTTTAATATTGCATACACATTTCTAGTCAGTTCCATAACAGATTGTTGTACATCATTAGATATTTCAACCATATATGGTAAATGCAATAATTCATTATAAGCATTCACATAATTACCTCTGGCGAAATTAAGACATCTATAAATATTATTTTCCCTTGTATCTATATTGTCTTTTTTAGAATAATAATAATAATAATAATAATAATAATAATAATGGTTTAAATTAAAATAATTATGTTACATTAATTAAATATATATATTAATTTATATTGTATTTTTATTACATGAATAGGTAAAAAGACGCAACACGTATTCATTATCTAGCTTACATAAAGTTTAGATCGCCAAAATTAAGGAAAATAATGTAAAATACATAAATAATTGAATATTTATTCAAAAACAAAAAAAGAATGTTAGATCCAGTTGACGAAAAGTAAAGTTCATGATTAATGTATTATTATAAGTAATACTGTGCATAAATCTTCTCTGGTACTGTCATTCAAAGTTATGATCCCAATACAATCCTTGCTTTCCAATAAGTTAGGCGGAAATAACCATCGCCTAAACAACAAATGTTAAATAAGTATATTTCCATTATTTAATTTTAGTACTTGGTATTCTTTTACGGGGGGAGGGGATCCGGACGACAATCTATGAAGGCTATTGTCTGCATACTCACGTGCCGGGAACCTCTCTCCCGTGACGGCCTCTATCCATGCCTGGGCCTCCGCCTCTTGTTCGGTCTCCCTCTTCCCTGCAACCTGAGGGAAATAAGATGCTAATGATATACATGATATAACGGACATATTCATACAAACAAAATATGGACACAACCGCTTTGAAAAAAAATACAATCAAATGAGGTAGTGATGTAGTGGGATCTTGTAAGAACTCCAAGTCAATAACATTTATTGCATTACAACAACATATCTAATAGATAAGTCTGGGGCTCGGAAATTGATGAAAGAAAATATTATTGTCTGAGCCTTGAAAACAATGGTAAACCTGTGATATCAGCAGTTTCCCTTCAGTTATAACCAGAAAACATTATATTTTTTTATTATTTTTATTTTTCGGCCTTTTTTGGCTTTTATGTTATTTTTCAGTAATTTTTACCGTTTCTGTTGCATTTTCTTCATTTTAAAGGTTTCTTTTTCTTCTGCCCTGTTGTTTTATTTAATGCATTTGCTAGCATAGCTTACATATTTAAATATTCTGACATGGTTCCTTTAGCATGTTCGCCATTAATAGAAAATACGGCCAATGGAAAAGCAGAATAATAGAGGCCAGCAAGAGAGCCTCAAAGTTCAGTTTTAAGTTTGCTGGAGGAAAAATAAATTTACCAGAATTACTTAATGCATTGCCAAAAACTTCAGTTAAATATAATCTGATGTATGCGAAACACGACTCCATTTTCAGATACTGGCCGACGACTGTTTCGGGCAAGGTCAACTGTGATAGGAGGTGAATGACGATACAGAAAAAAAAACCTGCGATGTAACCTTGAAGTAAAAACAAAGAATTAGAATTATAAATTCTTTATTCATGGGCGAAGTTCAGCCTGTGGCTGCTCTACCACTTAACCCACAAAATCTAGTACAATAAAACAAACAAAATATAATTACTACTATAACATAAGAATTCCATTTCATATTCACTTCTAAATATTTCAGTAATTAACACTCTAAAAAGATAAAAACAATTTTACTCATTCACACACATCAAAGTAATTATGAATTATAATGGATTAATTATGATTATGCATTCAGTAATTAACACTCTAAAAAGATAAAGACAATTTTACTCATTCACACACATCAAAGTAATTATGAATTATAATGAATTAATTATAATTATGCATTCAGTAATTAACACTCTAAAAAGATAAAGACAATTCACACATCAAAATGTTCGTCTTGGGTTCAAATCTGCTCATTTTTTGGTTTTGATTTCAACGTAAGCATGCTGAATCTAGTCATGTGTACTGAGGCTCTATCCCTGCTCATGTAGAAGTACTTCTGTACTTTTAAAGTTGTTGTATGTCGCACACGAGGTAGGATCTGGTGGCGGCGCATTCCAACAATATGCAGAAGCAGCTTTGAAGGATGACAGGAATATGGATTTTGAGAACCTGTCCAGATGAAGTTTCTTAGTGTCGAGTCGTGTAGGTGTGTATGTCGTGTCTAAATTGGAGTCTGTCGTATAAGTATGTCGGTGTTTTTGTTTACAGAATTTTGAATATTGTGCAGGCCAGACGTAGTTTTCTGCGTCGTGTCATATTCAGCCAATTAACGTCATTTAAATAAGGCAGTATGTGATCCCTTCTTTTGAAGCTAAATGCAAAACGTATACAAGAATTCTGTACTTTTTGTGCAATTTTAGCATTCTTTTTTGTTAAATTAACACCGTAAACAACGTCACAGTAATCGAAAGTTGGAAGAACTAGAGCTTGCATAAGACGCAATTTAACATCAGTCCAAAGTAAGTACGATGATTTATAGACAACTGCATTAGCACTTATTAGCTTTTATCCCTTTGCTTCAGTAATTTAAACCACTAAAACAACAAGTTTTATCGAATTATTCAACTACTCTCTTGTAATTTATGAAAAATCAAGCGAAAATTATTTTTAGTCAATTTTGTACCATTTTCATGTTATTTTTTAATAATTTTAAAGTCACTTTGGATATTTTTTAGGTCATCAACTTCCGAGCTCTAGTCATAACATTATACTTTAAATGTGCATGTAGGGCAAAAAGCTGCTTCGTTAGTCACAAAAGATGCATAATAATAATAATAATAATAATAATGCATATATTTAGCCGATGAGGTTAAGCCACAAGCTACTCTACCCTTAACTCTTGCCATTAGCTACATAGCTAAGAGCATATGCATAATTTAAGGGATGTATGATAACAGGAAAATAAGAATGACGAGTTAACTAAAGGCAGGGGTTTATCCAGGATTTTTATCTTGGGGGGTTGTTGGAAACTTTTGGGGGGTGTAAGTTTGGGGATGTTAAGTGAATATTTTGGATCGTTTCTAATTCAATTTGTTCATAGATGTTTCCAGAGATTAACCCCCCCCCCCTTTCCCTTCACGTAACATTTCAGTAGAAAAGATATGTCAATGCAGGAAAAGATGGAAAATAGATTTTTGTGATGATGTTAACATTTCAGTCTAACGTTTCGAGTATTGCTTTCCGATAATGTTCACTACTTGATTTAATCAATCGTTAGACAAGAGACAAGAGATGACATTGAAAAACACAAAATTTAAACATATTATTACCAGAAATCATTTCATGCAATTCTTAAGCTAGTTATAAAGAAATTAGGAACACTAACTGTATTTGTATGGTTCTTGTCGTAGGTGTAAGTCGGAGTTCATCTTAGGGGGTGCCCAATTCATGGATGGAATATCAGTGAGAATGCATTGCATGGGTGAGCGCGCGCTTGCATGTCTGAATACAGATATAATATGACACTTAAATAAATCAATATACTGCGAGCGAAGCGAGCAAGAAAATTTTTAGAACTATTTCTTTGCAAACTGATAATGCATATTATTAAGTAAACATAGCGACAATACTTTCATTTTACAGTATCCCATGATGTTTACTCTTTACAATCCTGCTTTGCTCGTTCGGCACCCTCTTTACCTCAGCACATGCCCCCTGCCCCCTCCTGTTCTAGTTTCAGTTAGAAAATATGCATATATATCATTTTAATAGTTTTATGTTGCGAGTGAGTTGCAAAATCTGCTGTTGTTTTCAAATCTCTATTTAAACAATGATTCACAAACTGAAAAGAGTAATGAAACTATATATTTAGAGCATGGTTATGAAGACTTTAAAATATAGTGAGAAGTTGGGATGCAAGTTGATAGATGCCTGGTATTGCTTTTGAACGAAATCGGTCAAGGAATTTCATATTAAAGTCCTATATCCTTACAAAGCTTTGGAAAATACTCTCGACGCTGTTCAGAGTTTATCTTTAAAATACTGGACGAGATACTCTAGGGAATTAGGAGTCATGTGTATCTTTGCCTTAAAAGAAAACGAAAAAACATGTGCAAATAAACATATGCAGGGTGGCTACTCTCTGGGAATTCCTGGAATTATGCGAGAATTAATGGCTCCGGGAATTATGCGTGAATTCTACTTCAATTTTTCTCCGTAGGCGTGAAAAATTACAACTTTTTAAATACAAATCCCATTCACATTTTATGCAAATAAAAATTATTTTCGTAAAATTTTCTTGCTTGCTTCGTTCGCAATTCCTCCTTTTCTTAGTCTTATCAAGTTTATAACCATAGCCAGGGGGCGGCGTGAGTCGGCCCTGGGTGCCGAACTATCTAAATGAAAAAAAAATGTTGTAAAATTGATTGATTGATTTGTGGTTTTAAGTCCACTTTATGCACAGAAAGGCTAAACGGGACTGGACCTACAGTTTAAATTGGGATCCGAACTACTGTGCCATGTGTTGAAAAAATAATTGAAATCGTTTGTTCGAACACAAATGCTTTAGCACCAACTTCTACCCCTTTTTGCATAATTAACGAGGATAATAACGTCTTTGATACTACTACTACTACTACTACTACTACTAATAATAATAATAATAATAATAACAACAACAACAACAATGTTGGTCTCGGCGGGTTAGAATCCCGGCTTGGACATGGATGTTTGTGACTGTCCATTCATCAATTTCATCATATCACTCATCCCCACCTTCGAAAATTAGCCAAACGTGGCACAAGAAGCAAAGTAAAATAAAACAAATCAATAATAATAATAATAATAATAATAATAATAATAATAATAATAATAATAATAATAATAATAATGTTATAATAATAACATTATTATTAACACTATTATTATTAGTAGTAGGATTAGTACGTTTATCCTGACATTTTCTCCCCGCCCGCTCAGACAAAAATTCGTGGCTGCGCCTCTGATTGTAAATAGAAACTCCGCACTTTAAATTAAATATTTTAATTATATTATGTATACCGTTTAATTGAGTTATAATTTTTGGATGTTGGAATCACACAGACCCTTTATATTATGAAGATATTTGTGTGTGGATGTTGAGAGGCGGTAATACGTAAAGTTGAAATAGAGAAAACATCTGCTTGAATTTTTGGAAAGTTCGCCTTGAAAACCGGGAATTATACTTGAATTTTATCATGGTCCTAAAGTAGCCACCCTGGTAGTATGGCATGTTAGCTGCAAAGAAAAGGCAAGGAATTTTCACTTCTAAATTGAGGTAATGTTTTATTTTCAATTATTTAAAAATTGAAAAGCATTTATTTCACTTTCCAGCACAAAGAGCACAATGAACCAAACAAGTGAGTAGCAAGCACCGTCGTGCCCCCACTGGTGCCCCTATGGTCAGATATAAATTTGGGACTTAATGTAAATTAAATTTATTTTTATGTTTAATTCCTTATACTGCCTTTGCTTCCTCTTAAAAGTTGCAAAAAATTAAATATGTTATTATGTCAGGGAACCGACTACATAAAAAGAGGAAGACAATTTTTATTAAATCTATATCTTTGCAAACTGACAATAACTTTAATTTAATAGGGTGCCAGTAATTTCACAGGACGTTAACGCTTTTCAATTTTTATCTGTCTTGCTTGTTCGACACCCCATTAGTCCTTAGCTCCCAGGCAACCACCCGTGCGAACCCCCCACCCTATGTTTTTTACAACTATCTTTCTAATATATAATTTCATTTACAAAGGTAAAAACTCTTAGAGCCACAAAAATGGTCACATACATCAACTATAGACGTAAATGAATCACTTCGGTTCTTCATGAAATACTTGCCGTTTTATATCGAATACTGTCAGTTAATTTTATATTGGTACTTTATGAATATCCGTTGGCAGAAATTATACCTACATATAGTGTCACTGCTTCTCTACTCACCCCTTTCGATTTCTTTCTCTCTGATTTCATTCTCTTTTCCTAAATCCCGTATCTTCTTCAACCACTTTTGCAGTAAAGTTTCAGACATTGTTACACTAAGTACAACCTTGGTGACAATGAAGTTCGACCAGAAAGGAATACGTGATTAAATGCACAGAGGCATAGGCGGTGGAATGGGTGACCCGCAGAAGTGACGCATGTGTGTAAGAGGAGGCGTGTGAGCAGGCAAGAATCGTGATCCCAGCATGTTGCACCCAAGGTCACGTAAAGAACGAAAACGGGGAACAATACGCGTGACATTGAACTTCGACCAGGCACCAGACCCATACGAAAAATTCCAGATAGTGGCGCATTCGACGGAAGCATGACGTCACGAACACGATAAGGTAGTCCGCCGTATATAAGCGAGTGCTGTGCACCGAGGAACCGCAGTGCATCATCACCATGGCCAGGAGCAAACCTATTGACAACACCGTGAGGAGAAGAGTGGCGGAGTTGCAACGGGATGGACTCAGTGAACGGGAAATAGAGCGCCAACTGAACTTACCTAAGTCAACCGTCCACTGCATCATCAAACACCACCAAAATACGGGTACTACAGAGCCAGGTAAGGCCCCCGGTCGAAAACGCCTGCTGAGCGTGCGTGACCTACGGATATTTAGGCGCTATATCCAGACCAACAATCATGTTTCTGTGGCCGAATTACGACTGTGGACTCGAGAACGCTTTCACATTGAAGTGTCAACCAGAACCATTCGCCGTTACCTACAGCGATGCGGTTACCGAGTGTACAAGGCGAAACGTAAACCCTTCCTTTCCATGTTGAACAACGGCAATCGACTACGGTGGGCACGAATGTACCGGGGATGGACATTTCGGCAGTAGAACAGGGTTTTGTGGACGGACGAATCCATTTTCAATGTTGTGTACGGGAAAATACGGAAAACAGTCATTTGTCGGAAGGAGGAACAGAATGAAGCAAAATGTTATGCACGTCGGGTACAGAAACTTGCGTCAGTGATGGTATGGGGATGCATGACGGCATCTGGGGTTGACCCACTACACGTCTGTGAGGGCATTGTGAATGCACACACCTATACACGCATACTGGAGCGGCACCTTCCCACAGTGCGAAGGCACCTGTTCCACAGGCGGCGTCTCATTTTTCAACACGACAATGCCAGGCCTCATACAGCGCGGCTGACAAGAGAATGGTTGACTCAACATCACGTGCGAACTCTGCCATGGCCACCATCGAGTCCCGACCTCTCGCCCATTGAGAATGTGTGGCGTGTTCTTAAGCGACGTGTGCAACAGAGGGGACCCACGACAGTGGCTGCTCTTATCGCCTGCCTGCAGGAGGAATGGCACCGCATCGATGTGGAATACCTTGAACGACTCGTCCGCAGCAAGCCCCGACGCATTGCCACAGTTATTCGCCGACGGGGCGGCGTCACACCATGGTAAACAGGATCCCCTCTAACAGTGGTCGAACTTCAATGTCACGTGTAGATGGACGAAAATGTTTTATTTTGTGTGGACACCATGCATTGCTGCGTTGCAGCGAAAATTTATGTTTTCCTTTGTTACATGTAGCCTGCTGAATAAAATATGTTCAGCATATGCATGTGTTCTCCTTCTTTCATAACGCACTCCTATATTTGTGACTGGTCGAACTTCATTGTCGCTAAGGTTGTAGAACGACAACACGAACTGAGATGCTACACTGAGATTCTGACCTAAGGCCTAAGGCATTTGACTGTTCTCTTCTCTACCACTCCAAAATCATCAATCTCGCCCAAGTTAAAGAAAATAGTGTTGCTAACCATAGAAATACAATTCACTACAAGAAGTCAAACCTGTAGCATTGAATATCTTCCCTTACTTTTATCGTACATTTTTCACATGAAAGAATCAAAAGGAAAATGCAACGAAATGTAAATTTCATTGACTCATGGGTTCAATTTACAAATCTGTAACGTATTTAAGAAATATTTATTTAGGTATTCAAACGCTGAACTGTCAACACTGTGTGCGCTATGTGCTCCCTGGAAGGAGGGCGAGAGGTCAGTTTGACCTATTCCAGATGGCAATGTTCCTTCCAAAGCCTTCTCAAGGAAGCTGGTGTTTCCAGGAAATGACCATGCTGAACATTCCACTCTCCTTCTTTGACACTTTGGTTGTAGTTGATCGAAAGGTCCATTGGACTACGCTTCTTGTAGAGCTACAAATGGTTCCTTTATGTTGAAGTATTGTTATTCTATTGTTGATATAAAAATCCATTCTTACACCCCCCTACAGGGGGGTGTTCCACTTTTCTGCTTGGGGGGGTGTCCGTCAAAATTTGGGAGGGTGTTGGGGGGTGTTAGGGGTGTGTGGATAAATCACTGACTAAAGGGAATTCAAAGGATTTCACATAAACCTGAATTTAAGGACATAATTAATAATATAACAATCATAACATTACACAATTTTAATTTCAAAAAAGACAGATGAATGTAGATAGATTGTGAAAATACGAGAAGTAAAAAAAAAAACAATATGCAGGTTTACATAAGTCTACATTTAAGTAAAAACAAACTGAAATTACAATGACATATTGCTGAGTTAGTTACAATTTTTTTTAAAAAATATATGTGTTAAATCGTACATAGCGTCGTGCCATTGTTCATATGCTGTTTCCGCAGAAGCAAATCTATAAGTTTGAAGTAGTGTACTATTATTGCAAATAATAATAATAATAATAATAATAATAATCGTAATTTGAGTCACAATGTTGAAGGCCAAATAATGGCCGCATTCGGCGAGCCAGACAACTGCAAGATGTATCTGAGAGGAAACACGTGACTATCAACTTCCAGCTTAAGATCATCTTAACTGAATCGCCGGACGACAAAAAAAAGTCACACGCGGTCTGTGGTTGAAACTAGTCAATGCAGCAACTAGCATACAAGCTGTAAGGAGGAAAATTATGGAGAAAAAATATATTTAGGAAAGAATGAAAAAGTAACTAGTAAAGTAGTAGGAAAGAGGGTAAATATGGTATATCATCTTTGGTCATACGATTAATTGTATTTAAGTAATGAAAATCAATTTTGAGTTCATTTTCATATTCTTCTTCATAATATTCCGAGTTCAATCAAAATATTTGTTCTAAAAAGAAAAAATATTACCACGTTAAGTCTCATTATGGATATATACTTAGCATTAATTAAAGTAGATTGCATTATTCAAATCTTGTGTCGAAGTCACACTCTTCGTTCTTTGAAGCAGACGAGATATTCAGTGAACGTGGTCTTAATATAAAATAATGAACTTCTCTCACTTCAAACTAATATTTCAACATTTTCAAAGATCATTTATTTATATTGAGTACAAATAACAGACATCGCTATGTATAACTATAACCATCCCCACAATAACATTATCCCAAATCGCACATATCTCCACGGACGCCGCCATCTTGCAAGATGTTGTGCAGACGATACGAGTCAACTTTTCCTTAACTTGCTCCGGTTGCAAGATGGCTGTAAACCGTCTGAATGCCCGGACTCCTTCACTCTGCAAGACGTGACGCCAACTTTCGCCCGCCGAACGCTAAAATTGCAAGATCTTCAAGCTGACTTGAAGTTGTCTGGCCCGCCGAACGGCAATGTTCGTATATATATATATACGAACATTGCGCCCTTCGCAGCTCATTGGGAGATTTCAGATCCTGTAGAGTCCCGTGTGGTGCTACGACTCACTTTGGTGATCAATGGGGGTAGAGAGATTATGAAAAGTTGGCAATGCATGGGTATCTGCAACAGGGTATATTTTCTGTACTCTGTACTCAGAGTTAGCTTGGTTTCCCGGATGGCGTAGTGGTAACCTCCTTGCCTTGTAATCAAACGGTCCTGGGTTCGATACCAGTTGGAGGCACATAATAGTTCGGATCCCACTCTAAACTATTGGTCTATACTCGATTACCCCTTATGTTACAGAAAACATACACTGACATAGTTAGCCGGAATAAAATGATATTATCTCTGTCTACCATACTCTGGCGGTCCTTGCGAAAAGTCTCACCTCTTTTGCGACCTTGATGGTTTCCCATTTTGGCTGCGCCACTGAAGTGTTACGCAAGTGCGGTCGAAACAGCTGTTTTAATTGCAGTGTTTACAGAACCTTCGTCTTCGATCCATGCTTTTAATGACCATTCGGATGCTCTCCGCTTCATTTCGCCACCGCTAGAGGACTCTGCCAAAGGAAGAGGCGGACAAAATGCATGTGAGAACCACCTGCTCCTCAAGATTGCGTCATGTTCCCCTTAAATTACACAATCACACCGAATTGCATTGCACATTCTGCAATTAAACCGTCATTTGTGCTGTGGTCGTTATCGCTAAAACGATCCATTTTAATTATCTCTTCTATAGACCTGATCGTTAGTCTTGAATGTCTCTTTTCGTTTGTTCTTGTGCCAAAAGGAAAGCAGATTTTTCTTGAATTTTAGGGACGTTGGTTTCCAGTTTTGCTATTATTCATAAAAGTTTTGTCGAACGAAGAAAATTTTCCCTTCTTGTAGGAAAACATTGACGTAATTTTAAGCGAAAATGGATATTCGATTTAAAATACCAAAATTTGAAAGAAATTTGAAGACATCACACCAGTGGTGACTACTGGCGTTTTCAGTGCAGGAAGAAGTGATGGTAAACCGAGGAAGGTTAGAAAAATTCGCTAACCTTTGCATTTAGAATGTTAGCTGCAGGCCCATGCTCAAGGTAGGGCAAGGGCCCCAATTTGAACTATGAAATAATTAAATGTGAACCCATAAAATCCGACGAAAATAACATTAACGATATTTCAGATTTTGCAAGAATTTCGATTTTCTTCCCCCCTCCCTGTCGTCGTCTGGATGGGATAATAAGAAGTGCTGCTTCTTATCAAGAAAATATAGAGGATTGATAGTGGCATGGTTGTAAAAAAGCTTGCCGCTGGATCGGCATACTACTCCTTTTGTTTGAAACATGCCCGCTGGTGAAGTAGAGATAAGATTTTGACATAATTTTATTTTTATTTCCTGAAAACATATCCCTTTCAATTCGATTCCCCTCTCCCAGGGACTGGCGTTTGCAGAGTATGCTAGATTTTACCATTATGCCAAAAGCAGGGTGCCAAGTGCCAACAAGGATCAAACGGTTCTGGGTTTAATACCATTTTGCTGGGGTTGGCATGGCTGACTGAGGAAACTCTCGCTGATTCCTCGGCTCTCGCCGATCTTCGCAACCGCCCCCTCCCTTCATTGCCCCCTTCCACTCCTCACCCATCTGTCTGTAGGATGACCGCCGATGTTCCTCAGCGAGCGGCAGAAAAGCCTGTGACCATCGTCTTTTGGGCTGCTGCTGGAGCGAGTAACAGTAGCTAATTTAGTCAATTATACATACATGGCGCTCATAATTTTATAACACGCATTAAAGTCCTAAAAAGTAGAGAACTGGAAATAAGTACAAATGAACTGTAGGAAGTTCCTCAAGTTCCTCACTTCCTACATGGAGGAATCGCTCCTGCATCACACAGATACAGACATTAATACAAATTACTACTATATTCCGTTGCAGACTCAAATCCATAAAGATTTATTCTTACTTCTTATTTTCACAACTTTAGAGTGCAAAGCTATACATATTTATTTATATTTCTATCTTGTTTACTTTACGCCGGTTTTCTTCTTCTTCAGTTAATAGCAACGATGTGTATGAATGGTGAAATTATGAACTGGATGATGAAACAAACACATTCATGCCTGACCAGAGTTCGAATCTGGGAGCGAGGAGCCTCGCTATAAGAACATGGGACAATACTACTACTTATTATAATTAGAATTATATAATTTCTTTATTTGAATGGAAAATTGGATGAAAAATTAAATTTTGCCCTTGCAAAGGGAAATTATGCACTCAGATTGTGAGTGATAGATAGGTCAGAAAGGAATGTATTGTCTGCGTATTCATAGTTTTATTATTCAACGTAGCTTTCTACCACTTGTGACCGGTGGGTATGTACGACGATACAAAGTTGATGAGGGAACATCCATGCCCACTGTACTCGTTTTAAAAATTGAGTGGGAAAGTCTTTAACAGGCATATTTTAGTTTCTAGTTAGTTTGTTCTTGCTCTGTGTTAATGTACCCATAATGTAAAAATTTAAATCAATCAATTCACTCGAACAAATAGCGTATGTGTGCTTCTTGGTTGAACAATTCTTATTCGAGATCTTCTCCTTCGGAAGATGTACTGACATTGCAGTAGAAGCTAAATGTAAACCTTGTGTTATATATTAGTTTAAGTTATGAAGCCATGGGCTGAAACAGCCATATATATTATTGTTGTTATAGTTACTGGTTGTTGATTTTTTTATACAAATGTTTGAACCCAAGTGTTTCATTAAATAAGTTATTTGAAACAATACATGATAAGTGGCGACGATGGATTGGATACATTTGTGAGTTGAACAATTATTTAATAAGATTATTGTAGTTGAATAGAAGATTCAAATCTACTGTAAGAAGTTTGAAAAATGAATACGTTGCCATTCTTCGAATCCTATGAGGTAGGAAGTAATATTAAAGCTTATGTGAGAAGATTTGATTCATTTTTAAAAGCACAAGAAGTTAAAGAAGATAAAAAGGTTCATTTATTGTTATCAGTGATTGGAAATAATGCGTATGAGGCATTGTATATTAAATTAGCTCCAAATGATCCTAGTAGTTTTCCTGTCGAGGTTTTGCTGACAGAACTCGTTGATATTTATGAACCTAAAACAAACAAGTTGCTTGAGATATATAAATTTAAAAATGCTAAAAAAGAGCATGGTGAATCAATGGATGACTATATATCACGAATTAAAAAGTTGTCATTAACATGTGGGTTTAAGCCAGAAGATGAAGAATTAAAGCAGCAAACCATTTTTGGACTTGAGGAAGGTACATTAAAAAGGAAGTTAATTATGGAGACTCCAAAGACGTACAAAGATGTTTGTGACTACATTAGGAATCATGAAGTACTAGACAGATTTGGTAGCCGCATTCATCAAGACTCAAACATCCACAAAGTTAACACGTACACTCCAAGAAATATGTACAAGGGCAAATTAGAGGTAAAGAAATGTTATAAAGGACAATTGCAACAGGACAGTCGAAGGAATGTTAACTGGATTTGCTATAGATGTGGTTCGAAAACAAAACACGGAGCTGAAGGTTGTCCAGCTATGGGGAAAGCTTGTAGATTTTGTGGCAAGATAAATCATTTTTCTAATGTTTGTAGATACAAGAATGAAATAAAAGATGTAGATAAAAGATCATCTGGGAAGAAGGCAGATTTCATGCATCAAAAACAACCTAACTACACCTCAAGGGCTGTACAATATTTAAATAAGACTACATCTAATGTAAGATCTTCTACACCCTCAGAGCAGGAAGATGCGATAAACAAAACCCGAGGTAATAATTTTGACTACAGTGGAAGCCAGCACAATATATTCAGTATAAATGTAATAAATACTGTACAGCATAAAAGTGAAGAAAGTAGCAAGGATGTTGAGGAGTTATTATGCAATGAGATTCAACCCTTACATGTTCAGCTATATATCTGCAATGAACCAGTTAAATTCATAGTGGATACAGGAAGTTATGCAAATATTCTACCTAAGAGTAGTGTATGGAAAAGCAGCGACGTTTTACGATTGAATCCACTCAAAAATGGCTATGGTACTATCACAGGAGAAAAGTTGAAGTTTGAGGGTCAAATTTCCTTACCTGTAAAGTATAACTCACTGAGTTATGAAATGCCGTTTATAGTAGGAGATTTAAATGATTTAAAACCTATACTTGGTCGAGCAGGATTGCGTGTTCTCTTTGGCGATTGGAGAAGAAGTTTGGTAATTGATACTGTAAAAGGGCAAATAGAGGAAAAGGATTGGAATAGTATTACAAGGAGCTTGTACACAGACACATCGAATGGGGAATCAGCGAAGTTGAAATCTGATATTTTAGTAAAATTTAAAATTTTGTTCAATAATGACATTTCAGAACCTATAAGAAATATTAATGTTAGAATTCCATTGAAGCCTGGATTTGTACCTGTGAAAAGAAAAGGTTACAATCTACCTTACTTTATGCGTGATGAAGTAGGCAAGGCAATAAAAGATTTGTGCCAGCAAGGAATCTTAGAAGAAATAGAAAGTTCTGATTGGAGTAGTCCTGTAGTTCCTGTGCGAAAAGCAGATGGAAGTATTCGTGTATGTGCTGATTATAGCAAAACTGTAAATCCAAATGTAGATACTTTACAATATCCACTTCCAACTTTTGACGAGCTTTATCATAAGTTAGGTTCACATAAGTGGTATACGAAGATTGATCTACGTTCAGCTTTTCATCAATTATTAGTCGAAGAAAAGTCTCAACGTGTTCTTACCATTGTAAATGAAGGTCATTTATATGTACATAAACGTTTACCATTTGGAACTAAAATAAGTTCTCAAGTATTTCAAAGAGCCATGGACACAATACTTGGTGGTATTGATGGAGTGGTATCATTTATTGATGACATTCTTTTAGGAGCAGATACATTGTATGACTGTTACAAACTAACTGTATTAGTTTTGGAAAGATTGATGCAGTACAATGTAAAAGTAAATTTGCAGAAGTCTGAATTTTTTGTTCATGAAGTAAATTTTCTAGGAAGGAAATTCACGGAATATGGAATTTTACCTACAAATGAACATGTTCAGGCAGTGTTAAAATGTAAGGTGCCTGAGAATAAAAAGGAATTGGCGACATTCATGGGTTTAGTGGCATATCATGCACGATTTTTGCCTAATTTGAGTTCTAGGATACCTAATCTTTATTTATTGCAAAGGAAGAGTGTACAATGGTTTTGGAACGAAGAATGTGAGAGGGAGTTTCAGCTAGTTAAGCAGCTATTAGTTTCTGCACCTGTTTTAGTAGCATTTGACACTCGATTGCCATTAGTTTTAGTCACGGATGCAAGTGGCTATGGGATAGGTTGTCAGTTGACACATGAAATAGAAGGAGTGCTGAAACCTATTGCATGTTTTTCAGCTACTTTAACAGATAGTCAAAAAAGCTACTCTCAAGCTGACAAGGAAAGTTTGGCAGTAGTGGAAGGTGTAAAACATTTTCATATATATTTGGCAGGAAACAAATTTAAAATTCTAACAGATTCTTCAACAGGTAAATCGATATTAGATCCGGACAAAGCAATTTCTCCTACAGTATCTATGAGATGGCAAAGATGGAGGTTACTTCTAGCAAATTACGATTATTCCATTCATTACACGAAGAACGTAGGGATAGCTGATGTCTTGTCCAGATTACCTGTGTCATGTTTAGTGAATGAAGAAGAGGATTTACCTATTTATTTTTTGGATAATGAGACATTGATGAGTGAAGATCCTTTAAGAATTGAGGAAGTAATTGAAGCAATGAAACAGGATGAAACATTGTTACTAGCATATGAATACACAGAGAAGAATTGGAGGAATATAGCACGTATCGAAGCTGATGGAGAATTGAAAAATTATTCTCAGAATAAAAATGTCTTAAATTGCAATAATGGAATGTTATGCCATGGTGAGCGAATTGTAGTGCCAAAATTATTGAGAAATAAGGTTCTACAAGACTTGCACAAATTTCATTCTGGAGTTGTGAAGTCCAAACATGTTGCAAGAAAGTACTTCTTGCAACATGTTTGGACTTCACAACTCCAGAATGAAATTTGTGCAAGTCTTGTAGAACCTTATTTCTCAATAATTTTGGCACTACAATTCGCTCACCATGGCATAACATTCCATTATTGCAATTTAAGACATTTTTAGTCAAAATTATTACCTCGGGTTTTGTTTATCGCATCTTCCTGCTCTGAGGGTGTAGAAGATCTTACATTAGATGTAGTCTTATTTAAATATTGTACAGCCCTTGAGGTGTAGTTAGGCTGTTTTTGATGAAGTAAATTTTCTAGGAAGGAAATTCACGGAATATGGAATTTTACCTACAAATGAACAAGAACATAATATCCGAATCATGGCTAAATATTACACCAAGATAACACTAAAGAGGATGGCCGAACTGTTGGGCTTGACACCTGAGGAGACTGAGGAGTTCCTGTCTTCCATACAGGACGATAAGGGCCAGAGGAACATGGTCCTGCAGAATGTGGTGCTGTATCTGGTGCTGAGCCCTTACGACAACGAGCAGGCTGACCTCACCCACAGGGTGCTGGAGGACAAGCTGCTGGATGAAATTCCACAGTACAAACAGCTGCTTCGTCTTTTCACAAATCCTGAATTGATCCACTGGGAAGGCCTGTGTGCCTCTTTTGAAGCCTTGGTGAAAGTAGGTACTCCTGAGTGCTTGGGCAAATGGAGAAGTTGAAAGGCACGTACAAATCATCAAAAGGTACATGACTTTAACAGGAGAGATAACAAAAGGCAACGTCAACAGACGCAATGCTTCTGTGGATAAATTCTTAAAGAGAATGTTGTTCTATCACAACAATACTGTAAATGTGATTATGGGGAAATCACCAAATGAAATTTTATTTTCATACAAAGTAAACGCCAATAAATTAATTCATAATGATAGAACAAGGGTTATTTATGAGGCAGAGCATTATAAGAAAGGATCTGGAGTATATTATTATTGTCCAGAAAGGAAGCAATATGTAAAAGGCGAGATAGTAGGACAATTATCGCACTCAATTTTCAAAGTTAAAAGGGACAATTACACAAGAAATGTTCATTTTTCATTTTTGAAGCCAGAGATTTCCAGAAGGAACGAGAGTGGAAGATATGGTAATGGTGAACGCTCGACACGATGTACTGAAGAGTTTGGTGGTGAGCAAAATCAATTTGCTAACTTGGACTATATGGAATTACCTTCTGTGGCTCACAATGAAGAAATGGAGCAGCAGAGACAAGGAGGTATGCAGGGTCTGGAGAAGCCAGGATGTTCGAAACAAGAGTCCACTGCAGCAGCATCATTTCCACGAAGGTCTGCAAGGATACATAAACCACCTTGCAGATATGAACCAGATTAGAAATGTTAAGATTATTGTTATTATTATGTTTCATTTTGTAACCAAGGGGAATATTGTTATATATTAGTTTAAGTTATGAAGCCATGGGCTGAAACAGCCATATATATTATTGTTGTTATAGTTACTGGTTGTTGATTTTTTTATACAAATGTTTGAACCCAAGTGTTTCATTAAATAAGTTATTTGAAACAATACATGATACCTTGATGCTCAGATAGGCTACTCGCGTATGGGCCTACAGTTTAAAGTGTGATCTGAACCACTGTGCGATGTTCCTTAATCGGGTATAGAACCCAAGACAACGCTACAACTACGACAGTATATTGTACGGTGCCATGAGAGCAGAGGGGCGTGGAGGTAGGGTTCCACACTTTCTAGATCGTGGTCGTGGTGGTAATGAGCACAATTGTCTTGTAGCCTTTTGAGACACGGTGTTCCGCAGAGACTGTCGGAGGAAAATCCTACCTGAGATTCCTCAGCATGGAATCGAACCATGGTCTCCCGCATCTGCGAAAGCAATTTCTAAGCATGCAATGCATTCATAGAATTGACTTTTATCCTACTCGTGATCATCAATGTATTCTCATCGCTGCGGTTACTGTGAACAGATCAGGGACAACTGGTTTACCATCCCATCGCTGCACCAGTGCACCTCCGGTCTACTTGGGCAAGGACCGGGAAAGCGGATGCGAAGAACGACATCCTACATTCTTGGAAGCTGCTCTCTCTGTCCTCCTGGCACCGTCGCCCCTCCGCCGGTGGGCAGAGCCCGCGTGGGAAGTCTCTGGGAGAATAATATGGAGAGAGCGTCAGAAATCTTCCTCTTGGAATCCTCTTGGAAACGGCGCCAAGCACAGCAGAAAGATCACGAAGAAAAGTTGTGATGACTTCACGTTTCCAGATACGGTTGGACGTTTTGCCCACGCCAGGGCAGCTTTTTTCGAATTTTCCTCCCCTTGCGAAAATCCGCTATGATATTCAAAAAGCTGAAAAATTACATCAGCTCAGAATTCCTTCAAGAACATTCACGTGAATATCCATGTGTCTTGCTATCGCTGTTGTGTAGATATTATCAATAGTTTCCTTGCTACGTAAGTCTATTAATCTATTGATAATATCAAGGCAACAGCGATAGCAAGACATGGATATTCACGTGAATGCTCTTGAAGGAATTCTAAGCTGATGTAATTTTTCCTTTTTGAATATCATAGCGGATTTTCCAAAGGGGAGGAAATTCGAGAGAAGATGCCGTGGCATCGGCCAAAGGTCCATTCGAGGTTTAAGGCGCCCCTGAAAGACATATTCTATTCGACTGCATTTTTGTTGTAAACTGAACTTCAAATATGGACTCTGGGAGATGGACCTTCCAGACCAGGGCGACAAGCGACAGGGAACAGGCGATAAGCGACACACATGACTCTAAGACCAGACTTCAGAAATAAATGCAACTCTTCGTCCCGAAGTGAGAAGACAAATTGCACGTGTCGCTGGGACTGGGTCATTTTCGGGAAGTTTCAGACCGAAGCTACAAGCCGCAGGCGACAGACAAGCGACACGGAGATTTCACATCGAAGCGGAAAGCGACGCGGCGGCACGATGCACGTTATTGAGAAAATGGCAAGCTCCACTTGCAGCTTGTCGTGTCGCTTCGTTTCGAAAGGTTGCATTTATTACTGAGGGTTCTTTTCCAAGTGACAAGTGTAGCTTTCTCTCCGAAAGCTCCCTTAGTTTCATAACACTACTGTGAATATCTTTTTCGTCGCTTTTCCGTCACCTATGGCGAATAGCGACTACGGCGACGATGGAAAGTGATATTGATGAATTAGTGTACTTAAAATATATTTTTAGTGCTTAAGTGCTTTTCCACAAATAAAACTCGTTTATTTCAATTTGATGAGTCACTGCCTGTACACAAGTTTTAAAATCACACTGATTTGGTTGGTTGATTGATTTAGTGTTTTAAGTCCACTTTATGCACAGTAAGGCTAATCTGGACTGGACCTACAATTTAAAGTGGAATCCGAACCACTTGTGCCTCCACCGGATATCGAACCCGGACGCCTTGATTACAAGGCAACGACGCTACCACTGCGCCATCGGGGAGGCCCTAAAATCACACTGAATCTGACCACGGACGTAGATAGGGTGTTTTGAGGGGGGCGAAATTGATGTATATACAGTATATATGTTATAAATTAAAATTATATATTTTTCTACATATTAATAATTTTATTACATAATACGAACACAATTTAGTACTGTACCATATTAAGACTTTTTTAATAATAACTCAGAAATTAAACCTATTGATCAACATGCAAAGTTTATAAAATAAATATTTTATAATATTTAAGTACATTTTTCTCTAAGCCATGAAGACTTTTCATGGGGTATGTGAAAGTTTCAGAGGAGTATAGACGTCTCTGAATATGACACAATAAGCAATAAAATGACGTTGTTAATAGTTCTACAGTATACAGTACGTGTACTACAAACGTGTGCATTATCGTTGATGAAACGAGTGTCTGTAGTTTTTCGATGTCATTGGAGAAAGAAGATATTTACTGCATTCTACTCTGTACTACAGCGCCTTTCTTCCATACCTGTCTCACAAGCTTCACGTGTGAGAGAGCTTTCTCCAAGCTTACCCAAGTTAAAACTAAATTAAGAGCAACTCGGAAGCAGGATAGATTGGAAGCCCTGCTCTTGCTATTTGTGGAACAGGAAAAAGCTTAGTCTATTGATGTAAATGAAGTTATTGATGAGTTTAAGAACATTGTACCTTTTGACAGACGTCTCTTGTTATAGATGACTTGTATTTTGATGTATTTGTTTGTAACATTTATGAACATTTGGTGTGTGTGTAATTTCTATGCAATTTGATTTTTTTCTACTACATATATTCAGAAATTTTCAACACTGTCATTTAGTGAATTTATATTCCTTTACAAACATCAGTGCAGTTAAAGGGCCAAGTGATTGTGTTGCAAAATATGCTATTAAAAAGGTACAAGACCTCATTTTTTTCTTTGTGCACACCCAAATATAAAGTTATAGCTACGCCTATGACTACAACACAAACTCTTACCCTCGGAAAATTTTAATGGGGGAAAATTATTAATGGAACAAGATCGTTGGTGGGAAGGTGCGAGATCCCCCTTCTGCCATGGGAATTCGTACCCTAAATGTGACCACCAACGCTATGGAATTATCCTTATAATGAAGAACATGTCTGAATGTGAATTTACCACTAAAAGATGACATTTTCTCATTAAGACTGCAGTTCGAAAAAAGTCAAAACAGAAAGTAAATATGGTGCCCTGTCCCGACCAAATTGGAACATTTAGTAGCTTTGCATAAATGGTTATAAAACTAAAATTACTAAATATAGTAGTCTGCAGACTTCTGCAGTCTGCCTTTCTCCCGAAACAACCCATTCATTTATGCAAGAAGAAAATCTAAATTCTTAAAAAACCTTAAAGATTATCCTTCACTCGTCTTGAGATCGTTCGTTGCGGGAGGGCGTAGGTTCGAATCCGGCTCTGGTCGGAATTTATTCGGCCTACGTATAGGGCCGGTGGCAACCCACCATCGTGAGGAAATTGGGGAGCTCCGAATGAGTGAGCGGTAACCCGGTCGAGAAGACCTACATCGGCTGGGGGTTCGTCGGGCTGACCACCGTCACCCCAATACTGGTCTAAGATCTCCATGCTATAACAGGTGACGGAGGAACAGTGTGGGAGGGAGACCAGCAGTGGTTGGTAAGCCAAGGCCCTCAAGGGCTGTCACGCTGTGGGTTATTATTAAAGATTATCCATATTATTTTTGTAGGTTTGCAACAAAAGATTTCATGGCTTGAGAGGGAGGGCCTGGACCCCTTTCCCCCCTCCCCCCGGTACGGGCCTGTAAAGGACAGAAAATGCGGTTTTTGTAGGATTCATAACATTGAAATGAAAAGTGCCACTTTTGACAAATTGCTAAGATGAGGATGAGTGATGATACAGTGAAATTGATAAAAAATATACTAACAAACACCCATGCTCAGTCCAGGATTCGAACCCGAGACTCCTGGAGTCGTATCGCGCTGTGCTAACCACTTCGCCACGGAGAGCGGGGGAGGTTTTTGTGAGTGACCGCCCTCTTGACATGAATTTCATATACTCATTCTCATCCTCATCGTCTCGCTTACAGGGACGGCGCTACAGGGGGACTCAAGGGAGCCCTGAAGCCCCCCAAAACAGCACTCTCAGCCCCTTGTAGCCCCTTAGATTTTTGTAGTACGCTAGACGCATTTCGACTGAAAACTTAAAAAGTAGAAGTTTACATTTTCCATTATGAAACTTCCACTGGGGCAAGTACAATGTTCAAGTACATTTTCTAGTACGGTTAGATTTATTAGGTTACTTTATTACGATGTGTTGTAAAATCAAGAGGAGGGAGGGCAGCTGCAGATATGTCTGGATAACAGTGGCCAATGATCATTTGATACTAAGTAATTGGACAAACTTGCTACGAAATCTGCTGCCTGACTGGTAGGTGGACGTATTCAGTGGCTGTGATATTGTTCTTTCATTGTTGACACATACAACTAAACGTGTAGCTACACTTATTAGCCTCTACAAATCGTATAACTGTATTTCGGAATAGGTCTAACAGGTGTGACAAATGAATTTCTACCAGTAAAATCTAAAGAACGTCATGTTTCTTTTCTATTAGGCCTAGTTCCTCATTCGACAATTGCACGAGTGTTAAATGATGTTCTCTCATTGGTTTCCTTTCATATATCCTTATTGCTGCAATATTTGAGAGGGAGAAATACGATGTTAAAGAATTAAGAGTACACAAACTACCTATTTCTTAAATGCTAAGAATTGGAAATATTAAAATTGGGCTCTCACCCGATAATAACATTTCAGTAAGTGGTTCGGATTCCACTATAATCTGTAGCTCCCGTCCCGATTGGCCTGTGTGCATATAGCAGACCTTAATACAAATTCCATCAACTAATCATTGCAATACGGTGTGAAAATCAGCATGCTTGTGTAATATTATTGCTCGCATCATTTGTGAGGTTAGAAAATATGATTTCTTCAGTAACTACCGTTATAGTGGCCAAATTTGATTCCGTGCAGGAGAATCAATCTTTAAAGCACATCTAAAACTATTGATCCAATTCTTATCAGTATTTATGTATAATATATTCTGCAATTAAATTATTACCTTCAGCAATTATTTTCACTAATCAAAATGCCTATTGCAAGAGTTGCCATATTCGTTACTTTTATGTAAATATATTTGTCTCCTAGTGGAGGTGAATTTGTAGTGAATTTTTTTTCTGTAACTTGAGAGTGGCACCTCCTAAACGGACGGTATTTCTCGCATCCTCCCCATTTTAGCCCTAACTTCTGAATTCCAATCGCTGAACAAGAAAACGTAAGATATTTCATCATGACAGAGAAAATTATATCATTAGCACACTTTCTATTGAAGTGTGGTATTGTTTATTTGACGCTTTTCTGAAGCACGAAAAGCTGCTATCTTGCTATCTTTCGCCGCTGCCTACTGTTGTGATGTGGACAGTTTAGTTTACAATTGTGGCATACTATGAGGCGGAAAGGAACTTCAGCATCGGCTTGCAATAGTTGAAACATTCAAAATTACCTTTTACGAACTTTATAAGATTTGTGTTATTGAAATGTGCATACCCCATCAAAGGCTGCTTGCGACAAATCAAGGGTTACCTTCGTAATCGAATTGGTAACGAGAGGTTGAGTGCTCTATCTATTCTGTCCTTTGAGAAAGAGCTTGCAAAATCTTTGGGTTTAAACAACGCTGAAGCTGTTCATAAAAACAGACTTATCTTATCTTGGTTTTTGCTCTGGTTCATTTTCTCATTTTGACAAAAAAATACTCAAACTCTACATGGAAATAGTGTTGCGTGTAGTATTTATATGTGCATGCAGTGAGTTAATAATTGTAGTTCTTATGGCGTATTTTGTATTGTTCATATAAATAGTAAAAGTAAACAATATAACTATCGCATTTTATTTGACATAAAAGATTTCGTGATTGATTGATTGAATTGGTGTTTTAAGTCCACTTTATGCACAGTAAGGCTAATCGGAACTGCACCTACAGTTTAAAGTGGGATCTGAACCACTATGTGCCTCCACCGGGTATCGAACCAGGGACCCCTTGATTACGACGACCCTACCACTGCGCCATCGGGGAGGCCCATAAAAGATTTCGTGCCTGGAACAAGATGCAGTGATTTATCTTTGGGCCTGACTGTAAAATATGTCATGGTAAAATTATACCGTAGTAAAGTATTACGTAAATACCTTTTTGCCGGTATAAGTTAGCCCTCCAAGAATTTGACTCCGAAATCTGTAGCCCCCACCCCACCTATTTCAGACTGGCGCCGTCACTGCTCGCTTACCAAAAGTGTGAGAAGTAGTACATAGTATAGTTTGTTTCTTTTAATCGCTTGTTTATATTTAGCTGCTAAACGAATTTATCAAACTTATACGTACTGCAATTCATAAATATGACGCCACAGAGAACCTAGTTCAGAACCTATTCTCGATTTTGACACTTTTAGATTTCTTCCACTAGATGGCAGAAGCACAGACTAGTGTTATAAGCAAGACTTATTCAGAACTGTTGTTAAGAACAAAGAGGGAAAAGTCAAATTTTAAGTCAAAAGTATAGAAAATGCAAAGTCCGAAGGATGAACGATTTTCCATAGACAAGAGTTATACGCATGAAAGAAATTTCATTAATTGCTTGTTACCAAAAGGGAACAGAAAAATACACCTAAAGCATGTACTGAAAAAAAAATAGTGCATTACGACTAACGTAAATATCGTATCAGAAGTTTAAACAAAGAAAAATATATCATATATTGTATAATTAGAATTATAAAAAAATCATGTAACAAAAAATTTAGTTTTCAAAAAATTATACAGAACCACATCGTCCAGCCAAACACAATATAGGGTATCTTCGCCACTTTCAGCTGACTGCAATACGTCCAAAGGAGATTTCGGGCCTCATGGCCACTTCCGGTCGGTTGCAATACGTCCAAAGGAAATATCGGGCATCCTGGCTCCTTTCGTTCGATTATTGCAATACGTCCAAAGGAAATATCGTTCCTTATGGCCACTTCCGGTCGGTTGCAATACGTCCAAAGGAGATATTGGGTCTCGTGGCTGCTTTCATTCGATTGCGATACGTTCAAACTAGATAGTGACGTGTTCCAGACTCATTTTATCAACTTACATTGTTTAATGAGTATTGCTATAGTGCATCTAATTTTTTAGGGATTTTACATTGTTTATAACATTATTTTGAAACAGATTTCCAATATATGAGAAGCCTGACAGGCTTCTACTATCCGCGTCAAAATATTGAGCCCTCGATTTAAGTGCTTGTAATATTGTACTCCATGGGTGAAAAAAGTCAAATATACGTACCTCATTGGAAAGCCAGAAGTATTTTCTTTGAGACTGTTTAAAGGAAGACAAAATTATTCTAACGCTGTCTGTTCTCTATACAAACAAAAATGTTCGTAAATGTGTATTTTTCTTGTGTTTTTTTATATATATGGAATTTTTCGGTGTGGAACTTGTAAGCCTGTCGTAAAAATATGATTTTTTTTATGACTCAAGCTTGTTTATGTGAAAACATTTCAGCCATATATAGGGTCTTTCATTAAGAGTGATACTTTTTAAAATTTGAATAAAAAATAAAGCACTCAACGTATCAAAGTAAATTGTGCTTTATTTTGAAGCTTAGACATTGCAGTTATGTTCTGAACAAAATATCGTTCAAATGTCCACCACGTCTTTGAACACGATGGCTCCAATTGGTAATCACTCTGTCCAACATTAGTGGCGTTATGTCTGCGATAGCCTGACGAATGTTCGCCTCCAAATGTTCCAAAGTTCGTGGCTTGTCAGCATAGACCTGGGCTTTGATGTAGCGCCAAAGAAAAAAATCCATGGGTGTTAAATCACACGACCGTGGCGGCCAATTCACACATCCACGTCTTGAGATGATCCGGTCGCCAAACTTCTCCCTCAGCAAATCGAGCGTAGCATGAGCTGTGTAGCACGTAGCACCATCCTGCTGGAACCACATGTTTTCAATATCTATGGTCTCAAGTTCTGGCCACAGAAATTCGTGTAACATGAATCTGTAGTGTTTGCCATTGATGGTAACGGTTCTTCTCTCATAATCTCGAAAGAAATAAGGTCCAATGACGCCGCCACGCCATAAACCGCACCACACAGTGCGTTTTTCTGAATGCAATGGCACCTCATGGACCACTTGTGGGTTCTTCTCGCCCCAATAAGGACAATTTTGCGTATTGACGAATCCACTAAGACAACAATGCGCCACGTCTGAGAAGATGATTTTTCCACTGAAATCAGGATCAGTGGAGCCATCGTGGGAGTCAGTGTGTTCAAGGCCGTGGTGGACATTTGAACGATATTTTGTTCAGAACATAACTGCAATGTCTAAGCTTCAAAATAAAGTACAATTTACTTTGATACGTTGAGTAGTTATTTTTTAAAAAAAAATTAAAAAGTATCACTCTTAATGAAAGACCCTTTTATAATGTTGCTATCATTTGTAGAACAGCCACAATTAATGCTTGATTGCAATGTTACAATCTCTGTAATGATCAGACCAATGGTCATGTAATGCAAATCAAAATGATGGCCGTGGAATAACAATAAAATTTACATATTTCATCCTTGTACAGTGTCTCTCAAAAGTTTTAGGACAACGACATTTCAAATTAAGCAACCCAATTTACACAAGGAGTTGGCGGGTTGCGTATAGAGTTAGGGTCAATTTCAGGGTTGCCAAATGCACAATAGATATTTATGAAATACGCGAAAGAAATATAAACAAATATTATAAAATTATAAAAACATCACTATTACATGGCAAATGACAAAATTCTTTCTGAAGGGAAAAAATAGGTTTTCTAGTATTTCATCGCTAAAGAGTCTACAGAGAGGAAAAGAAGTGAGAGGAAACGAAAGGTGACAAAGGAGAGGAGACAGAGAAAGCAAAAGGAGAAGATGAAAAGTAGAGGTGAGAACAAAGAAAGGATAAACGAGAAGAGAAGAAGTAGTGAGAAGAAAGGGAAAAGATTCGAGGAGAGATGAGGAGAATGGAGCAAAGATGCGAAGATAGGAGGAAAACGAGAGGAGAGGAGTGGAGAAGACGAGAAGAGGGGAGTGGAGAGTAGAGTAAAAGAGGGAAAAATAGAAGAACGAAAAGACGAATGCTGTAGAGTCGGAAATCTAAGACAGGAGAGGAGATAAGAGGAGTGGAGAAGAGTGGGATGGAGACAAGATGCGAGAAAAGTAGGGAAGGCGATATGAGATAAAAGCAGAGGAAGAAGGGGAGAGAAGAAGTAGGAGAGAAGAACAGAAGGAACTGGAGACGAGAGGAGAGAAGAGGCAGTTGCAGAGAATATCGTCTCGGCGTCAAGAATTGATGCATTGATCAAATTATCGACATGAAACATTCAATAACATTTTGAAATGTATTGGAGAATGTATTAGATCGGTGCGAAATGAGTTTTGGCTGAGTTCAGAGCAAAATAAAATCTTCCACGTAATATCTTTGATTTTACTTGCGATGATATCACTAAAAGCATGAATGTAATTTTAATATTTATAAGAATTATGCAATTTTTCTCCACTTCTCGGTTCGTTGAAATGCAGATTTTGTAATTTAATATTCCCCTCCCCCCATCGTTAATTCCAAACTGAACCATTCCGTTTCACACGGTGTGGACAATGAACACAATGGGATATGTTTAAAACTTACGAAAATGTTCTGCCACCGGAGGGGTTTGAACCTACGATATCAGGTTGATAATCCTTAAAGATAACCATTACCCTACAAGCTGTCGCTCCTAACAGCAGGTAGAGGAGCTGACCAACGTGAAATGTAGATGTAACTCTCCTCCTATATGTAATGTGTAAAGAATACTCGTTTGTAACAAAGAAAACGAAGGTAGTACGAATGGGTGAAAACATTTAGTGGAGAATTGAACATGATGCGCAGGTATCCTTGCATTGAACTCGAGTGGGAAAATGGGTAAAATTAGTATTTCCTGAATTGCCACAAATATAAATAGTTATTTCATTAATATTTGTCAATGTCTTTGAAGCAGTACACAATTATCGTTAGAGTGTCATAATTCACGATCTTATACATGAAAATTGTGTGTCAATTATTATTACTTTTTTATATATATAAATTCCAGATGCAGAACGATGTAGCCACTATGCTCTGCTATTACAAATAAATGCCACAATGCTCTTAATTAATAGAAGGATAATTGAAAAAAAGGAACACCTCGTGAGGAGGATCGAACCTGGAACCGCTAGCAGCCCAATCGAGAACTCTAACCACTATTTTATTTATATAAAAGGAAATACCCCCTACACGGAGGTATCCCCCACCATTCACTCTTTTTCTCACTTTTACACTTTTCAATTCTTACATTTTCTTTGTTTCTTATCACTTGGACGAACACAAATACCCATGCCTTACCCGGGACTCGAACCCAGAACCCCTGGCGTTGTAGCGCGCTCTGCTAACCACTTCGCCACGGAGGTCGACGTCCACTTCGCCACGGAGGTCGACATTTCACCACGCCTTTACCTTCCGTAAAACAACATTTTGTAAGTATTCTGTCCCTCCAATATTGTAAATGTCGTCGGGTATACATGTAGTTGAACTTTTACTTCAGTTTTGAATTGCTTTCTTGCAGTATAGCATTTATCTTCGAGAAATAATTTTCTACCTGCTTTCAGGAGCGATAGCTTGTAGGATAATGGTTATCGTTAAGGATTGTCAACCTGATGGTCGTATGTTCAAACCCCTCCGGTGGCTGAAATATTAGTGATATCATCGCAGGTAAAATCAAAGATCTTACGTGGAAGATTTTATTTTGCTCTGAACTCAGCCAAAAGGCATATCGCACCGATCTAATACATTATCCAATACATTTCAAAATGTTATTGAATGTTTCATGTCGATAATTTGATCAATGCATCAATTCTTGACGCCGAGACGATATTTTCTGCAACTACCTCTTCTCTCCTCTCGTCTCCAGTTCCTTCTGTTCTTCTCTCCCCTCCTCCTCCTCTGCTTTTATCTCATATCATCTTCCCTACTGTTCTCACATCTTCTCTCCACCCCACTTTTCTCCACTCCTCTTATCTCCTCTCCTGTCTTAGATTTTTCGACTCCACTGTACTTTTCTTATCGTTCTTCTCTTTTTCTCTCTTTTACTCTACTCTCCACTCCCCTCTTCTCGTCTCCTCCTCTCCTCGTCTCCTCCTCTCCTCGTCTCCTCCTCTCCTCGTCTCCTCCTCTCCTCTCTCCTGTCCTCCTCTTCTCTCATCTCGTTTTTCTCCTCGTATCTCCTCTTGCTCCATTTTCCTAATTTATCCTCGAATCATTTTCCTTTCTCCTCATTACTTCTCCTATCCACTTCTGTCGTCTATTTTCTTCCCACATTTACTTTTTCTCTTCCCCCTTCTCTGTTCTCTTCTATTTTATCATCTTTCGTTTCCTCTCACCTCTTTTCCTTTCTGTAGACTCATCAGCGATGAAATACTAGAAAACCTATTATTTTTCTTTCAGAAAGAATTTTGTCATTTGCCACGTAATAGTGATATTTTTATAATTTTATACAATAATATTTGTTTCTATTTCTTTCGCGTATTTCATAAATATCTATTGTGCATGTGGCAACCCTGAAATTGAGCCGAACTCTACAGGCAACCTACCAACTCCTTGTGTAAATTGGGTTGCCTAGTTTAAAATGTCGTTGTCCTAAATCTTTTGAGAGACACTGTACAACATTGTATCACATTTTGATTACATTTGTAAATTTTGATTACAGAGACGGATTTTTCTTGTACCTTTAAAATTTACTAACAAATAGGTCCTAATTATAAAACACAATAACAAAAATATAATGAACAACTTTATTTAACCCACTGTTACAACTTACATATAAATAAGAAGAGTTTCGTCTAAATATGATTTTCGGATAAACTAACTTTTAGTGTATTTACAAAGGTACGCCATACAAATTTCAAGCAAATACATTAGGCCTAATCATGGAGGCACATTCCCTCCTTGCGCCGAAGTTCGCACAAGGGAAAAAGAATAAATAGAAGTGCCGCTGACGGCAAGTGACAAATGACAAAAGAAGAAATCGACTCTTTTCTCTGGCATCAACAACCGAAGAAAAGCGTAGACAACAAAACAAACGCCTTGCGGAAGTAGAAGCTACTTCAGTTGCAGAGTTGCCAGCACAAGTATAATTATACTGAGACTGGTATAATTTGAACCAACTTTACTTACACTGGATAATTCTTCCAATTTTGCATCGAAATCCAATGTCTGGAAGAGATACGCTCTTTTAGCTCAAAATCATATTTTTTGTGGTATTTAGAATATGTTAGTCGCCTCGGTGTCCGTGGCGGAGTGGCTAGCTCAGCGCGCTACTATGCCAGTGTCCCAGGTTCGAATCTCTGCATAGGCGTGTGCGTTTTTTGAGTGCCACTTCATCAATTTCATGATATCATCACTCATCCTCATCGTCGCCATTAGCAAAAAGTGGCAGAAAGGTCTACGTAATGTAACCTAATTCAATGAATCAAGCTACCGACGGTCTCAGGTTCGAGTCCTGGGCATAGATATTTCTTGTGAGTATCACTCAATCAATTTCATGTAATTGTCATTATACTCATCGTCGCAATTAGTCTAAGTTGGCGACGTAAAATAACAAACAATACAAATATATGTCAAGTTGCCCAATAGAAAATATTCTCGTCCATTCATGTACACAGTTTTTGGCAAAGTCCCCCCCGCCTTCGCAAAAGGGCGCGGGATACACTTGTGACATTCAACATCATGTCAAAGTTTTGGCGATAATTTATGTCAAGGTTGGAAACTCTGCTCGTATGAGGAGACTCCGTGAATGGGCGGTGGTGGGCGCTGGGGAGAGAGAGGGAAAATAAGGGGTGGCCAAAACTAAATTTAGCCCTACGCGGGTTTTCCTCTTGGCCCTCGAAGTCTTTCAAAAGGCGACAGTATCTGCATCCTGCGCGGTAGTCAGTGTCGAAAGATCTCGGAGTGAAGAGTGCGTCTGTTACAGAGGAAAAGTCAAGATGCCGGTATGGATGCATTTCTTGCCGATAGATGTCTCTGTTACGCTTCTGCTTTTTCCTTTCATACAGAGCTTACATTTAACAAGTACATGCACTAATAACATATACATAATGCTTTTATATTAACATTCATAGTTTAGTGTAACAATCTCTATGCTTTGTTACAGTAAATTAACAACATTGTACACTATAACAACTGAATACACAAAAGTTCATTAGGATTTTCAAATTGAGGATGAGTTGTAAATAGAATAAGGTTAAAATTGTCGAAATTCTGTAAAGATATACCAATGAGCACTGTAGGCTGTTGTGTTAATAGAATTGCCATATGAAGACGAAGAATTCTCTATTTTGCTACCATATTATTGTAGTAATATATAACATAATAAATATAAATAAATAGATTCGTCGAAATTTCCTAATAACTTTATGGCTACAACAAATGTAATAATAGTAATCAGTAGCTGCGATTAGGGGGCGAGGGAGACAGTTGCCCCCCCACTTTTTGCCACTTTTGCCCCGCACTATGCTAAACCTTATCTACCAAGGGAAAGTAAACTGTCCTTGGCCCCACAGGTTTGGCACTTTGCCCCCTAGTATTGGATCCCAATCGTCGCCCCTGATAGTAATCTTCCTTGAATTTCATACAAATAGCACAGGGTGTTTCCAAAGTAGAACAACCCTTTATCGATAAGAACTTGAGAACCGTGATTGATATTTACACGCTTTTTTGTCTTGAAGTCTCGTCCTTTGGTGTATTTTAAAAATATTTTACATTGTCAATTTATTGTACACAATAAACACCAGATACTAGTTTATTGAATATATCGCTGTAACTTTCAGCGGTACTGTTTCTGTCTAACATTTTGCAATACAATGAATATTTTGTGCGTTTATTTTGAAATTTTGTGAATTCTTACAATACTGCTAACCTAATCACAACAAATCGGATGAATTGAGATAACCTTGAAACAATGGAAAGACAATAAAAATAACAATGTTCTATCTTGCATTTCAACGCAGGAACAGCTAGCTCATTGTATTAAAGAGAAGAGTGACAATTTTCAGACAAAACATTTCTTAAGTTTGCTGGAGGAAAAATAAATGTACCACAATAAATTATTTTTAAATCATTGCCAAATATTTCAGTTAAAATAATACTTTTCTTTTCCATTAACCCAATTTTCGATTAATTAAGAACTTGCTAATAGGACCATGTCAGGAAATTTGAATATGTAAGTTATGCTAGTAAATGCATTTAAAATTTACGAAACAAGGGAGGAGAAAAAAAGCCTCAAATATGAAGAAAATGCAATAAAAACGGTAAAAAAATACTGAAAAATGACCTAAAAGCCAAAAAGGCTGAAAAATGTAAAAAAAAAATGCTAAATTAAAACAGTGTTTTCTGGTTCTAATTTAAGGGAAAGGTTTACCAGTTTTCAGAGCTCAGAAAAATAGATGATTTGTCATCAACTTCCAAGTCCTAATCTATTGGAAATATGCCTTAAAAATTATTCTTCGGAAACATTTCTAAATAAAAATGTATACTGATAAAGAACCTAGCCTCAAGTGATAAGTACAATATTTATGCATCAAACTCGATCTTGTTTTTGGCAAAGTCTCTCCTTACTCAATGAGTAAGTCTCGAGGCGAAATGCCTGTCAGGATCGGATGAAAGATTTCTGAGAAGAGAAACCGTGAACAGTCCGAACAATGTTTAATTCCTTTTTCGAAAATAAAGTACAGTAACTCGAGTATGTATGAAGACTGGACAAGAATGGTTACCGAGCATCGTTTGCATATATTATAATGCGTTTGGAATACAATATGTTGCAAATGAACAAATATTTTACTCCCGTTACGTTTCATTGTCCTACAATTATTTCAACAATAGAACGGTTTATAGTGTTGAAATAATTGTTGTTCGTTATGTCTCTTTCTGCCTCTCTTGCTTCTTTCCCTCCCTCCCCGTCTCTCCCCACCGTCGACGTTGTTTGCCGCTTGCCTCAGAAGGTACGTTTATAACGTCCCTTTTGAACAGGCCGAGGTGGTTGTAAAACTGTGACGTCATTGGGATTAAAAATCGGTGCGGAAAGTTTGGTATCCGTTAGTTTTAGCAAGGGAAACGTGTTTCTGTTCTTTCCTTGATCTTGTATTCGGGTATTTCCAGTTATTTTTTTATGCGATTCATATTCTAGTGTCCGAGTGATGATATGTGCTGTAAGCGTATGTCCGCACTATCTCAAGTAAACGAAAAATACTAATATTTCTTACCATATATTTCAGTCCGATGATAAGTTCCGAAAAATTGGCAGAACAAAGCCTATCGAAAAGACAAGATTTCAGGTTGCTAATATTTTTTACCGGAATATTTTTATAACTTACACCAAAGAAGGGGCTAAAGAAAGACGCCGTTCTTACATTGATAATTCCAGTTACACGTGAGCAGGCCAGTGATGATAACAGCGTTCTTGCAAAAAGTGTGAAGTAGGGATGGCCAAATATGGATTTTTTACTACGGAGTATATGATCGTGAAATGACGAAGACAAATACAGCACATTAACAGCTTTGTTAATAAATTGTACTTCAAAAATGAAAAAACAATATATAAACTTCTCTGCGAAATTCGGTAGTAATATTTTCGAATTGAGATTTAAAACTTTCTTGGATCCGGATATTTTTGTCTATCCATAGTGTGAAAGCAAGATGTATTAGGAAGGAGGTTCTGTCTACCCTGATTACGTAAGTGTGTCTGTAACCTCGAGAACAAAAATCTTGATCATTCTTGTCATTTCTTTGTTCATTAGAAAACGAAACAATCGTAAACACAAAACTACAGGAAGTGATTAGTATTTGATACAAAGAAAAAGAAAAAAGAGAAAACTGGTGGACAAGAACAATTTACTTTTTCTTGTTAGACAATGCTTAGCATCGAGAGGTCATACAGCAGGGACAAAAGTATTGCAAAAGTTGAGGGATTTCCTCCTAAACGCCCCCACTGCTTGTAAAGCAAGAACTTTTTTTTTCCAAATTCGATATCTGAATCGAAGGATTCAAAAATGAAAAGGAGAAATACCATGAAGCAAATAAAGAGCTGCTGTTTTTACAGTTTTTCCGGCATTAACCGTCGGTAAACATATGCTTTTGCTTACTTATTTCTTTCTATGCACAGTTACATGTAAGTTGTGTTGCCATGCTCTTCAATATGCGTTCCCCCCTTAAAAACAAGAGCATTGCGTGCTTTACAATACTGGAAATACTACACTCTAGGAGAAGTTTCATCCTGATGACGTCACAGAAACCTTGCCGTAGTTGTAAACATAGGGGCTGAAAAAAAGCCGTGTTATGACCAGACCTTCAAGCGGTCGACGGACCTTGCTGTCTCTCTGTGTTTCACTTCTTCACCTTGCCGACATCCATGGCAGACTGGTTAACGCCCGGTACGACGCCAGGGTCCCGGCTTCCGTTTCAGGGTTAGGCATGGATGTTCTTTGTGAGTGTCCCTATCATCACTCATTCTCATCGTCGCGATTAGCCAAAAGTGGAAGAAAAGCGACGCTAAACAACAAAGTAAATCAAATCATTCTTTCCGTTACTCAATTTTATATCAGGGCCTGACCCCCTCAACAAAAACTTGTGGCAGCGCCCGTGCATATAAACCTAGTCGAATACTACCCATATCTTCCACGGTCGCTACAGTCACGTACTTCTCGTGAATCAAAACTTCCGCGAGAGGAAAGCGCCTGCAATGAAAACCGACCGATCGCCAGATAACGTTCGAAGAAGCAACAAGATCCAAGACAGCCTTCGACGCGAGCCAAAATTACATCGTTTGCTTACGGCAGCCATAACGCGCACTCGTTGCTGCCAGAGATATTCTATTCCGGGTGCATCTGCCACGGGGGGTATTTTGGGCGATGAGGAAGAGGAGGGAAGGCGATATGATGTATTTCCACCCCTCCCTCCTTCCCTTCTCTCGACTTCTGTCTAAAACGGGAGATTTCCAGGAAGCTTCCCGATTCCATGAATTCAATAACACAGGAAGATGAAACAGAAACGTTGAACATAAAAGTATCATAGTGTGTGATTCGGCAGCTTGACAGGCCCTTCCTCGTTGGATAAATAGATAGTTATTTTCTTACTTTGCAATCCGTTGGCGTAGTTGTAACGTCGTCGCCTTGTAATCAAGAGATCCGGGTTCGATACCCGGTGGAGCCACATAATGGTTCGGATCGTACTTTAAACTGTAGGCCCAGTCCAGATTGGCCTTTCAGTACATAAAGTGGATTTAAAGCAAAACCCAAACTTCAGCAAATTTCTCTACAAGCTGAGATGCTAAAGATATATCTAATATGGATTAGAAATAATCCGATTCGAAACTCATGTACTGATTTGCAAACATTTCCAAAGTGTGGCAACACTTGCAAAAGTTGTTTTTTTCCCAAGTTACATTCTTATTATTTCAGTGTGTTTAAAATTTAGAAAAGTTTTCATTACAATACATCGCAGTCAATATTTGCACAGTACTTATATTCCACCTGTAGGCATAAATTTGAAAGTTTTGCACTTTATATATTGCAATGTGAACAAGGGATGTTTATTTTTTATTATATATTTCACTTCTTTTCGAAGATATTTTGTTGCTTTGGTGTAAATCTGTTACCACTCCCTGAAACGCAGTGTTCAACACAGCACACAAACGGGCATACACATGAAGAATTGGAATGCGTGGGTTCAAATGATAAATTCCCTATTTCCGGATTCCGTCCCCTGAAGAATTGCGAATGTCAAAGGGTGCCGACGGATGCGAAAGTCGAGTAATGTAAACAGAGTCTTGTTATTGCCGGCGTTCCAGTTTTGACAGTGTAAACGGTTCAGATCCCTTTCGCGTGAAATACGCATCGCTTCCTGCCTTTTGCCAAACTACAAAGTCGCCCGAGAGGAAGTGCGAAACGTCGGAATTCCGTGTCAAATTGGGAGGGGGAGGTCGAGTGCATGGAATCGCCGCGCTTCGCCGTAGGCACGCATTCATTGGTCGAATGCCAAGACCTGTGTGACGTAGGAATGGGATGTAATTGGCGGTTTGTATCCATGCTTGCCTGGTATTTACTGTATAATCTTCTGGACTGAAATGGAATACTTCATAGTAATTTCTGTTAACATTCTCAACTCTGGTACTGGAACTGTCCTGGGTTCGACTCCTGCCTGGAACTCATATTGTCAATTTTGAGCAATGTCGCCGACTTCATAATACTTTGGTTTGGGAAAGGGGGTGAATATATTTGAATCCACAGTATTTTTGAATCAAGTTCCCCTTGAATTATTTTTTTATACATGCACACACACACACACACACACACACACGCGCGTATGTGAAAATTCAGGTGGAACTTAACAATGTATGTCCCTGCATGTTGAGGCTCTGGGCTTCACACAGCCTCTAATAAATGTGCACCTGGGGACAACCCTGAGGGGTAAAGGCGGTCGGGGCATGATGCTGATCACATCACCTCCACAAATTACCACCTTGTGAATCTGAGGAGTCTACATCCGCTACAAATGTTTTCACGACATGCTGCAGTGTGCAGGAGCGTAACCTATATATAAATAATAGACATCTGCCTTAAAAATACCTTTATTGAAAAGTAATATTTGTTTCGTCTTTTTTAATTGGCAATGTCTGTATCCCACGTTATTCTGCTATGAAATTATCGACTAAGTGAATAGGTGATTTACAGAAAGAAACCTTTCCTAAAGTTTTTGATCTATTTCTCTATCCATTAGAAATTAAAAAATAGAGTGAATATTGGGGGGAAGGGTACTCTGCCCCACTTGAGGTGCTTTAGGAGAAGCAGAAGCTGTCTCCCCCCACAACATCTACTATGTTGATCTAGCTATATGTCGTCAATTGTACAGCGGGTTTAGTGTAAAGAAGTATGACGCCAAGTTTCACGTGTTTGTAGTTGTCTTATTTTACGTTTTGCTGCTGATTTTGTTAATCACCGTGATGAGGATGAAACAGTCATTATATAGAATCGATGAAGGGACGCTCACAAAGGGACACCCACTCCCAGACCAAGATTCAAACCTGGAACTCTCGCTAGCGTGTTCGTGGGACGACCACATCGCTCTGGCTGACGAGTTGCGGGTGGAAATGACTACCCGCAACCGTATGCAACCAGCAATACCAAATCGTTTTGCAGAGTAATCTAACTTTCAGGAACGACACACATCTGGCAAAGCATACTATATGCACAGATGCGTTAATAGGGGCTGGACGTACGGTTAAAGCGAGATTCCAACTAAACGCACTGCCATGAAATTAGGCGGGTGGCAGAAGTTCGCGCTGTTGCCACGTCGGAGCACAAGCCCGTGTGTGTCGGAAAGAGGATGAAAGATCTCGTTGTAGAGTTGGTCTTTGTAATCCATGTGATACAAACTGACAGTATTTGCTCGAAAGGTCAGGGATAACACAAAAGTGCCCCGGAGAGAGGTCGGTCTGACGCTCGAACGAGGCAACGCAACCCTGCCTATTTTCATGGCCGTGCGTTTAATGAATTACCATAGTTGCTCACTGCATGAAATAAATAAGCATTGCCACTTCGTAATACCGAGTAAAATTTAAATGCTTTTTGTACTAGTTTTCAGGAACAATTTCTATACAAAGAAGCAACAATGTTGTTCTCTCTTCCAGGCCCGCAACAAGGAACAAGAGAAGGAAATCCTGGAGTGGATAGAGGCGGTCCTGGGGGAGAAGCTGCCCAACTCGCCCTACGAGGACGTCCTGAGGGATGGGATTGTCCTGTGCAAACTCATCAACAAAATCGCTCCTGGATCGGTGACCAAGATCCAGACGAAGGGATCCAACTTCCAGCTCATGGAGAATGTGGAGAGGTAAGATTTGAGGCAATGTTTCTCAACCGCCGGGTCGCGACTCGATACAGGGACCTGGCATCAATTACTCTGGGCCGCGAGAAGTTCTCCTAAAGCATTTTCTCTTCAACCAATATCATTTAAATCAATTAATATTTCATTATTAGTTTTACGAGTACAATAATATAATCATCGATGCCCTAGTTAGTATTAATTGGGATTTTTTCGGTTTTCAAAATCAGCATCTGTCAAATTAATCTTAATGAACTAACTTGAAAAAACTACAAATTTCATTGGATCCAGTGTTTGACAACTAATTTACACCTATTTATTTGTGAACTAGCCTATATATAATTGTAATTATGCCAAAATTTATTTATTAATATTTAATTTCAAGGGTACGTATTAATTAAAGTATTAAGTTAAAGAATTCATCTATTTCTTAAAATAATAATTTTCCTATTCGTGGCCTCACGAAGGTTGAAAACCACTGATTTAATTTAAAATTCGCTACAATTCCACAAGGACTTTTACAACAAAACTCAACACTTTGAAAATATTATACATATAGCTTTGATTGATTTATTTATTTGGTTTATTTTAATTCGCCTTTCTGCCACTTTTGGCTAATGGCGAAGACGGGGATGAGTGATGATATGATGAAATTGTTGAATGGACACTCACGAACACCCATGCCTAGGTCTGGATTGGAACCCGGGACGCCTAGCGTCGTGGTGCGATGTGCCATTATACACATAGCAAACGTTAGAATAACTCATATTGGAATCCTACAGAAGTGATTCTCAAACTACCAATAAAGCTACGGGATGTACTGAAGAAGACCTGTGTCTCATCCTTTATAACTATAGCAAGTTTTCACTCTCAATAATGTGAAAATGTTTTATTTACTTATCGAGTTCCTAATATATTTTCAATATTTTAAATTTAAAAAAAATGGTATTCAATTCATTTTTTTTTTAAAAAAATGGAGTGGCACACGCAGATGTCTGTCTTTTACCGCATTACACACAATCGTCTCAAGGAACACCTAACAGCCCTCTGAGAATCCTGGGTTATCGCAGAAGCACCGCCTTATATACGTATAGTGATAATAGTTACATCCTGTGGAATTCACTGGCTCAAGCCAGAATTCCGGAACCGGAAGTGTTAACAAGAAACTTGTAGATAGGTTAGATGGAGATTGCGTTTGAACTTGGCAATAGAAGTTGGATCGAGTACTCTGTGTTAATAGTTCCATAGCTCTTCTTGTATACGAGTTTGATTTTCCATATAATGTGAATATACTTTCTAAATTGCATGTAAATGTTATCATAACACTTAATAACTAGAACGACTGTTCTAAGATACTTAAGACCGCAAGGCAATAGTTTAGTTTACTAACTGGTAACACATACAAATTTGCATACACCCCCCCCCCCCCAAAAAAACTACCTCCCGAAGTTTCACAAATACGCCACTGAATAGTCACGCCCCCAAAGGAAAAGGCTTAATTCGCTCAGTGCATGAACGGTTCACTTAAATATCAGTGTGCACCTCGTCAGGGATGGTACAAAATTTGGGACCTCTAGCCTATCCTTTGTTTTGGGCACTGCCGACATTATTACATCATCATCATCATCATCATTATTATTATGGTACACACTTCCACTAATTGCATACTCTGCATTAGTAACACTTGTAAACTTAAAAATATAGACACATCTGATTAAAAATTATTCATTAAACTTCGATTGAACAATACACTTACATTTAACAAGAGAACATTCGCCTAAAACTGTTTCCTTCTGCCTTTCATGGCAGCAGACTGATGAATGAGAGATTCAAAGCCAATTTCTTGTAGGGCATGAGCATTTGCTGTGAAGGATGCTAAACTAGAAAGTCTGCTACCCGACGCTGAATTTCTGAAGGAAACACTGAACAACCGCTGTCCACTGCCACAAAATTTCTCAGAGCAATGTCAAGATTTGGAAACAAAAGCCCTGTTAAATGTTTTTATCGAATACATTTTAATGTTATGATGTAACAAGGTATTTAAAATGCTAGAAACTCCTTTCTTCTACCTTCTTACACCAAATAAGTAAGTAAAAGGACTTCACATGTTGTTTCATCTTTGTCACTTATGTCCCTTCAGCGTCTCATAGGCCCTAGGCTATAGCCTAAGATAACCTAGTGGCAAATCTCCCTCTGCAACTTGTGAAATTTTTGGCCTGTCGTTGCAAATAACAGACACAACTTGCAGGCTCTTTCTGAGGACGACTGAGAGAAATAAAAAAGGAATGGAGGGAGAAACAGAGAAAAAGACGAACAGGGGTATAGGGAGAAAGAAAGAAATAGAAAAAAAGAGTTAGAGAGGAACAGAAAGAGCAAGTGAGAAAGATGGGTCAGAGAAGGAGAAAGGAAGTGAGCGGGAAAAAGAGAGAAAGAGAGAAGAAAAATAAAGACAGTGGGCGAGAGACGAAGGGAAACAAGGTTCTAACAGTGGAGTGAGAATAATATCGAGGGAGACAAAGTGTCCCATAAAGTATTAGACTTAACTAATTTCTATTCGGGGCGGAGCATATCTAGAAAATCACTTTACGAACTCCCAATATATCATTTCGAACGCAGTACTTGATTAGAAGGGGGGTTTAGTTAGAACGTGAGTAATTCGCGATCATGTTCATTAGTGTTATAATTTTTGTATAAAACAGTCTGCAAGTGACTATTTACGAATGTATGCTGAAAGTAACCTTGCAAAAATTGAATTTTATATCTCTCCAAAGTTAGGAAGCCTATAATTACTATGACAAGGACTTCAAAATATTGAATATTAACAAAAATCTTAACTGATGGCTACTTCTGTTCCAGCTCCTCCCGAAAAAAAATTCTTGAGTGCGCCAGTGACACTGAGGGAAAATCTCTTCAAAAAGGCCACCAAATGAAAAAGAAAAGAAAAATAAGATACGTGTTTCAAATGTGGTAAATAAAATACCATTTGACAACTTCGCCTACAGCTATAACTGAAATACAGGGTGTACACAAAGTGTCTGACACATTTTAATTATTAATAAATCAGAAACTAATGAAGATAAAAATAAACTGGTGGCAATAATAGACAGAAAAACTCAAAAAGTTTCTTTGTCCTGTATCAGTATGTGTGTTCATTCTGTCGCACGGAGAATGTGACGACGATAATCGATATTTTCACACTTTCGGGTCAGCATGTCGACGTCCACAGTAGATATCGCATTGTTTATTCTGGCTTTCTTTCGTAAGGTTCGTCCACATTGTTCGTGGTGTTTTGAATGAACGCTTGCCGGGAAGATGAATTGACGCGGTGGTCCGATTCCTTGGCCCACGAGATCACCCGGCAAAACCCCATTGAACTTTTTTCCTTTGGGAATATGTTGCAGAAAGTTTTATGTGGAAAAAGTGATGAACATATGAACTGAAATCCAGAATAAACAATGCATAGCGACTATAGATGTTGACATACTGACCCGAATGTGTGAAAAGAATCGACTTTAGTCTTGACATTCTCCGTGCGACAAAAGGAGCACATACAGAAGTGTACTGATACAGGACCAAAAAACTTTTTGAGTTTATCTATCTATCATTGCCACCAGTTAATTTGTATCTTCATTAGTTCCTGATTTATTAATAATTAAAATGTGTGAGACACTTTGTGTACACCCTGTACGTATAAGAGATGCCTAACACTATATAAATCCGAGACTGATCATGTAGAAGGCAGCTAATTACAATAAATCTTGAAAAATACAACATACGTATTTTAAAATCCTAATTAAGTTATATATATTATCCTTCCAGGTTCCAGAAAGCCATCACAAAATACGGCGTCCCTCAGGAGGAAATATTCCAGACTGCAGATCTCTTTGAGAAAAGGAACGTCCCACAAGTTACTCTGTGTATCTACTCGCTTGGAAGAATTGTAAGTGACATGATATTACATTATTATTATTTTGATCATTAACAATCGAAGATAAATGTCCCATCTTCTTTGTCTGACTTATTAATAGTATAATCCTGCTATATTTATCTTAGTAAGAGCAAAGTAGACTGTGCTACACAATAGCACTTCAGTATTTCAGCGGTAAGAAGCAGAAGTCAACAACAGAAACTACAGATAGCGCTATTTTCAGTGCTATCAACAAATTTGCTTCTTAAAGGTATATTACTTGGAATACATGACTTAGTTTGTTCGATAATCTTATAATGGTAAGACTCTAATTTACGTCCTTTTCCTAAGGAATACGTGTCATATATCGTTGGTAAGATTATTGTATAAGGAATTCAACAACGTAAATCCCAAAGCTAGGGAAAATTACCTGGGGGAGGAAATCAATAAAAAACGATGTTGTCCGGATGTGGGTAATAGAACGTACTGAGGAAATTTTTCGATGATGAAGCACATATTTAGGGGTGAAATGAGTGCTAATGGAACCTAACCTAACCTCGTAGGCATACCTCGTCCCCGTGAATGGTTCGTGGGGCTATCGTGAATGGTTCGTGGGGCTACCCGTGCATGGTTTTTGGAGCTAACGTAAATGGTTTGTGGGACTATCGTGAACAAAAAGTGTAAAAAGGAAAAATATACTTACCCGAAGAGATGCCCGCTGTCTTCAAGCACGGTTTTGTACGATGCACTAAATTATTACTGGGGATCAACGTATTTTACACTATCTACAAGTTTTTGGAACCTGTTCTTTTTCATGCACCATACACACGCACAACGCACCGAGAACGCAAAGAAGCAATCACCACGCAGAACGCAAACGAGCAAAGCACACGTATACAAAGCGTGGACACAAAGACGAGCCTGCAGTGTTGTTAACTCCCATCGGTTACCACCAAAAGGCAATAAGCCCTTATAATTTCCATTTAATTATCAGAATCAAGCTTGTAAGCACAAACTATATAGTTTAGAGAGAAAGGACTGGAGGAAGCAAACCTAGTAGGGAGAAATATTATTAACTACACATTTCAATACTTGCTGGCAAATAAACACTGTTTTTTTCATCGTTTCTTACCTCTCACGCTCTAATTACTTTCATCTTGAAAATTTTATTTACCTCTCACAGTTATGTAGCATTATTTTAATTTTTATTTTATATATTATTATTATTATTACATTTGAACTCGCTGTTACACTAGGAAACAGACATTGACATTAAACAGATCTAGCCGGCCTCCGTGGCTGAATGGTTAGCATAGCGCGCTACGACACCAGGGGTCCCTGGTTCTAATCCTAGCCTGGGCATGGGTGTGTTTATGAATGTCCCTTCATCAATTTCATCATATCACTCATCCTCATTTTCACGTTCAGTCAAAAGTGGCAGAAATGCCAAGTAAAATAAACCAAACCAATGAATCAATGAAACCGATCTACACTTATACGAGCGGAATGGACAAGCCTTTCATGTAGCGGTTTTTAAAATCATAATCACGGGCTTCTACGATGGGTAACCTAGCAACGAAGACATTCCGCGACGACGTCAGAAACCTTGTAATAAAATGGTCCCGGATTCGATACCCCGGGAGCACATAGTGGTTCGAATTGCATTGTAAACTGTAAGCTCAGTACCGATTAGCTTATCCGTGCATAAAGAGGATTTAACATACTATGACTAATCACATTCAATATGTATTTGTATATAAATAAGAATGCAATTTCTCCTAAAGTACAGTAAAATATTACCTAACTATTGCCAAGACGAAAATGGAAGAATAGTGTTGAGTTGGACTTGGAGAAGATTGGTTTGACTGTTATTCTTTTACTTTAGCTTTTTGCCACTTTCTTGATAATCGCGAAGATTAGGATGAGTGATGAAATTTATGCAGGAACACCCACAGAGTACACCCATGCTATGGCCGGGGTTCGAACCGAAACCGCTGGCGTCGTTAACCACTCCGCCTGCTAGAGGTGATTGGGAAGGATGGTAAAGGTTGGGTTGATCCAACCCAGGAAGTGGCAGATTGACAGCTCGTGTTGCTGCAGTTGGGTTAAATTACGCAAGAGAACTGGCACCTCTCTCCGAGGCACGTATCTAGAAATACTATATTTCGGAGGGGGGGGGGGGGAGAGCGAAACAGTGTCTCATAACTAATAATAATAGTAATAATATAAATGTTTAAAATTAATACGATAATGTAATTTATAATTATATTCATAATAATATATAAATTAATTAATATTGTAGGGTTATTATTACATGAATAGGTATAAAGACGGTGTAAGAGTAGATATAACAGCACGTATTCATTATCAAGCTTACATGTATTTAAGATAGCTAAAATTTGTATAAAAACTACGGTCCTAGTAAGGAAATTAATGCCCAAAAACATAAAGAATTGACTATTAATTGAATATCAAAATGGGATGTTAGATCCAGTTGACGAAAAGTAAAGTTTCTGATTAGTATTCTGTGCATATTGCTACAAGTAGTAGTGTGCATAAGGCATCTTTGATACTCTCATTGAAAGCCGTATGATCACAATCTAATCCTTGCCTTCTAATAAGTTCGGCAACAAATTCGAAACAAGTATATTTTCATTATTTAATTTTAGTACTTGGTAAGTCTTACGGGGATGTGGACCGCCTTAAATCTGCCCTTGTTCCCTGTTATTATGACTTATATTGACTGTTAGGTCTCTCCGCGCTTTAATAGCATCCTTTTGTCCTCTTCGACCTCTGGAGATGTTTGTTTTGGAAACAAGGCCGCCCCTCGTAGACCCCAACCCAACATTTGTTCTCGCTTAAGAATCAAGGCAGACAACAGACGCACGCGTTGTATCCAAACGGCGCCATTTTTATCAGTTCTGCCACTTCAGAGGTGCTTTGTTGGCAGCGGTTTTTGGCTTCTTCGAGTCTCCTGATTAGAAAATTAACGAGGTTCCGTCTTTCAAGAACGGATGTCACTTATCGCACAATCTAGCAATCCCGACTTCTGACGTCATCGCGGAATGCCTTTGTTAGGTTAGGAAATTTAGGTTTAGTTCTCGTAGCATGAATAATACATTTGCAGTGTATTTATATTAAGAGAACTGAACCAAACAAAGGCATTCCGCGATGACGTTAGAAGGAGAGTTGCTAGAGGCTTGTGCGATCAGTGAGACTATCAAATAACTCAGGTAGCATGCGTTGAGTTGCATCTGTCTGTGGTCTTTGTACTGAAGCAGTTGTAAACGAGTTCTGCAAGTGCGACGCTTCTCTAAGACAATGTCTATTTGCTACAACTAAAATTCCATTTGCAAATAAAATGGAGAAGAATTCCACATTTAATTGAAAAAAAAAAATGTCAAGTTTTCTCTACCTCATGCCCGCTATTTCCTTTTAAAAGGCCCGCCTCGGTAATCATAAGAGTTCTAGTTTTATTTTCAGGCATTAATATGATTTAATGCGCCCCGCGACCAAATGTTCAAGAAGTTACTGACCCTTGAATTAAAGTAGGGAATTAGAGACGAATTTAGTTTTTAAGGTAGTGATTCCCAACCGGGATATTTTAGGGATAAACGAAATAAATAAGAAAAAAATGTTATTAGGAAGCAGAGAAAATTCTGATTCTTTATTATTCTATTGTGATGTTTGTTCTTTTGAATACCATCAGTACTGGAGTATGTATTTATTTGACAATAAATTTATCTTGCTCCTGATAACATATTCCACTTCAATTTAAGATTACAAAAAAATATAACAAGGGGCCTCAAGTTTTTATCTCATTCCCAAGGGTGCCGCGAACGTAAAATTGTTGAGAATCCCTGTTCTAAGGGTTAGGAGACATTTTCGCTGTCGAAGACGCACAGGCCAGATTTTGAAGTATTTTCTCCAGTAAGGAATGAATATGTTCAGTTTTTACGTTGTAGTAGAATTCACTCCTGCTCCTTCGTTTCTGTCTGATTCTTCTCTGTCTCTCTTTCATCATCTCTCCTGTCTCTCTCTTTTATTTCTGTTTTTCTCTCCTCTCGTGTCTATCTATATTTATTTTTAATTCTTTCGCCTCTTCTGTCTTTTTATCACTATCTCTTCCTCTTGTCTCATAATTTCTCTCTCTTGTCTTTCTTCCTTTTCTTGTTTATCCTCTTTCTGTCTCTTTATTTCTCTTTCACTTGTTTTATATCTTTATCTATCATACATCTTTCCTTTTTCTCTGTACTCTCTTTGTCTCTCTTCCCCAATGGCAAAGTCGTCGTCGAATTGCACTTTAAACTGCAGATCCAGTCCCAATTAGCCTATTTTTCCATAAAGTAGACAAGAACTAAAAAGCTTTCTCTCATCCACACATTTCTCCTCCATTTCAGACCCAGAAACACCCAGAGTACACTGGACCAAGGCTAGGACCCAAGATGGCGGATGAGAACAAGCGGGAATTCTCAGAGGAGCAGCTGAGAGCTTCCGAGGGCCACCTCAACCTCCAGATGGGCTACAACAAGGGAGCGTCCCAGGCAGGCGTCGGCGCATTCGGCAACACAAGACATATGTAATCCCACCGAACGACATTTCTTCACATCTCCAAGTGGCTTTTGCAACGCTTTCTGTATTAAGGAAAAAAAATAGGTGCAAATGATTTTTAGATTTGTAGAAACTAATCTTTGGGTATGTCTGAGCGATACATCAAAGGTGAAAATGAGTACTTGTTGTGGTTACAACTGAGTATGAGTGTAAATTTTATGATATTTATTCTTTCTTTAAAAAAAAAAGTAAATATTTTTGGTACTGTCGCAGTTTGTTGTCACTAACAATGAAGTAAATCTTAGTAATAATGCAATTTCAATAACGGAAGTTAGTTGTTTTTTATTTGTGTTACAAAGGTTATAATCTTTTTACTGAACACATTTTAATATATTAAGCTATATGTTGTACTAATAGAAATTCTGAATCAAAATTAATTCGTGAATATAACAGAAATTACTATGCGTTTGGAAATTACATAAGCATTGTAAATATTGAATCAGAATGCCTGGCACAAAGGGATATTGTATAATCAAACAGTATAACTAATAAATGTTTGTAAAAATTTATATGCGTTTCACTTGTGTAATTTTACTTTGCATTTTTTTTTACAATAATGATGGTAGATGTCATGAAGAAATTGTTTCTATTTCATGAATAAACTGTATCTTAAAATTAATTGAAATCGAAGTATAAGACCAAAATGAACAAAACAAAATCTCTGGAAAGCATTTAAATATTTTCAGGATTCATAACAAATGTATCTCAAACAGATATATGGTTAGAAACTTAGTTCCTCATGTTAGATTTTAATTTTTAGTTTCTTTGTCTTGACGTGCTCGAATTGTATTGCGAGATCAGGAGCTCAGTCCTAGATATTCCCTCATATGTACAATACACATTTTCCATCTGGAGAAAGCTTGTCGTGAAGATAAGGCAGAATCTACTTGCCTTCAAATATAGGTGACTTCCCAGTTCACAGATTCCCAATTCACAGACTGCCTGAATTCCTTCCCGATTCACCGATCATGACCCCCCTGGCGGAGTGTGACACGTGCAGTCTTCTCTTCACGTGAATCATAAATTTCACCCCTCCCCTCCCTTTTTTGGTTAGGTTAGCTTAGGACACTGTCTACCTATTAGAGAGAATTATGCAAATTATCATCTGCAAGAAAAATAGCCATTATTGAAAATCTGTTAACGACATATTACATATACAGGTAGTGGAAGTAACGTAGCTTACATATCAATAAAACTTATCTCCATCATTATTTCTTCCAGGGTCCATATCGCATAAACCAAACAACTTTCACTTGGATCACAAAATATTCACTTCGCACAACCACGTCAATTCGTGTGTATTTATTGAATGAATCCGTGAGGTGCTTGTGGGGGAGTGGTAAGGTACTTCCTCCGAGGAGGGGGTCGCGTATTGTGGACGGGGGGGGGAGGAGAAATCTGTGAATCTGGAAGAGTTTCGATAAGACTGCACGTGTCATACTCCGCCGGGGGTCATGATCGGTGAATCGAGAAGGAATTTAGGCAGTCTGTGAATTGGGCATGAATCCAAATATACGTATATGTATTGAATACACTTACATTGTTGCTGGGGGAAACAATTTTTCCGATATTTTATCATTTTTCAAAGTACTTGCCACAAGTATTTAACAAGAAACTTGATAGTTGCCATATTGTTTAATGTTTCAAGAAAGCAATACATTATAATAGTGGAATCAATTTAATGGCGAAGAAATATTAAATACAATACTTTCCGAATGTCTATTATGCCATAGTGTCATATTACAGCGTATATCACGATAACATCCAGTGCCAATTCATGGTACGAGGGAACATAACCGGTACATACAGTTGGATCTTGAACCCTCAATTCCCCAAGTCCACAAATAGAGCTGGCATCATCGACTTTCATCCGCGCCACGGATAACTTTTCGAAGAGACTTCATGCATTTCACATTTATCTAAACAGCTGCAGCGGATGCTAAATATAGATGGCGCCTCTTGAGGGTGTTGCTTTCAGATAGCTTCTATGTGTGATAAATCTGCCATTCTTTATGGCTTCCTATCGAACAGACGAGAGCTTTGGAGCATTGCCTTTGATTTATTCAAATTTTCCAGATGTCTGGGTTTACAGGCAGGCCATGATATACAACACATTAGACTTCTGTTATTTTTGCGAATTTAGCTTGAAATGCACTTCTAAAGGAATCAACTGCAAATCATTAATGTCAATAATTGGATTTAGAATATTGACCAACGGTCTATGAAACTAACTGTATTGAAAAATCGTAAGAAACATTGTTAATTGTTAAACGGCGTTGTGTGTGTATATATCTGTGGTTTTTTGTCTAATTACAATGTATTTGTATCTTATGGCAAGAAGTCATAAGTAGTATTTCGTGTAGTAATAACATTTGCACACACTATATGGCAAGAGCTGTATGTCATGTTGGCTAAAGACACTTCTATAGTGTAATGATATTTTCAAATACTTGTGAAAATGTCCAAAAGATGGCTTTGTTATTGGACGTGATACGAATAAATTCTTTGTATGCATTTGTAAATCTAGTAGTTTCTGTTCAGTTACTAAAAGATGCTGTGCAAATGTCAATTTTACTCTTTACTTTGTGATTGCATGAATATTGTTGCCTCGTAAGAATGTTCTTTCAAAAACATTTGATATTATTAGAACTTTTCTGTTGTATCACTCTATATAATTTCGATTATGATCTGGCAACACACGAAGCACTTGGTCGTGAAGTTTTCTTCGGGCGCTCAACTGAGAAATTAGGGCGTTTGTAAATTTAAAATCCTGTAAATGTTTGAGTGTGTAGGCATAACTATTTTTGTTTTGTTTTGTGTGTATTTTTGATTGTTGGGAACATTTTCAACACGTTATTTCAACGAATACGGTGCGGAGAATTAATCGAGGATTGATAGCCGCTGTTGAATGTGCATTGAGGGGATTGGGGTTAGGGGTATACTTTACTATTCTTCAAACCTATAAATATTGGAGAGTGTTCTGGGTCGTCGTAAGTGAGAAAATGGCGGAGCAAGCAGTTAGAAGCCAGTACTGCGAATACCTGTCCAGGGAAGTAACTTGCAATGGAATTGTGGATACAGTGAGTACTTCTCGCAGCATCGTAAGTTGTTTGCACCCATTGATTATGCATTCAGAAGCTAGATAGTTTGCACGCGCATATGTATGATCTAGTTCATGTGTTGTTTTTAATGTACTTATACGTCATTTACCTTTCAGGTGGAGGAGTTGTCATAGCACTTATATATAATACAGTTATTAATACATAGTTATTTTTGCATTGAAACATAACTCTGAAAGCACATGACATAGAGCAGGGTGTTTGTTTTTTGCAAAATGTTTTACAGCTCAAAAAGTGTTTTTTTTTTATTTTATTCTTTTTTTTGTATGTCAGTGCACCTCAACGTGTACCCTTCTAGTTGCCTTCAGGATGTGAATGCGAAATTCGACTTCTACCCATGCTCGCTGCAGCATATCAGCATCAACTGTTTACACAGCTGCAATGATCCTTCTGCCAAGTGTAACAAGATCTGGAACAGGGGTTTGGTATACACAATCCTTGTCGTACACCAAAAGAAAAAAAAATCCAAGGGGGTGATATCAGGAGATTGTGGGGGGCAGGCTAATTGTCCGTCAATCTCCCAGGGAAATGTCTATATAGAATATCTCGAACATCATGAGACCAACGTGAGAGTGTTCCGTCTTGTTTGAAAATAATGGATGGCTGAAACTCCTCCACCTGGGGGAGTAAGTACTGTTCAAGCATATAGCAGTAAATGTTCCCTGTAATGCAGTCCTCCTCCGTTAAGAAAAATGGACCTAGAACACAAATGACAAGAACAACAAAGAAACTCTTTGAGCTGTAGAACACTTTGCAAAAACCGCCCTGCTCTGTGTCATGTGGTTTCAGAGTTATGCTTTATTATAATGGTAACGGAACTTTACCATGTATGTTGAAAACAGCGTTTTCTTTTGTTTTATGGTTTGCGTTTCTACAGTTAACTGCTGATAATTTCCGTATCTACGCGCTACGTACCGTATAAGAAATTTTGAGAGTTGGAATTTTGGAGTTTGTAATTGAGAGTAGGACCCATGAGGACATATTGGATTACGGGGTTGCCTCGTTATCCCGATCTCGTCAGGGTCTTCGAGTATAATGATCGATTATGCGGTCCGCCTTGGTCCTACTTACATTTGATGCATGCAGGACTATCATCTATACATATGTAGTCGTCCCTCTTTTCCTTTTCTCATGAAAGACTCATCCGAACTTCACCAGATTGACCGATTTTCTTTACTCTTATAATACAGTAACTTAATGTACTGTGGCAACGACAAAGCAAGTTGATTGGCAGGTTAGTGCTGAAAAAAAAATAAAAAAATCTTGCTGGCTGGTGGAGGGAAGCGTATATGCTTTCTGTCGCCTGTGAAATTGTGAAGGGTTTTCCTTGAAGGAAAGTCAGTTTCTGGTAAAAGTTTCAGATAACCGTGTCACTGTCTAAGCCTTGTGGGAGCAAGAAAATAACTATAGAAGAGGAATATAGAATTTGTCATGTGAAATGGGAGATTGCCTATTTTCATTGAGGAGTGAATGGTGAAATGCGTGGAAATTTTGTGCCCTGGCGTTCAGAAAGATTACTCTGTCAAGAAATTCAGTTGTCGACCTCCGTGGCGTACTGGTTATCACTGTGCGTTACGACTCCGGGGATTCCGGGTTCGAATCCCGGCCTTTACATGTTGTACGTGTCCCTTCATCAGTTTCATTATACAACTCCACTCTGCCAACTCATCCTCATCGTCGCCATTAGCCAAAAGTGACAGAAAAGCGACGCTTAATAACAGAAATCAAAACAAAGTCAAAAATCAGAAATACAGTTGAAGAGAAGATTGCTGACTCAGCAGGGGATATCAACGTACAATTGAAAGCAAAAATTGCTGGTTTTGTTGCCTTTTCGCTCGCAATACATGAACTGTGAGTGTCCCTTCATCAATTTTATCATTACCCATACTCATCGTTGCGATTAGCCACAAATGACAGAAAGGGGACGCAAATTAACAAACATCAAGTTGAAGAATGACTGACAAACATTTGTTGCTTGCATTAAGAGTTTCCTGCTCATACAAACATAATGTCGACATCGAGCAGCTAATTTCTAAAAAAAATGAAAGGTGTAAAATCTCTGGGAAACGTAACTAGAATTGTCCATTACGATTTCTTGCCAAATTGTTTGCACAATTGTATAAAATTTATACTTCAAACAAACATGTAAAATAGTAACACTGACTATGAAAATTATTGTTCATTACAGTTATACGCACACGTAATAGTGTTAACATTCAGTTCTAAGTTGGGTGGTATTAAAGGGGGGGGGGGTGAGGAGAATTCTTGCATCCGCTTCCGGTTGCTAATTTATGGCACTTGCTACTCTCTATATAATATATGATACTGTAAGTCTAATCACTGGAATTTCTCTCCCGGGTGAACTTCTTAGTTTTGGACTTCAAGCGAGTTGGGTTCGAGATGTGCGGTCCGGAGAGTTTTGACATTATCGTTAAGCGGCCATACTTACGACCTGAGTTTGACCTGGCTGGTGTAAACCAACCGATAAAGAATCATTTTCTAAGGAAGAATTAGATTTCGAAATTTGTGAACGAATACACTGTTGATACTGCACCTAGAAAATAAGTTTCTATAAAAAGTCATTAAAATTTGGGACGTGTTTCTTTTCTTAAGTATGAGGTAAATAAATCAATTTGAAATAAGGAACCTGATCAAGGAACTGTGTACAATATGATTTGAACACTTGTCCTACTAGTAGGGTCTATACGTCGTGTAATAAATAAATAAATAAATAAATAAATAAATCGCGAAATACTATAAATAAATAAACGAACAAGCAGATTTCACTTCGCATTGAATCATGGTTCTGGTCAACTATTCTTCTGGTATATCATAAAATGGAGATCTTTGTCTTCGTTCGAAAAGTGAAAATATGCAGGTCCAAAAAGTTGTGCACCTCCGAAGAAGATAGAGAAAGAGGACGAAACAGTCCCCAACAGAGAAAGAGAGAGAGAGAGAGAGATGGAGAGGCATGAAGACAGTGAAATAAAGTGTTAAAGAGAGGAAAAGAGAATGAAACAAAGTATTAAAGAGAGGAAAAGAGAGTGCAATAAAGTGTTCGAGAAACAGGGGACGAGAAAGAAAAAATATAGAAGAAACAAGTGAAGAGAAATATAGGCATAGAGAAAAGAGTGAAACTAAATGTTCGAAGGAGATAAATGGAGATGAGAAAGGTGGAAAGAGATGAGCGAGAGAGAGGGGGAGGGAGGAGAAACAGAGATATAGAGTACATTAAACACTTAGTCATGTGCAATAGAGGTCTATTCTTCTGCTTAGAAATTACATTCAACTCTGTCCACATTTAAAATTTATCCCGTGTCATTTGCATTTAAAATATAGCACGGTATTCTTGGTTCATTTCTGTCCCCGAAATTTTACAGCAACCTTACAGACAAGAATATGACATCATCTTTCGTGTTCATCACTTGACAAAACGCCCATCGTAGCGTACTACATACAGACGAAACATCATAGAACAACAGGTGAAACTATGTTTGGACAAACTCTGCTTCTTCATTAATTTATTTTGGCGTGGTTACAATGTCGCCAACAAGTTACATTCTGGCGTCTTCTTTCAATTAGCACGGTTCACTTGTTGTCCGCAAAGATGGCGTCAGATTCGTTTACTTTCAGATTCATGTTTTTGCACGTTTCTCGTATTGGGTGACTGGTGTTCCGGATGTTCTAGAAACTACCGCAAAATGTTGGCAGGGATTGTGTTTTCTCAGGGCATTCCCAGATGGCAGCTGTTAAGATAAACACACAGGCGCTGCCCACGACGTTTTAGCAGAGTCTCATTGGATCGTTTCCAGGCAGCTCCACTGACGTCAATCCTCTCTTCTTCCGGGTGTTTTGCGTCATAGGGCTGAAAATGGACGGAAATTGTTTCGATCTCATTCACGATATCCTGCAAACAGCACAAACTGAATGTTTTTCACCATCTGTCAGAAGTTTGGACCTTGTACAGTGGGATCCATGAGTATTACCGTGCAAATTGTCCATCACCATGTTCGTGTACTTTATTTGACCCAATAGAAGCTTCAAGAATTAAAAGAAAACTCAAAACAAGCGGTTGACAACTTCTGCACATCATACATAAAAGTCCATCGCTTAAAAACACATCGGATGTAAGATAAAAATTAATGAACATAGTCATGGACAATTTGCACGGTAATACTCAAGGATCCCACTGTACGATACGATATTGAACAAGCTTTTTCTCACTGGACATGATTTTGTTTTCAGGGGAACGCAAGGATATTTTGCTAATATAGATATGCTAAAATGAAGTATGTGTGTGAGCGTACCCGCGCACGCATTTCACCGTGCAATAGTGGAGATGATGTGATCAGCACTACGCTCCGGCTGTCTTTATACAACGACACCAGGGACGAGGTCAGAAAGTTTTGACCGCGTGGGCAAGAGTTATACATATATGGACAAATTAAAGTGGGTGTTATAAAATGGAAGAGTTTACAAGTATGTATTCTCTCCCTCCCCTTTCTTGCTCTAAATTTACAATCAAAGTATGTTTGAAGTCCATGCTAAGATAGGCTCATCAGGATTAGACCTGCAGTTGAAAACTGATTTGGAACCACTATTCAATGTGAACCCGCTGGGAATCGAATCCGGAACGTCTTGATTAGAGTGTAATCACTACGCTATTGGAAAAACATGCTAAATTTACAAGATAGTTCCACTAAATTGATTGATTGATTTGCTTTATTTTACTTCGCTTTTTGTGCCACTTTTGGCTAATTTGCCAAGATAAGGATGAGTGATGATATGATGAAATTGATGAATGAACACTCACAAACATCCATGCCCAGGCCGGGATTCGAACCCGGGACCCATGGCGTCGTAGCGCGATGTGCTAACCACTCCGCCACGGGGACCGGCGATAGTTCCACAAAATCAGCACCTCGTTGGTACATTGAATGGTTCACTCTTTTATTCACAGCACGTTTGGCTCTTTTCTCGAACTTGCCTATTTGAGTTGGAGCAGGTTGCACAGAGAGGCTAACCGGGACAGGGCCGACATGTGCCTCCGAACCTGTGACAACTTGAACACAAGGCGTTATGAAAGCGCCGTTGGAGAGGCGAACTACGCGTAATTTAGTTATATGCAGTGCTCGAAGTGAAGGGGAATGGGCGAGTATCTCCCAGGTATCCCCCACCTGTCCTATTGTCGCCAAGTTAAACCAAACCGCAGGAGCATCCCCACTACCTGAGCCCAAACACTCGACTAACCCCCCTCCCCCCCCCCCCAGGCTAAGAATTTCCATTTCAAGTAGCATTTCCCGATAATCCGTCTACATGACATCACAAGGCATCGACGATGGCGTAGAGGTAACGTCGTCGACATAAAATCAAGGGATTCCGGGTTTGGTACCCGGGTGGAGGCACATTGCACAGTGGTTCAGACCCCACATTAAACTGTAGGTCCTGTCCCGATTAGCCTGTATGTGCAGAAAGGGGACTCATTTACTTTTAAAAAAAAGTCACACGATTTTTAATACAGAAAGCTTCGATTTCGACCCATATAGAAAATTTTCTGTGGGTGTCCATAGGCATTGTCCTAGCAACATATTGCGGGGCTCTGGGCGAGATTAGAATGCGACCTCCCAATCTGTTCTTTAAATTTGAAATCTCAATGTGTATCGATACAAAGTCTTCAGGCATACGTCAGCAAAAGTATTATCAAATTTAAATAATAATAAAAATAAAAATAAAAATTAAAGATTAAAATTATATTTAGTAATTTCGCTCACCATAAATGTGTCTTTCTCTGCTTTTCCTGGAGTTGAATTCGCTCGATGTCTTTCTCTATGGATAATAGAGATAGAACCTGGCAACCTTTGCCTTGTCAAATGACCGAGTGATGAAGTTTTACTGTGCTCCGTAATTTTGTCTAATATAGAGCTTTTAGTGCGTTATGGCGACTATTCTAAAGCATGGAGAACTGTAAGCACTATAGTACTACTATGCAGAGTAAGAATTACTCTCTAAATTGCAGCATTGATACAGATATTCAATCAATTTAGCTCGTTCCAGTGACTTCCTACATGAAATGTAAACAAACAGTATTGCCAACAACTGCAAGGTGTTATTTAGAGCAAGTTGCTACCGTTCGATATATCGCAATGAGCTTCTGCGTGGAATGTGTTAAGGCCGCATTAAGACAGGAAGTGAAAGTGCAGTGTTGTGAGTGTGTTAAGCCATTTATACACGGTTTAAATAAACGGACATAGATATGGAATCCACAGGTCAAACATGGCGTTGTAAATCTTGTTCCAAAGCGATAGCACATAGTCAATAACAATAGCTTCCATCATGTCAGCAGAGGTGCCAACTCTTGTTGACTTTCACAAAATAATCCAGGAGTTAAAAGAAAAAGTTACTAACTTAAAGTAGATAAATATTGAGACTGAACGTGAACTTGATAAATCTGTGGACTTAGCTAATTTGACTTTTTCTTTTAATATAGTCATTTTGACTTCGTTGCTCATTAATTGCATCAGTTCATTGTGAATTTCAAAACTTAGATGATAATTGTGAATCTCAGTTTGTTGTATACGTCTGAAATTTTCTTGTAGTACTTGGTCATATTTCGAAAAATGTATAAAATTGTCTGAATTTTCTGTTGTTCCTCCCGTGGATAATATTTCTCTTTGTCCTCGAACCACAAAGTTATTGTCAGCCAAAATTTGTATTACGCTTATCGACCGTTCTAAGAGATGGCGCCAGTGATTTTCCCGTGAAAATCCTAAAATCAGACCGGTTTATTCAAAATACTAAATATTTGACGTATTGATTGAAATGTAACGTTTAACTATAAAAAAAAATAGCTCTTTCTTCCATCTATTTCTCACACTTCTATTTTTTTTAACCCCATGGGGCGCGTGACCCCTTCAAGCAGGGTTGTTAAAGGTCCAAGAACTCGAATGGGTTCTATTGGGTTCCGTAACAGGACCGGAACCTTCTTTCTCACACACTTTAAATTCGGTCCAAGTTTCGTATTGTTTCATTTCAATACGGAACCTGGACCTTATTTGATCTGATTCGGAAGAAAGGTCCCTGGACCGAATTGAAATAGTTTAAACATAAAAAGGTTATTTACTGTCTAGGATCCATTTACATTTTCTGATTTTCTCTCGCGGACCGGAATTGAATTTATTTAAAATTCCTGGACCTTAAACAACCCTGCCTCCATGTACAAGGCCCCGGGTGGTCGCCCACTTCGGCCACCCCTTGCTACGCCCCTGCCCATAGGAGAAAGAGAAGAAGAAAGGCAAAGAAACTGAAGTGGGAAGGATGAAGAGGTATAACTAGGGAGAGGGGGTGAGAGAGACAGAGATTATCAGGCACGTTACTCACATCGAGGTGCTTGAAACGAAGACTACCGACTCCTCGCCAAGTACAACAGGCATAAATAACTCGGATGAGACAGACGGGAAAAAATAAAGGCATTCCTCGCCCTGCTCGTTAGATCATCGTGGAGAGAAGCTCCACGGATGGAATTTAACCGAAGTCATTTTTAAGGAGGGTAACAATGCAGCGTACACAAGGATTAGGAATTTTAGCGAGACGAGACAGATATCGAAACAACGTTGTACAAACCGAGACGAGAACGACTTTGGTCATCTACATTGCATGATATTTGAAAAACAAACTAAAATTACTTTACCATGTGTTTATTCACACATACCCAAGCGGATATCTTCAAGTGCAGTGCCTTTGTTTTAGCCCTGGGCCGAGATTGCGCGTGACATAGCACAGATGCCGGCATTTTCGTCCCGTAACGTCTCGCTTATTTACGCACATATCTTTAGCATGTAGACGTTATTGCATAACGAGTGCTAACCTGTGTTAAAAGAGTTGTTCAAAGTTGTTCACGCGCTGACTCGGCCCAGAACCAAAACGAACGCACTGTACCTGATTACGTCACATATTATGTTCACAGTTATTAAAAATTCAATGCATTTGTGGCAATCGTGAACCTGCCGTGCGTTGTTGCAAATATTCAGGATAAAATTAACTTTTCGAGGGTTCGTAGCGTCGAAAAGAGGCGTCAAACTCAAAAAATTTTTGTCAAGAAAAGTTTTTTTATCTTAATGGCTTCTATACGCTGTGAAAGTTTGTATTGTGACACGCTATGTATGTATTGTCTATTCTATATATTTCGAGACTCAACCGAGACACTAACAAGTCTCGTCTTGTTTCGACCATACCTAAGAAAGATGCCAGAGGGATGCTATATGTTAAAAATAACAATGCACTAACCCACAATACAAGTAGTGTTGAAATGTATGTGTATTATATTTTCGTATTCAGTGGTTGTATTTTATTTACTAATATTAACTGAATAATGATCAGTGGTGAACGATGAGATTCGCTGAAGTGCACAGACTACTCTCAGGCACATGGTTGGTGTTAGGCAACAATATCTCACAGCACAGAGGAATAAAACCACATTACTGCCGTAGATAGAATGAAAGGATTTATTCTTTATTTATTGCAATTATAATGCAAATATATTTGGAACGAATGTGAGGATTTCGCCTTATCGGTGTCTTGACTCAACTACAACACATAACCTCAGTGCGTGGCCATCGGCGTACCTATGGTTGCATACATCTAGCATGCGCCCCGAACTACCACACCAAGAGGTATGTAATAATAACTGAGCCAATGTTCGCTCTTAACCCTTTATTCCAAATTAGTCTTTGGGATAATTTTGTAAGCTAACGAAGAATGGTTGCAGTATTGTACGTAGCATCAATGCATGGTTATCGGCGTACAGCGGCGGCGCCAGGATTAATCATTTAGGGGTGCTGAGGAGGTGTGGAATGAAATTTAGCGGTTGCGATGTTGAAAATAAAGAAAACAGGAATATACATGCATGTTTTAGCCACTAAATCATATACCAATTAGCTGTTAGGCAATGAAATTGAAAAATACTAGCGACTTACTTAATTTTTGCTAGATTTTAGCACAACAACGGTGTGTTTGGAAATTTGAAAGGAACAGCTTGTTCAAGGAAGACGGAAGAACGGCGGATATTTTTCCACTGGGAGGAGGCAAGAAAAACGAGGCATATTTTTCTCCCTAATTGTGTTGCTCTCTAGGATAAAAAAAAAAACACTCCTTCAATTTGAAGTTATCACGCTCTTATAATAGATCGTAGCCCCCTTGCCCACTCCCTCCTTCCGGACTCCATGATGACATTTGAATTACGTCTTACACTACAAGAAAGTGGTCATAGAATGTTACCATTCAGTCAGACACACGTTACAGTCTTATTGAACTATGTAGTGAAATACAAAATAAAATTCGCCTTAACTGCAAAAACACCCTTTTTAAACCTTCGCCTCCCCCTGGCGCCGCCCTTATCGGCGTACCTATGGTCGCATAGGCCTAGCTTGCACCCCGAACTACCATATCAAGATGTATGTACAACACCGAACAGTTCCTTTGAGTTTAAATTCTACCGACGATCTACGGCGAAAGTGTTAATTTCTTATGCGAAATCCTCTATTTTATATTATTTCAAGATCACAGATCAAATATAGATGAATAACTTGCCATTTACAAAAAGATGCTACAATCGAAACTGACATCTACATCAGATTATTAAAAACACTTTTTAAAAACCATTACCCAATGCACAATAAGACATACAATACATTATATAATAAATATTAAACAAGAGATATACATTACAAACAAGGTGCAATTTATAGGCAATAACACAAAATTTCTTTCACAAAAGAATACATCAGTGACATATTTTCAAGTTGTGACGTCACAAAAATATGGATCATATCATCGTGTACAAGGAAACTATAGGAGGGTGTTTGAATAGGAGATTTAGTTACGGTTTTAAGAAGAGGATATATTCTTATTTACATTCTATAAGTCAACAACCCTGGCTGCGATTTCCCTTTGTTTATCCGACGCTATGGGACAAGTTTAAAATATAGAGTTAAGTTTTCAGAGTGACAATACCAACAAACAAACTTCTTCACCAATACCCAAATCTAAGGGAAGCCCTAGAATAGAGACTTACTGTAAATTCTTCAATGTTAATAAATATGGCAAAAATAATGAAATGTTATGAAAAGGCAAATTTAATGATGAAATAATGTAAATAAGTGAAAGTGTTGTACATAAAGTATTGATTGATTTAGTTTGTTTTACTTGTTATTTAAACCAATCAACGATTTTTTTACATTTGTCCAGCGATCTGCTATGCGGATTGCGGCAGTCGTTTTAATCAAAACGCCAGCGTGGTATGTGAAAAGATTCCACTGAAGGAGAAAATGTAGTAACTAATCTTGAACATACATCCAATAATTATCAAGCAGAAAGCAGAGAGGGGAATTCCCCTCATTCCCTTTCAAATGCCACCATGTTCCAACATGGAAAACGTGTTCATTTAGAAAACTAAATGAAAACAAACCACAGATCTATCAACAAAATAAATATTATCGTGTTTTGGAAAACGTAAATACAAAATTTAGCGGCGGCAAGCATCACGACTCGTTGCTACAGCTGGAAAAAAAAAAGAAAAAAACAACGCAAGGCTGCCTCTCTTCCACGTGGAACGCCAGCAGCACGCGGAACCCCTCCGCCCCCCTTCTTGCCGATCTGGCAAGACAGAAATAGACATTCTCTCCTAACCCAAATTTTGCAACTGCTGCCGCAAGATGACTTCATTTTTCTTCTATTTTAATCTAGATCCTTCTCTCGAATTCAGGTCAAACAAATGAGAATCGAAAATTATCAAATTGATAATCATCATTCCACCTTTTCAAGAGATGGGTGTGTCCAGTGGGTTAATTTTCTCCCAATGCATTTCATAGATGGTGTAAAATTTCTTATATTACAATACAAACTTCTAAATGGCACTGCAGACATCAATTCCCTCCTTGATCAGTTTTGACTTGCAAGATATTGACAGAAGATAATAATCAGCTTTATGGCCATCACCACCTACCTCCATTGTCGCGATTAGTCTAAAAATACGGCACTCAAAATAATAGAATAAACTAACAACCTGTTTTCACTTGCCATTTAAAAATTGAAATACTGCAGTACAATTCTTCTTTAAAATGAATTTCTAAAATTAGAGTATTGAGAAGAACATATACAATTCGTGACATTTAAATAAAGAGATAATGTACGAGGGTGCATGTTCAACAATATTAATGCTTACATTGGTGACATGTGTGTTCTTAATATCGTCGATGTTTTAAAATGTCATATTTATTAACATTTATTGTTTTCTTAATGTTGAATCTTTGGAGGAACGGTAAAAATAAGAAAATGAAACTGAAGAATAACTGAATGTAGGATAGAGAATAAGGGGAACTGCAAAGGAGAAGCAACAAAAATTGGTAATATAAATAAACAAAGAATAGTAAAACAAAATTGGAATAGAGAAAAGATCAGCAAGGCAGGAAAACACGAATGAACAGAATAAGAAAACAATTTATAAAATGTAACTTTCTTATATCTTTCGTAAAATTCAGGGGTTCTTCGACACATAGGCTGTTTGACGTTTACATTAACACACACGCAAAATAGCGTTTATGGCGCTCCAAAATTTGAAGTTGGTGCTACTTCCAGGTATTGTAGTTCAATATGTTTGTTTCTGATATTAACATTGGCACGTAATACGGGCAATAAGAACAAATAAACTTTCGGCGGATTATTTAGTCAGAAAGTACTCTACAAACTCAAAACTTATCGTAAATGCATGGGATACAAAAATTTTAAACATGGTCAAACAAATTCCATTGTTCAAGCACACAGAGAAGTGTTGTGTTGGGTTATGCTTTTTATACTTTCATCTGGTAGGCATATCCTAGCGTCGTTAACAAAGACGGCGTTTATTCTTTTATTTCTGTTTTTTTTTCAAATATAGGCTGTTTATGATCTGTGAACTGTGCCAAGTAAACAAAGTCATTACCACGTACCTTTGCTCTTCTCTAAGATCGTTTCTCGGGTTTGAAACTTTTTATCCTTTTTATGTCTTTTATTCACACTCCTTTCTTTTCGTCTCTTAATCTTTTTCCTGTTCTAATTTGAGATTTTCGTGAGTATTGACATCCGTTCCTTGCCAAGCGAAAGCGAAGGATAAGATTTTACAACATGAAGTTTGATAAACACACATCACAGAGCATGAAATGGCAATTAAGCATTCCTATATTTATCTGTTTCACTTCGTCGTTCTTCTCTTTCGTTTTACAACCTGAAAACACTAAGCAAAAATAAAAGAAAAAAAAGAAAATGAAGAAAGCACCATCTAGATTTAGAGTGTGAAACGATGCACCAAAAGCCACGCCCATTCCGGAGCCAAAAATATTCCAGAGTAATCTTTTCGGAATGGAAAGTTGTCGAACGACACCAGCGCCTTCACAAAATCGACGACGGATTGTAGAAGTTTAGTTTCCTGTAACAAATCAGCCAAAGCGTGCAGCAAATAGGCTTTATACAACGCTGCGTTTTTTTGTGCAGTGCAAGGCGATAACAAGAGTATTTGCACTCACCTGCCATAGTGGACGTCCAGGCATCTTGCTAGCTGCTCTATACGGTGACTCGGTCTTCAAGGGACTGGATCGTGGAGCAGAAACGAGAGGCCGCTGTAATACCCAACTAACATCCACGAGACCTTTTTAGGTCAAACTTCGGAGGCCCGCGAGAGGAACCCTAGAAGCAGGAAGCTCTGGAAGGCGGGGGAACGTGCAGGGAGACCCCCTTCCCCCCGCAAACACCTCTGAGTGGATTTAGTAAAGTATCTCGTCTTGCGAAAACGTCCCCCTCGCGAAAAGCACCCATGCAATCAGCCTGACCCAATTATGTTAAACCCCGTTTCCTAGCATGCCAACTTCTCTAGTTGCTAGCAGTTCCAACGTGGGATACGGTTAACACAACTTTCGTTCTTCACAAGTCAGAATATAAAGATGTATATGGTGTTTACGTCCTCTTAATGCACAATGTGCATGTCAATTACATGGTTTCAGTAGAGAACAAGAGACACGAAATCACAGATTAAATGTGGCACAAAATGGTTTTGGGGGCAGTTAAATTATTTGCATTGTTATGTAACGTCGCTTTTCTTCGTTTTTAGGCTCACCGCGACGATGAAGATGAATCATGATTAGGTAGATAACTAGATAAAAGAGCAAACGTAACCTTACCCTGGCCAGGACTCGAATTTAGAACCTTGAAAGACTGAGATGTCTTCCCTACTCTGTTTGTTGCTTGTCTTTTTATATTATCTTGTTTATCTTCCCTCTTTTCTTTTACCTTCTATCTTTTTTAAACTTTTCTTTTACCATTCTTCATTTTCCCTCTATACCAATCCTCTCTTTTTCTTTCCCTTTGTCCTCGTAGCTCCTCTTTCTTTATCTTCTTACACTTTATTTTCTTTCCTTTTCTTTCTCGCCCAACTTTACATTACTTACTTTCGCTTTTCCTGTTGCTTCAATTTTCTTCTGAAAAAAAAAAGAAAAACTTCCAAGACAAAAATACCAAGAGAGAATATGGAAAGAACTCAAAGGTTGGGAACAACACCACGTTCCAGATTTTTATTCTGTCCTGTTCTTTTCATTTCCTTTTGCCTCGTCCTCGTGTGTGTGATTTGTCCTTTCATCAGTTTCCAATTATTTCCATTCATTCTCATCTTCACGATTAGTCAAAAGTGCCTACTCGTTATTCCAATTTTCCTTTAACTTCGGGATTCCTACTATTTTTCTGTCACTTCCTCCTTTTCCTTATCCACTCCTTTTCTTTATTCTTCTGCTTTCTTTCGTTTCTGCCTCCCTCTCTCTATCTTACTATGTTACTCTTTTAACGACATAATTCCGAACATTCTCTGGTGTACAATATCGGGAACAGGGGAACTCGAAATACATAAAAATGTTTCATTTTATAAGTGAGGATAATTTAATATTGGTGTACGGACGACGCTAAAGCCGGACAGGGTAGGTCACTGGTTCCAGAAAGCGGTTCCTGCCCATTGGGGCAGGCAACCCTGTTCACCCTCGTGGTGCTAGTATAGTTGATGTCTGTGGTTGGAGCGTTGTTTGACTAGCATATTCTTAATTTTTCTCCACAGAATAAAATGGTGGCACGGCAACTATTATGTAAAATACATGGCAGTGTCTCGCTGCCACGTTCTTTTTCTGCTCGAACCTCAAAAAAGATGCGCGTGGCAGTAGACTCGGTCTTTGTTTTATCGTGATTTCATCATGCTATGTATGCAATTACGTCTGTAACACATACTGTAAAGTTGTAGCGATTACTTTCACAAAAATGTTTTAAGATTAGGTCCTTCAGCATTCTTCTAATAATAAACCTAAATGCTCTCCTAGTTAGGTTAAGTTCTATTAGCATTAAAATAATATAGTTAAATGCTTTATAAAGAAAAAGGTTCTAAATTACCTGTACATTCATTTCCACTAATCATAAACTTGCATTTCTCTCGTCTTAATCTGTTCTTAAGATTTGTAACATCCTCTTAGCAGACGAATTACGTGGCAGCAGCAAATTTGATGCTTATTCTTACTGCTGACACGTGCGTGGCAGCAGACTCGGCCAAAATACATACAGATAGCTACCTGGTATCAAATTGTCCACACCGTAAGCACTTTCCCCCAAAAGATACTTTCAAACCATTGTCTCCCATATTTATTCCAGACCAATGCTGGGATGGTATCTTGGACGAATACCAAGGACCCTTGGATTTATTTCCGACCATCGTTTTTGCACTTTCGCAACATTGGATTGGATTGTTTTGTTGTTTTAAGTCCACTTTATGCACAGTAAGGCTAATCGGGACTGGACCTACAGTTTGAAGTGGGATCCGAACCACTATGTGCCTCCACTGGGGATCGAACCCGGGACCCCTTGCTTACAAGGTCGTCCACTGCGCCGTCGGGAGGCCCACCTTTCAAGCACAAGCTGGGAACAATGCAGCGTTGCCAGGTCAGATTTTTAAAAATCGGGAGATAGTCCCCTGAAAAATCAGGAGATCTGCTTAAAAAATCAGAAGAACTAATAATAGCGGATTATTAACGTTCTGGGGGGGGGGGGGGTAGAGTTGGAAAAGCTTTCCACTATCATTATTGAATGTTAATTATTAATTTTTGGAAGTCAAAAGATAAATTTATTACTGTTATGTTAATACAAATTTTATTGAATTTGCACTTCAAGGGTACGATAACCCCACCCCCTTAATTCACCTAAGGTAAAGGTACAGTTTCCCCAAACCAGTGGCGATGATCGAGTACCAAAACTGAGGTGGTGCAAGGATTGCCTCCCCTAATCGCCGGCATTGCACCTACACATTGCAAAAAGCAGTGACATTACTGAAGAAAATCCAACCTCGATTTTCTGTTCATCTCTCACAAATGTTCTAAAATAAATTGTTGTGACTGTGCGTGGATTTATGTACTTATCGTTTAAAAGTTTATGGAAACATTTCATGATTTTTGTGTTAACTAAATCTAGAGCTTCAGCCACTACGCATTCGAGGATATATTTTTTAAATGCTCTACCTCATAACACCTTAGATTGCTTTTATTTAAAAATAGCCAAAGTTACGGGATGTAAGAAAACACAAACTTTTTTAACAACACATTCAAAGCATACTCGCATTAATGGTAATGGAGAAGGGCTATAATGCCTTAACCCCCGAAATATCCTTGAATTAAAACTTTTCTTTCAATCACGGAAAGTAACCAACCAGTATTAGACAGAGTGATTGATTGATTTGATTTATTTTACTTCGCATCTGCCATATTTGTTTAATCGTAAAGATGTGAAATTGACGAAGGGACACTCACAAAGAGCACCCAAGCCCAGTCTGGGATTCGAACTCGTGACCCAGTATCAGACATGTCATGTCGCAGGTTTTTTCTTCAACTTTTTCCCCAGTCACTCGAGACAATGTAAATGTTAATTAAGTCAGCTTTTTGCATTCGAGTATTACCTGGTATAAAATCGGGAAAGAGAATTTCTACCACTACAGTATTGATTGAGTAGAAAGAGACATAAGACCAATTGTAGTAGTAGTTACGCTCAGAAATGGCTTAAAAAAACAATGCTATAACAGCACGAACTATGATATCTAAGTTAAGAGGTGATTAAGAAAAAATAAAACTGCGACGTATAACTGTGGTATAAGTCTGCAACAGCAGTTTACTAAGCCGACCTCCGTGGCTGAGTGGTTAGCACAGAGCTATGAGATCAGGGATCCCGTCTCGGGATCAAATCTCGGCCTAGGCATGGTTGTCCCTTCATCAATTTCATCATATCATCACTCATCCTAGTCTTCGCGATTAGCCAAAAGTGGCAGAAATGCGAAGTAAAATAAACCAAATCAGTCAATCGACAGTTTACTAAGAGTTTTGTAACCATAACCTTTGGCTACATTCGTAATGTGAACTCCCTATTTTATCAAAGTTAAAAACTTGAACCTGTATCTAGCATTTGCAAGAAACATTACCTTAAAACTGAATACTTGTTCGTATGTGTGGGTGGCAACATTGGTATCTAGTTGTAACCAGTTTCCAGTTGCCTCCCCTTTGACAAAACCTCACCAGATGGGGAAAGTTAGGACACCCGCCTTGGAGTTCCCAATCACAGATCATATTTCCCAATGCACAAAGGGCTCAAGAAGCCGCGCCTCTTTCCCAGTGTCATCAAACCTTGTATGACACTCCTTCCCCACCTCTCTCTCTCTCTCTCTCTCTGTGAGCAATATTCATGGGTCTTTGCATTCCATCAGCTGAATATGTAAATTGTAAATCAACTTTCGATTTTTAAAAAATAATTGTTCATTATAAATATTTAAGGAAGAAAAAAATCAGGAGATTTCCACATGTTCCTGAAACTTGTCAGGAGATCAGTAGATCGTGCTGAAAATCAGGAAATCTCCTGTGAAATCAGTAGACCTGGCAACACTGGAACAATGTAACATTAGGTATCCACCCACAACTATCGCACGACATAGTACACCAATTTACCACCAGAGCACACATACGCTAGGCGAGAGCGGCACAGTGGCAAAGTGTGGAACTAAGTGGTGAGACATAAAATTGTCCGCAAAAATGGTATGCAGTATTTATTGCATATTGCCCGAAGTCTCAGGTTCGATTCACGACAAGTGCTCGAATGAAGTATTGACAAGGCTTACTGCGGAGAGAGCCTTGGTCTAAAATGCCATATATAGACATTAGCAATGGAAGACTGCTCTAGACAATTCAACTTAGTTTACATGACAAAGTTGACCAGGGACTGACAGGGCTCTGAATCAGTATAATCATCCCCCTGTGGAGCGTCTGATGTCTGATGTCAGGCACGTATCCTAGAAATATATTTCGGGGGGATCCTAACCAACTGTCTCATAATAATAATAATAATAGTAAATAATAATAATAGTTTAAATTAAAATAATTATATTTAATTAAATATATGTATATGAATTGATATTGTATTTTCATTACATGACATTATCTAGCTTACATATAGTTTAGCCGGCCCCCGTAGCCGAGTGGTTAGCACATCGCGCTACGACGCCAGAGGTCCCGGGTTCGAATCTTGGCCTGCCCATGGATGTTTGCGAGTGTCCATCCATCAATTTCATCATATCATCACTCATCCCCATCTTTGCAAATTAGCCAAAAGTGGCACAAAAAGCGAGGTGAAATAATGCAAATTAATCAATCAATCAACATATAGTTTAGATCGCCAAAATGAAAGAAATTAATGTAAAATACATAAAGAATTGAATATTTATTCAATAACAAATAAAGAATGTTAGATCCAGTTGACGAAAAGTAAAGTCAATGATTAATACTTTATGCATATTATTGATTGATTGATTGATTGAGTTGGTGTTTTAAGTTCACTTTATGCACAGAAAGACTAATAGCGACTGGACCTACAGTTTAAAGTGGGCTCCGAACCACTATATGCCTAAACCGTTTATGCATATTATCGTAAGTAATAGTGTGCATAAATCTTCTTTGGTACTGTCATTCAAAGTTATGATCCCAATATAATGCTTGCTTTCCAATAACAAAATGTTAAATTAGTATATTTCCATTATTTAATTTTAGTACTTGGTAAATCTTTCGTGAAGGGGAGGGGGGGGGGGGGGTCTGGACAAGAAACGTCCAGCCTTCGGTGGCCGGGCCTCTTGAAGCCGTGTGAGGCCGGACGTCGACCGTGAGCTCGGAGGCTGAGGCCGTGGTTGAGATGGAGTTCGGAGGATGAGGCTGTGTGAGACCGGAGGCCGACCTTGAGCTCGGAGACTGAGGCCGTTGGAGGCCGGAGTCTGAGATGGAGTTGGGAGGCTGAGGCCGTGTGAGGCTGCAAGCCGATGGGAGCTCGGAGGCCGGGCCTCACGAGCAAAGTCAAATAGACATCTCTGCATACACGAAAGCAGGATTCGATCACACAGAGAGGGCCTGCCCGATGGCGGAGTGGTAGCGTCGTCGCCTTGTAATCAACGAGTCCCGGGTTGGATACCCGGTTGAGGCACATAGTGATTCGGATCCCACTTTAAACTGTAGGTCCAGTCCCGATTAGCTTTACTGTGCAAAAAGTGGACTTAAAACACCAACTTAATCGATCACACAGAGCTCAATACCACCACTAAAGCTACATCTCGTTTCCAATAGATGGTATTATGAGAATTATTGAGAAATTCGGATTATATGAAACTGTCTTTCAGAAAGGAAGCCTGGCCTCTACTATTTTGTTTGTTAGGAAACATGCCAGAGTTTATTTAGGCCTCGCGGCTTAGGAGCTTTCCCTAATTTGGCACCTTGTTTGGCTCCTTATTGCGTGGAGTGTGGTCTTTTCCCCTAACTTCTGGACTTTGTAGCAACCACGTCCTCTGTCGTACACAGGATTTTTGTCAGAGAGGGATGGTGGGGGTGGACTTGTAAAAGTGCGTAGTACCGTATGTACCTGAAATTTTTATATGGGGGTCAGGCCATTGATAAAACTTGAACAGTACAATTATTATTATTATTATTATTATTATTATTATTATTATTATTATTATTATTATTAAATATTAATACTATCATGCTAGTGATTAGAATGTTGATTTATAGGCACTAAAAACCTCTCGAATAGGCAGGCAAATAGACACCAAAAATGATGAAAATAGGCATTTAAAAAGGCACTATACGAGTAAAATCAAGAAGGCATAAATAGGCATTTAAAAATTCACCTTAAAATAAAAAATAACAATAAAATAAGCATTGGATTTTTCATCTTCTAATGAACAATTACACTGACTGCATTAGCATTGCAATTTATAATTTATAATTACAGTTTATTCATAAAAGTGCGTTGAAGCTTCACAAACTATTAATACTATTTTGAGCTAAATTCACCTTTGCTGGAAATCAAAAGTTGAAGTAATTCTGGTATAAGTATGTTATTGATTGCGACAATTTCAACAAATGCCTCAATTGCGGGTACCATTCTTCTCAATGAAAAAACGAGAACATTTCCACTCTTTTAACAAAAAAAAGTTTTAAAGGATGTTATTAAAATTTCTCTTTAAAATTATGAACTTGTGTTACCTATTGTGCTAATTGTGCACAAATTATGCATAAATAATTCACAAGAGTTTGAATTAAATCCTTACTTGCAGGAAAAGGAGGGTAACATAACCTGGTTAACTTAAAGAATTTGCATTATTTTATATTTGTGCGAGTATATGACCTGTTTATCTGTGTATGTGCATGAAATTTTAGAATAAATAATATCGTTTGAATTAGTGTGATTCTCTGTATGCAACGTGAGGCCACTAAAGTACGTTTTTCACATATCTTAATCACAGCATTGTTGTATTCGGAACTGGGGTAATGTGAGATCATAGGCGTAACTTGGTGGTAGCAAGGGGGCACTTCCCCCAAATTTTCAAGTTTATTAACGTTTACAAGTTGAGGGTATTTTGTTGACCTCCTGGACCTGAAGAAAATAGAAATAATGATTAAATTTTATGATTTCTGAAATGTAGCAAACTTGCCCTGAACGCTATTCTAATGGAATGGAAATATTCTCGATTCTGTATTTTTCCAGAAAAGTGAAGTCCTCTGTTCGATTCCCTCGCCCACCGATATTTGGTCCGAAGTTACTCCAATGTGTGAAATGATGGCTCGTCACAGTATCCATTGTTCACCATTTACCCTGGAAACAGAGTTTGCAGAGTAGTCGGAAACAAAGATGGCAGCCAGCCTCATGAGGCCCGGCCTCAGCCTCGGCCTCCAAGAGACTTGCGAGGCTGAGGCCATGTGAGGCCGGAGGCCGAGGTCCTGTGAGGCTGGAGTCCCACATGGAGTTCGGAGGCTAAGGCCCTGTGAGTTCGCAGTCCCACATGGAGTTCGGAGGCTGAGGCCCTGTGAGTTCGCAGTCCCACATGGAGTTCGGAGGTTGAGGCCGCGTGAAACCGGAGTCCCACATGAAGTTCGGAGGCTGAGGCTGCATGAGGCCGGAGTCCCACATGGAGTTCGGAGGCTGAGGCCCTGTGAGTTCGCAGTCCCACATGGAGTTCGGAGGCTGAGGCCGCGTGAAACCGGAGTCCCACATGAAGTTCGGAGGCTGAGGCTGCATGAGGCCGGAGTCCAACATGGAGTTCGGAGGCTGAGGCCGCGTAAAACCGGAGTCCCACATGAAGTTCGGAGGCTGAGGCTGCATGAGGCCGAGGTCCCACATGGAGTTCGGAGGCTGAGGCCCTGTGAGTTCGCAGTCCCACATGGAGTTCGGAGGCTGAGGCCGCGTGAAACAGGAGTCCCACATGAAGTTCGGAGGCTGAGGCTGCATGAGGCCGGAGTCCAACATGGAGTTCGGAGGCTGAGGCCGCGTAAAACCGGAGTCCCACATGAAGTTCGGAGGCTGAGGCTGCATGAGGCCGAGGTCCCACATGGAGTTCGGAGGCTGAGGCCCTGTGAGTTCGCAGTCCCACATGGAGTTCGGAGGCTGAGGCCGCGTGAAACAGGAGTCCCACATGAAGTTCGGAGGCTGAGGCTGCATGAGGCCGGAGTCCCACATGGAGTTCGGAGACTGAGGCCGCGTGAAACCGGAGTCCCACATGAAGTTCGGAGGCTGAGGCTGCATGAGGCCGAGGTCCCACATGGAGTTCGGAGGCTGAGGCCCTGTGAGTTCGCAGTCCCACATGGAGTTCGGAGGCTGAGGCCGCGTGAAACAGGAGTCCCACATGAAGTTCGGAGGCTGAGGCTGCATGAGGCCGGAGTCCCACATGGAGTTCGGAGACTGAGGCCGCGTGAAACCGGAGTCCCACATGAAGTTCGGAGGCTGAGGCTGCATGAGGCCGAGGTCCCACATGGAGTTCGGAGGCTGAGGCCCTGTGAGTTCGCAGTCCCACATGGAGTTCGGAGGCTGAGGCCGCGTGAAACCGGAGTCCCACATGAAGTTCGGAGGCTGAGGCTGCATGAGGCCGAGGTCCCACATGGAGTTCGGAGGCTGAGGCCCTGTGAGTTCGCAGTCCCACATGGAGTTCGGAGGCTGAGGCCGCGTGAAACCGGAGTCCCACATGAAGTTCGGAGGCTGAGGCTGCATGAGGCCGGAGTCCCACATGGAGTTCGGAGGCTGAGGTCGCGTGAGGCCAGAGTCCCACATGGAGTTCGGAGGCTGAGGCCGTGTGAGGCCTGAGTCCGAGATGGAGTTCGGAGGCCGAGGCCGGAAGCCGTCCTTGAGCTCGGAGGCCGAAGTGAATTGGACATCTCTGGTCCAGACTCTCTGCACTCCCCCCCCCTAAATACGTCCTTGTCTGATGTGTCCAGTTCATGCGTGCTTCTGTTCGTCCTTCCATTTATTTATTATTTTCACTATTCATCCTTATGTTCGCGATTAGCCAAAAGTGATAGAAACGCGAAATAAAAAACGAAATCAATCAACAATTTTATATATATATAATTGTTACAAAACAATAGAATGAAGAATGTGAGAGAAGAAAACTAGAGTTCAATAGAGGAAAACATGGAACTGTCAAGTTGGGAAATAAATAACACTGCACAACATGAAATTTGCCCTTTAGATGAAAATGCGTGATTCTAATGTATTTGTGCATGACAAAACCGAATATGTAATTTGTTTCCGTGTATCACGTGTCATTTAGCCAAAAACACAAAATTTGAAACTTACATAAGAAACGTATGGTACAATAGCCAAAAGTGTATTTCTCCTGTGTTACAAAGAATGAAAGCTCGAAATTATACATTGGTATGACAGGATAAGATGTATGCAAGAAGGTTACATGAAATACCGTTGATTCATGTTAGTGGGACAGTCGGGACAGAGGTAATCATTATGTCCCTTAACACTGGCCACCACGACAGGCATCAAGAACATATCACGAGATCCAATTGACAAGCCCCAAAATGTGGGATGCGGCAACGAGAAATAAGCTTCACGCGATTTAGCCCACCATAGGTGCTTGGCGTTCCTCCCTTTCTCTGTAGTCAAGAAGTTCTTATTCGACTGTGTACTGGACACAGCCGTCTAACCATGCAAGGGTTGAACCCTCCATAAGCTGTAATGTCATTGTGAGTATTCTACATATTCTTGTTGAATGTACCAATTTTGCTTTCCTCCGGTAAACTTCTAATCTCATCAGCTGTTTTTCATCCCTGTTGGGAGATGATAGCAGTGTTTTATCACATGATTTTAGCTTTAGCTGGTCTGTGAGGAAGCTTTAATTAATTCGACTTTTTAATGTATTGTTTTTGTCTTGTCTACAACCTTGCGCTTTTTACAACCCTTGTTTTAACATTTTAAGTAAAAATCTTAGATAAGGGCAGAGCGTGCCCAAGGGGGGGGGGTTGATGGGGGTTATAGCCCCCCCTTTGGCCTAGCATTCCTAAAAAAAAGAAAGTCAAATGTAGGAAAAAGACGGCAAAATGAGGGATGAGTATGAAAAAGAGTGTACGTAACCCCTCCCTTTCGAAAATCGTGGGCACGCCACTGGATAAGGGGATATTTTCCTGCATATATTGAAGGGTGAAAAATGGCCACACGTGCCGACGGAACCAAAAATTTTGACACAATCAGAATGTCTTTCTGTTCCATTACACATCAGGCTTGGTTTGATGAAAATCTTCGTCAAAGCACTAGGCCGAGAAGGCCAAGCTTTCAGGTACCTCTGGACAAAATCCCCACGCTTAAGTGAGGCAAAGGTTATGGAATATGTGTTTATTAACATGATGCTGCGTTTCAAGTTGGTATGCTCTAATTTCCTAGGTAATTTGAAAGCACAAAATTATGAAGCCATTGTTCGTGACATGTTGCATTCATTTCATGTCAAAGGGTGCCACATGTTACTCAAATTACACTTTCTGAATTCACGTGTAGGCTTTTCCCCACAAAACCTGGGAGGAGTCAGTGATAACATGGGAAACGGTTCCACCAGGACATTGCTGTGCTTGAAGAGCGCTTCAGAAGACGTTGGAACGGTAGTGTGTTTGCTGACTATTGTTGGTCTATCATCAGGGAGACCCCTACATACGTATATGTATGTACAAGCATAAATGCTCTACAACGTCATGTTCGTAGGTATTGTTACTGTGTTTTCTTACTGTACAGTGTATTGTAATATGCCTATCACACATACTTGTAGCAATGCATCAGGTGGCTGTCGTCCAATGAAAATGATGCGTGATAGAAGCATACGGTTTTCACACTTCAATTCTGTATCTTTTCTTTAGTCCAAATCACATTATTTCATCTCAAGGACAGAAAATGTCTTCAAATGTGTTGTGCAGTGTAATTCATTATGCAGTTTTACACTGTATTCTTCCAGTTACTCTTAATAATAATGCATATTTGTCCTGTCAGAAAAGATAGATTTTCTTGTTTACACATGAAATCCAATAGTGGATTCACATTCCCAGTGAAGGGGCGAGAGAAATGCATCAGTGGCTAAAGGGGTAGGATTATTTTCTTGGGGTAGTCTTATTAATATACCATGCAAAATACCTATTTGGTTTAAAATATCATAAATTTATTGAATTTTTTCTCGTTGAGTGGAGTCAGCGAGTAGGGTGAGGGTGACAACTTCGTCAGCGTCGACCCGCTTGCCCCCCTTCTCTGGCGCCGTCACTACAGTCCGCCCGGTAAGCAAAAAGTTTAAATCGCTCATTGCCGTTGCTAGGGTAAAATATGAGTATGCGATAGGGAGTATATTAGGTACGAGTCACATTTAAAGGTTAGGTCTAAATTAGGAAAAACAAAAAAATATATTAAAGAAATCTCTTTATTTTATAACATTCACAACTACCATATCGATAGAAATAGATAAAAACTCTTATAAATATTAACACAAATCGCCAGCTGCTCGACTCAACAATGGTGAACGGTAAAAGTCTTTGGCTTAATCATCCACTCACTGAAAATACCAACAGTGTAGCACACATTAAAACGTTTGTGTTAAGATATGTCGTACTCTTCACAGCATTTGCGTTTAGGTTCAGGGTTTGCAGGAGTTGAGGCAAGTGGTGGAAGCGCTTAGCACACTGCTGGATTCTCATCTTCGTGTTCGATATGGTTTTACAACAGGGATTAAGTTACGTTTCACACCAAATAAAGTTTCCAAAGCATTGTTATTTGTAATATGTAACTACGTAGGTCCGTGTAGCAAACTTGATTGTAAAATTATCAGGAACAAAACATTAGGCCTCTTTTATGTAATGCACGATGCTATTTTCATGTTAAGGAAATTGCATCATAAGGTAAGGAAAAGTTCCCCCCGCACATTCTCGAACTCGGCTATTTTTGGACGTGATGTGAGAAGCACCACGCCCCGACCGCCTTTATCTCTCAGGGTTGCCCCCCAGCTACCCACTTATTAGAGGCTGGTTGAGCTCCAGAGCCTCTTTATGGAGAGACGAGGTTGGAAAAACTCCGACTTTAGATCCATCTTTCCGGGAATCGAACCCGGGTCTCCCGCGTGACAATCAGGCACCGTACCAACTAGACCACCACGCGTCCACACGCACACAGATATATATTGAAATTTGTCCAGTCTGCGCGGTCACACACAAGATATGGGTTCGATTCCAGGTGCGGGTGAACTCAGGTGGGAATTTTTCTTCCGGTGGCCACTCGCAAGCCGCTCTGGGGTTCACTCAGGCTCTCATCAATGAATACATTGGGGGCAACCCTGATAAGAGGTGGGGTAAATGCAACAGCAGTGTGGTGCTGATCACATCACTAACACTATGGCCGACATCAAGAATGGGTGAGGCTCTACCTCCACACACCTTTTTTCTCTTATGGTATGCTGCAATGTACAGGGGGTAGTTTTATCTATACCCTGATTCTGAGTGCTTAGCCAATGAAGTAACTTGAAAGCTTTAGCACTACACTAAAAAAAAACCTTGCAATTCTGCTCATAAATTCCCAGCATACTGGTGAGAACGTAATATACATATTTATACGAAGCAAAACTTCACACCCAGCAAGATAATTCTCACAATAATAATGAGAATGATAACTAACTTTTTTTCCCTGAGACGAGATATCGTTAGATTAGTCCGTCTGCAACAATGTCACGAACGCACGTCAAATCCGTAACGTCAAGCATCAGTGTTTTTGCTAGGTTAACATACCTGGTAAGTAATTCAATAGCTCAGGGACATATTTTCATGATGTGTATAGTGGACGGCTATTTTCGTGTATTTTTGGTATAAGATAAACTTTTGGCAGCTGAGAATATTACAATCAGTCTTCAATGTGATATGATCAAGTTAATGTGTTGTAGCAATTTGAATAACATGTGCTCTCTGGTCCAGTGCTTCCTGTAGAGAAATATTCACTCAATTTTACCTAGGGTCACAAGAGGTTCTAATTTTCCCAACAGGTCCTATATTTTAGACTTATGTCCGAAGAATTTGTAAAAAGTCGTAAATGCCCTGCATATCGAGCTAGAAAAACCTTTTAGTGTATAAGGGAAATGTGACAAAAAATGGCTCCCCAGAAGAATTCTTGAAACACTCAAGAATTTGAAGATGTTTTATTATTGAACTAAAAATCCGTCATTTCACAAGATTTACTCACATTATGATATTATTAGCTCTGAATGATTATGTTCTAAATTTTCGATGAGTGTATCATCCCTATATTTTGTCTATAATAATCTAGTAAACCTAATTATACTTTTGTATTATTAAAAAAAGTAACACAATGGCAGGATTTTGCACTGATTTGAAGACAATTTATAGAAATATCCGGTAGGTAACATTATCGACAATTCTACCTAATAACAAATCCATTTATATGTCTTATCAGCTCATAGCGATGGAGTAATCTACATGTCAAGTAAAATTATTGATAACTTACTGACGACTGTGAATGTGACTGTATTTAGGACACTGTCTTACTTTTGTTGTTGGTGATCTGGTAACCCTAATTTCGCCATAAGATATAGGATTAGCATCATTGAAGATGCTTCGATACAAAATGCAACTAACTTCACCCGATCCAAGACAAAAGAAAAAAATAACATTCCCCTCCAGCCATCTTGGAAGATATTTTCCCAAATCTTCCCTTCTTCCTCATAACATTCACGAACAAACAAAAAAATATATATAATATACACCTTTCTTTTGAGAATTAAAAAAATATCCATCGTAGCAAATACGTTGCTCAACTCTCGCACAAGTATATAAAAAAGTCGAACTTCTTCCATACACACGTCAGCATGTAGGCCTTCTAAGCGGTGACATCGTGAGTTCTAAGCGGGAGGGATTCCTTCTGCTGCTTCTTCCCGAAGCACGACGCGCAGGCGGTGTCCCCCTGCCCAAACTTCTCCCCGTCCTGAAGGGTCTGGGGCAGAGCCTGGTTGAGGGTCTCAGGGAGCAGCAAGGACAAGAGGCCAGAGATGAGGGCGATGGTTCCGAAGATCACGGTCGGAAGAGTTTTATCAAAGGCGTCCTGCGGAAACAATAGCACAATCAACAGAAGAATAACTCCAGACCAGTTACATGGACTACGAACAGCACGCTACAATGGCTGTGACCCTTCCACGTAGTACACCCAATTGTCAACCTCACTTCCACGTAGTATACCCTGGACTGAACTTTGCACACTAACGAGGCTTTGGCGTCTGGACCTACGGCCAGTATAATCCTCTGTATGTGTGTGTGTGCTGTCTTGTGTTCTCTCCTTATGTGTGCTGAGTGCCCCTTTACAGCCTCAGTTTTTAACTTAAGCAAGAATATTTTAGTCCTACGACATTACAGTTATATTATTAGTTATATTTTAGTTAGCCTAAGTGCTGACGCACCAAAAGTTTTAAATTCAATCAATCAAGCACGCTACAACGCTACTACTAGTAGAGGTCGTATCCTGGCTTGGGTATGGATGTTCTTTGTGAGTGTCCATTCATCAATTCCATCACATCATCACTCATCCTTATTGTCGCGATTAGCCAAAAGTAACAGAAAAGCGACGCCAAATAACAAAAATCAAATCAAGTGAACTACGAACATTGATCGATTTGATTTATTTTACTTCGCTTTTCTGCCACATTTGGTTAATATCGAAGATGGGGATAAATGGTGATACGATATGGATGGAACAATCACAAACACATGTGGGCAACAGAACACAAATCCTACAGAGAATTGTCCTGTCTGTAGGTCCGGCGAAAGAGCCTCGTTAGTCTGCAAAATGAAGTCCAGGGCATTTTAGATGGAAGGGAGGTTGAAATTTGGGTACTTAGGGGAAGATTACCCCTTACACTCCGAACTACGAACAGACTGTTCTTTTTCAGTGATGACCATATAAGACTAAAATGCATTTTCAGTAAAATTTTAACCTCAAATATATAAAGAAGAAAATGTAGAGACAAGAAAAGAAAAACAAACCTCCAGGTTTCGAGTTTTAAGTCTACGTTAAGAGCAGATAAGCTATCATAGACTAGATCTACAGTTTAAAGTGGGATCCGAACCACTATGTGCCTCCACTGGGTATCGAACTCAGGACTGCTTGATTATAAGGCCTATGCCATCGGAGAGGTCCTCCATATGTTTCCAAAAATTATGACAAAACAAACATACGCTCATATGTACAACGTATACACGGTAGTCATATGAACATTAATTTTCATTTATTTTGTTTTTAGCAAAGCACATTTGTTCATTAATATTGTGCCAAGAAACACTGTCACAATTTAAATGCAAAGCAGTTTCCAAAGTTCACGGTTGAAATACAATTTTTACACTAAAACATAATAATTCCGTGTAACTTGCAAAAAAGTCTGATATCAAGAGCCCCAACTATGATCACATAGGCTACATTATTGTAGCATTGTAGCCTACTTATATGCGAAGTAGTTTCCAAAGTTCACGGTTGAAATACAATTTTTACACTAAAATTGTGGCCGCGGTGACTCAGTCGGTAACGCGTCTGACTACCATGCTAAAGGTCCCGGGTTCGATCCCCGGCCGGTTCAAATCCGGGAACTTTTCTAACGATGGAAGCGGCCCCGGCGCCCACCCAGCGTCGAATAACATGGGTACCTGGGGGAAACCCTGGGGGGTAAAGGCGGTCAGGGGCGTGATGCTGATCACATCACCCCCACTCACGACCGGATCAAGAAAGTGTGGGGCGTTACCCCCACACCCCCTATACGCTTTCATGGCGTGGTGCTATGCACAGGGGAACACTTTACCTTTTTTTACACTAAAATATAATAATTCCGTGTAAGTTGCAAAAAAATCTGATATCAAGAGCATCAACTATGATCACATAGGCATTGTAGCATTGTAGCCTACTTAATCATGTGTCATAGAATAGATATAATGTCAATTAACAGCCTTCTATGAATGGTGGCAGTAAGTCACCGAAGTCGATATGCGAATAAATTATGTCTTTTTCGCAAGTTATAAGGAATTATTATGCATATATTAGTGTAAGAGGTACTCACCAGGAGCGTAATTAGCGGCGTGAGCGCCCCGCTGAGACGCGCACACATACTTCCAATCCCCAGAGCAGTGTTCCTCACCACGGTTGGGAAGAGCTCTGCCGTGTAGTTGTAGATGATGGCAAAGGACCCGGCGATGAAGAATTTACCAATCATAACAATGGTAGTTGCCGACACGCTGCCCACGGAGGTTTCTGGAAAACAACTGCTCTTGCATTAATTGTTCCCTGCTTTCCTATACAAGAAAGCAAAAGAATACAAATATGATCTGAATCTTAATGTAGCATGTGGAAATACATCAGTGCACTCCTAGTGCAAAGATTCCAGGGCATGATTTTCAGGCAGGCTGTGGTACGGTGATAAATTTGGGGGGAAATTCTAAAATCAAAAGAGACAAACACTTTGTATGACATTACATGTTATCACATTATGGTGATTTGATAATATTAATACATCAATAGATTTTTTAAAAATAATTGTTATTTTGTTGGTCAATAATTTCCAGTGTTCCTTATTCCAGAATAGAATTGGATTATTTGTAATGCCCATTTATTTTGTATATTGTGCATAATAAAAAAAATCATCTTAAAACATTCATCCTTCTGGTCCTCTCTTAATATTCATCAACATTACTAAGGCTGATAAGTGCGAGTAGATTTAACAACAATCAACTCTGAATTATCAATATTCATTGAGTTTCTGTGATCATCCCTCTCTCCAGAAATCATATCCTCATTGGTTAGCACTCACCCACTCATTAATTGGAATAGCTTTATACTCTTTACAATAGCTGGCCGGAACGATTGACTTGGTAAGTAATGACTTGTGACTTCATTGGGGGTAGGTAGGACGGTTAAGCCCTGCAATTGGAAAATGCCCTACGGTAGGCAATTTTTTAGATTCGGTTGTCCAAATCCCAAGCTTAGAAACAAAAAGTTAAGTAAGTTCCTCGGCATTTTGACCGCCCCCCCCCCCCTCGCAACACACGCACACACACACACACACACACACATATACACATCTATTTACTCAGTTTCGTGATGCACCTCTAGTACGAGGTAGTGATGGACATTCCGTCTGACCTCATGACCTCATTTCTTGTCAACCAATACCCGTTGAAAGACAGTCATTTACCTACCTATGTGTATAAACCTTATTACATCAGCATTGCGGCATTCTGTATGCGCATGCGCACCTGTTGTAAGTGTCTGATACTCCTGTGAGCTAGAAGTAGTTAGCAACTCCTTTTGAAAAATTTAATTGCTTTTAGTGCTTTCTTCGTGTTAAAAAGGATGAGCGTCAGGAGGAGACACTCACCAGTTCAGTATGTACTGTACCACATTATTCTAATTTAATCTGGGGAGGAGAAATACTATTGTTTAGACTGTAGATAATTTGTGAGGTTCAATTTGTGTGTTATGGTATGTAGCTTCTCTAAAGTCAGTGGTATCGGGAGTTTATTGTACTCTGCAAATGCAGTGATTAAGAATGATTTCTTTTCTGGAGGTTTGTCTACTTTCTTTCAGTATTTCGACAATTGTTGCTATATATATACACACAGTGGAACCTTGATAATTCGAACTTGAGGGGGAAAAATTCAAGGTATCAAGAATTTCGACTTACCAAGGTTCAAGTTATCAAGGTTCCACTGTAGTGTATATATATATATCCAGTGGCGCAGGAACGTTTTTCATTTGGGGGGGGGTACAAAATTCAGCCTCCTCTATATATATATATCGAAAATATTCCATTTTAGAACAGCACACGAATTTCCTGTTTTTTTTTAAAATAAAAATTGGCATAAATATTTTTTATTTCTTTATTTTCCTTAGAATTTATGGTCATTTTAAGAACAGATTTTAACCAGATAACAATTCCAAAAAATATAAAGCTCTGGACCTTGTTCATGGGCTCATTTTGAATTTAATGAAACGGAATATCAAACGGAAATGTGAAAATTGCGAACAAAGACATCTATTGATTTTTAATGCAGAGTGATATTTAAGGGGGTGAGGAGGATTCCCCCTTCCCTCGATCTTCAGCCATCCCAACCAGGAATAATCGTCTCTCACCAACTGGATATAGAAACCATATTATTGAATATATCATACTTATAGAGTCCACATCAGTTCAGTTCATTTTAATTTTAAAGTCCCATAGCTAAGCATAAAAATATCTTTAAACAATTTATGGCAGATGTGTACCACATCCAATGCCTTTTAGAAGCCATGTATTCGGTATTTCCTCAGATATCTATAGGGTGTTGTATTTTTTAAAAAAATATTTAGTTGAGATGGTTCCCGATCAGCTCGTAAGAGGTCTAATTAAGTTTGGAATATTTGTAAAACATTTGACAAAGCATTTATTTGTAACATAATTACTTTTACCTAACGACGTTCTTCAAGCACTGAAAGTAATATCATTACATATACAAAACCGAAATCCTTCAGATCTCAGAGCAAGCTAGGAAAGCCAAACGCTCGAAAGTTGTTTTATTTCTCTTTTCAATCTTCGGTTCCGGCCAAGGTTTCTTTTCGTATTTAGTAGTATTAAATGCATATACATGCATGTTTTAAGGTGACTTGTCAATTCCTCGTTTACGTGAAAAGGTGATCATTAATCTAAGGAAAAGGATGTGCGCATTACAGTTAAAGATTTTCGCATCTACAAAGAAAATCCAAAACACATTCCCACCTCGCCAGCCTATGTGGCGGAGGTGTTAGCATAGCGTTCTACGACGCCAGAGGTCCTCTGTTCGAATCCTGGCCTGGGCATGGGTGTTTGTGAGTGTCCCTTCAACAATTTCATCATACCATCACTCATCCTCATCTTCGCGATTAACCAGAAGTGGTAGAAATGCGAAGTAAAATTTACCAAATCACTCAATCAAACACTCCCATCTTGCTCAAAGACCTTGTGAATTCATTTCAAACTCTACCAATATCTACGATACCAGCCGAATGTGAAATGTCATAAACCTAACCTTAACTGATTAGAAAAATAATTTAGAAGTTTTAAACATACCTTTTCCTTATACCCCCAGTGCAGTGCTTTCATGCAGAAAAATTTGCAAGAAATTGAATGAAGTCTAGTTTAGATAACACAGTGGCCTTGACAAGCCAACTGGCAAACCATAGGACCTGCAGTGAGTCTCATTTATCCCGTGCATTCATTTGACTAATGTAATTTCTTCCAGTTTGACTTTAGGGTTTAACTTCGAATGGAGTGGTAGCGTCGTCGCCTTGTAATCAAGGGGTCCCGGGTTCGATAACCGGTGGAGACACATAATGGTTCGGATCCCACTTGAAACTGTAGGTCCAGTCCCAATTAGCCTTACTGTGCATAAAGTGGACCTAAAACACCAAATCAATCGTACCAATCAATCAACTTCGAACGGCATTGTGTTTGTGTTGTATTCGATATCAAAATTAGATTTTAAGCGATTAATGTCCAATTCTAAGTACTATATCTAATACTTAGGTAAAAGTTAGTTGTCGTCCCCTGATAAAATCACAAATTGCACCTTGTTCTAATGTCTAGGAAAGGGGAACCTTTCATTTGACCTAGGAATGACATCGAGATGAGACAAGTCGAGAATTGTCACAGCCTCATCTCGTCTCCTGTGTGGTGAGTTTGAGTTTGACTGAGTTTGAGTTTTAAGTCCACTTTATGCACAGTAAGGCTAATCGGGATTGGACCTACGGTTTAAAGTGGGATCCAAACCACTGTGCCATGTGCCTCCACCAGGTATCGAACCCGGGACCCCTTGATTACAAGGCGACGATGCTATCACTGTCCCATCGGGTGAGGTCCTTCTCGTTCTTGTTTGTGGTTTTCTTTTGTTTCGGTGTCCACTCAGAAATTGTTAAAACTTATTCTATGTATATTCACTTCATGGGCTAATTGGGACTGAATCTACAGTTTAAAGTGGATTCCAAAGCTCTGTACATGTTGGACCCTTCAATTACAAGACGAGATATTTCGTCCTGACCCACGAAATGTTTAGTATAAGCAACACGTACATTGTGTCACCACTCAAAGTTTCACAACGTATGTCATTAAAGCAAAACTTTTCTTAACGTCTTTCGGCTTTATATCTTGTTTCGATGCTGTGAACCGTCGAAATACGGAATTATATTGTAAATAGATTAAACCGGGCAGCACAGGCTCGCAATTGTTACTAATGCATTAACTTTGCAATTACAGTAAACAAAATACACGACATTTTGAAAAAATAAGTCAATACGCTTGGTATGTCTGATAAGACACACAGTAATTTAAAATTATTTTACCAATTTCTTCAAATATGATACCAGAGTTTCGAACGAGATCATCTCGGACATCAAGTATCGCCTCGCTTTGATTTTTCAGAGATCTATTTCAGTCTCGTTTCGAAATTGAGAGGAAACACAGACTTTTCTTGTCTCAGTATCATCTTTATGTTCAAAAATCTCTTAATATATATAGGTTTAAGTATAGTTTTCCCTCTTACAAAGTTATGAAGTACAGGAGTACATTGTACCCCCCCCCCCCCCAATGTCTCGTCTCATTTGTGTAAGTATTTCGTTTCGGAAAATTCAATTTGAAAAATTCAAAAGAAAAGGTCAGTCATATACTCTTCTGATGAAGATTTATACGTATATTATCTTTGAATCGACGCGACCACTTCTTTAGAAAAGTGTACCTCCCTTACGCAAAGTAGCATTCATCTGGAGCGTGATTTTCTGAGAGTAAACTTTATCTGATTCCATCATTTCACAGAAATTTTACACAATTTTCATCTCCTTAAAGAGGTTTCCAAAAACACACGTCAATGAACTAACTACATAGTAACAAGCACAATGTAGTAGAATAAGTTTATAATGGTTTGAATTTCTGTGGTAGCTAAGTAAGATAAATTAGATAATGCTTGTAAGTTATAAACAATATACCTAAACCTTTTTTATTGAGCGAATTGAAAATATGTTCCTTTAACAGTAGCACCTTGCGTCTGTCAAATTATCTAAGGGGGGTACAGGGGGTACAACGGGATTTACGGATTTAGGGGGGTACAGTACCCCCCTTCAAAAATTTGAGGGGTAGAATGTACCCCTGTACCCCCCGTTCCTGCGCCACTGTATATAGCTATATATAGCTATATTGTTCACAATTCTGTAGAGAAACGGATCTGACTTCCATTTGCTGGTTGCTTTTTGCAAAGTCGGATAAAGAAATTGTTTAAAAGTTTGAATATGTGTGAATGATAGCCTAATTTTTGAAGTTTGAAGAACTAAGTATAAAGACGAAATTTGGGATCACAGTGAGGAAATGACAGATTATATGATTTTTAAAGGCTTAGATCTGTGTGAAAATTCCAAAATTCTCGATAAGTTCTATCTGGTTTGGAAACTGGAAAGAATGAGAGCTATTCTTGTTAATGGTAAAATTAGCAATGAAAAAATGAGAGCTATTCTTGTTAATGGTAAAATTAGCAATGAACGCTTGCTGCAAAGAAAAAAATGATTTTTGATCCTACTGTCAAAATAATATACTACTGTATATGCGTTTGAAGAGCTTAATTATGCATGAAAACCCAAAAAATCCTGATAAATTTAACTTGGTTAAAAAACTGGAAAAAATTAGAAATTTTATCAAAAAGTAGAAAACCATGAGATGTTTTTAATGTGGCGTTTATAAGTCTGGAATCGGTAACTGTTACCGAAAAGTAGGTTGTCGAAATCCTTGCGCTCAAGTTTTAGCTGATCAAAGCGTGTCTCAGGAAATGTTTAGGCCTAAGTGACAAGAGACACTTGTTGCTTGGAAACCAATGATCAGAAATAAATGCAATCTTCCGAATCGAAGCAACACGACAAGCTGCACGTGTCGCTTGAACTGGGCAGTTTTCTCAATGGTGCGCATTATATCCTCTCTATCTGTTGTTAGCGCATGCGCGGTTAATGCTTTCTTATATACTGAAGGGACCACTGTCGCTTGTTGCTTCGGTATGAAAGCTCCACAAGACTTGAAAATAGTGTTATGTACACGCAAAGGAAAAAAAAACGTTGTGGCAATATAACCAACTCGGATTTGTACGTTGAGGAGGCATTAGGTTTTAAAAAAATCATGATAAAAAATACGTACAGGGGAAATATTTCCTAATATACTCACGTGTGGAATAGAAAATCACTCTGTAAGAAATACGGACATGAACTATGTCTCTTTATGTATGTGTCTTTACATGTGCAGCGAATTTATGTGACAGGGTCATAGATAAGAAATAGATCAGGATGTAACAATCGAAAGTTGAACAGGGAAATGCAAAAGTCAATAACTTTCCCGGTCTTCAACACAATAGCCCCGTCTAGTTCGCTGCACTTCTTGACTCTCTCTGCACTCGCTCGTCTACCGTAGTTGATTACACGGAGCAACACAAACTCGTCTACTTTGTTGATTTGGTGTCTGCGCCGTTTGCACTACGTTCTAGAGCGGTGTAATGTGTGGTGTATGGTCACGTGGTGCATGATAACTAATCAAATGAACGTTTAAAGCACCAGACAGGCCTGGAACGTCATTTCCTTGCACAAGCCTTACACCGGGATACACCTGCACTGCAACGAGAGTCAAAAAATGCAGCGAACTAGACGGAGCCAATGAGACAAATCTAAAGGTAATAAAAAGTGAAGAAAATTTAAACGTAGACTGGGTACCTGTAGGAATGTAGGCGGCTGTTATGCAGGCAATCCCACCCAAAGCCATGAGGGAACTGATGAGGCACCTCCGCCCCGTTCTGTCCATGAGAAGCATCGTCATGACGTAGCTGGGGATCTCCACCAACCCCACGATGAACAGCAGGAGGAAAGGGTTTCCGAACATTTGCCCCGTGTTCAGGGACAAACCGTAGTACGCCAGGCTGTTTGCGAACCTGAGGAAAGATAACGTAAAAGATTTGCTTGTCTGTCATATCTATAACATGGAATTCTACGTTTTCATATTCACATATTCACTGATGAAAATGATTTAAAATAGCAGCAAGTATCTGAACCTTATTTTATTATATATATTTACCAATGCATTTTAATTCTTTGGCACACTCGGTTGCCAAAGGACAGTGTCTCCCAAAGAAGCGGTCGCCAAATGACAGCGTCTCCGAAAAGAAGGATCGACAAAATATAGTGTCGCAAAAAGCAGGTCGAAATAAGCCAGGGTCGCAAAAAGACAGGGTGGTCGAAGGACTAGGTTGCCAAAAGACAGCATCTCCCAAAGAAGCGGTCGTCAAAAGAGTCTCCTACCTTTCGGAAATAGTGATGATTCGTGACTTAGCTGGAATACGAAGTGGTCAGGATAGCGATCTAAGGGGTAAGGGATTCGAATCCTGGACAAGGCATTGAAATTTGAAATGAACAGGTTAAAAAACGATTAGAATGAAAATAGAGATGAAGGCAAATGGCAATCGGAAAAATGATTACAAAATAAAAAGAAAACTGGCAGAGTACTGCCATGCAATTACATGTTCGATTCTCAGCTCACACATAGCAATGTCAAATTCCAACATTGTTTGTCGAGACAAAATGGCTTCCTTGGTTATGAATTCTCACAGACGTCGTCATTTTATTTATATTTACTGCTTTTTACATTTTTAAGACACATTCCAGGATTTCAAAATTCGTAAGTTATGCTTGCTGCATAAAACGAAGGTACAATATTGGAACGATTCGATTACTGAATTAACAACTTTTCAGCAACTTAACAAGTGTTTACTAATTTATTTGTCTGGGTTTTCTTTTGATTATAAATCATGCAGTACGTGTCTTATTATCAGCTTAAAGAGCACAATTTAATAAAGTTTGATAGCATACATTTATAGTACGCTGGGCATGGCAAAACTAATCGTTTGATTCTGAATTTGATGTGATTACTTTATAGGGGAGCGGAAGGACTTTCAGAATATAAATGCCTTCTGAATTTGTTTTGAATACTTGTTTATAAAAGAGGTAAAAAGGTAAAGTTATCCCCTGAACATTGCAAGATATCTTTGCATAAGGTGAGAGGAGTGGAGGTATGATCCCACGCATTCAAATCTTGAGCATCTACCACGCTCTGGCAGCCTTTACCAGTAAGGGCTGCCACTAGGTATCCATTTATTGCACGCTGGGTGAATCCCAGAGCCGTTCCATGTGGGACATTCCTGGAAATGTTCCATCCGAAATCACCCGTCCCGAGAATCGAATCCGGGTCTCTCGCATGGCAATCAAAAATCCTACCGACTGTGACATCGCGGCTCTGCTTGTGTATAAATTACCCTAAAATACCACTTGTATGAACTATACAACTTCTTCAAAATATACTGGGATTAATTGTAATTTTAAAAACATGCATTCCGATAATGAAAACCAAGTACCAGTTTAGGCACGTGTTGAGGGCTTTCTTGCGAAGGTTGGGGGTTCGGAACAGATCAAGGACTCCGTAAGTTCTTCCCTGCTTCCCCGCCATAGCTTCCGTCCCTTTGGACATGAAGTGGGCAACATCGACATCCAGGCCCCTTCGGTTCTTCCTGGCCGCCTTCTCAACGATCTTCACAGCCTCCTGGATGCGACCTTGGCTCCACAACCATCGCGGCGATTCGTCTATCAGCCTGGAATACAATAACACTACGATTACTATTGTTGTTATATAATAATATTGCGGATGCATCCCCTAACAAGGCACTGGTTGCATTGATGGCCCAGCACGTTGGGCACTGGATCGATCATGCCACCTATGGTGCAAGGTTCGAGTCCTGATGTGGGCACGGGTGTTTCATTGTCAGTAATCTCATGTAATACCCATAATCGCTATTAGCCCAATTAGTCAAAAATAACATGCAATAAGAAAAATACTAATACAAAGCATGAGTCACTCATTTACCAGTTAAGGAGCTAAGACAAATGTAAAACAAGAACAAAACACACACACACACACACACACACACACACACACACACACACACAACAATTGATTTCTTCTAGTGTGAGGTTTAAAAAAATCATTTCAATAAACGATCAATTACAGGCTGCGAATAAGACCTATCAAATATTTCCTTTCTGATAAGTTCTGGGAGTCCAAGCGTCGGATTTCTCAATCATCCAGAGATTAAAATTGTGTGTGTGTGCAAACTTTATAAATGTGCGATATTCGAGCCACACCTGCATGAGTAAACAAAGGTTCCCTAACAATAAATTATTAAGTAAACTCTGGAGCTGATAGGCTCAGAGAGCATTCATTCTTTACCTTAAGAGAGATAATATTCAAGGTAAGTTATGATTGAGTTGTGGATGCACAAAAAGAGACATTAAACTATTGTTTGCCCCTTCCTTTGACATCAAATAGAAGTAGCTATTACAAATACTATCTAGATAATTGGAGTTTGTGTTGCTTCTTTATCTGACAGGAATGTTTGTTTTAGGAAACAGTTAGACTTGCCAGTATGAGGAAAATGTATTTGCCTGTAACACATGCTTATCTACACCAGTTATTCCAAAGTATATCTCTGTGCACGTAATCGAAAAAGTGATTGCAAATAATAATAATAATAATAATACAATCGTCTTTATTAGAGCGGGGCGTGTTTCGGCCTCGAGGACCGCTCTTACAACAAACCCTTGTCTAGGTGATTAATACAAAGTAAAGTAAAAGTAAAGTACACATGGAATATTTGAACATATCCTGATGACATCTATGATGGATGAATATTGAATACAAAATACAAATTGAATAAAAATAAGAAAGAAAAAATATTATATGTATAAACTAATGGACATGTCAGCTGGAACAATGAATGAAACAGCAATAGCAATAGCAATAGCAATAATAATAATAATAATAATAATATTGAAAAGACAAAAGAAAAAGTATGAAATTTAGAGTGCTAACAGTTATAACGAGTTACATGAACAGAGTTGCCAATTATTACAATGGATATATATACAGGGTGTCAAAAAAGTTCGTTTCCAACGCTTAGGAGATGATGCTACAAGTGAAAATAAACACAAAAGTTCATGTGACGAAATGCCGAAAACGGCACCCATTCGGAGTTATTAAAGTGGGAAAATTATGTTTACAAGGAAATAGTGGCACAACGGTCAACCATATGACCGCGGCGAAGGACGTTCCACAAAGAAATGCGGCATGCTCTATTCAAAAAAGCACATGGCAGATGTGTGAAGTTGATGCGCAAGGGATTCCCCAAAAGGAAGCGAATGGGTCTGTTGAAGTCAAGGGGGTAGGGAAGGGTTTAGCGAGATGTGTTATCCACGGAAAGTGATATGTGGAGACTGACAACTAAGAAGAAAGCGAATATCCGTAGTGGACATCACCATTACGTAGAAAAACAAAGATGGTGGTCGTGGTGCGCTAGGTTGCATATGTGTCGCCATGTTCACTGTGTGCATAGTGGAGGTGCCGAGGGAACCACATCACAGACGATGTTCAAACTGTCTGCCATTAACTTCCACGCAGAGATGACAACGCCGAATCAACGATTGTCTAGTGTGACCAAACAACCCCGCGGTGTCTGCTATCGTCGCTGCGGCGACATTAATACGTGCAACGAGATCATCGGCTGACACGACAAATGTTTCGTATACGAGGCGTTTCACCTCTCCCCATAGAGAGAAGTGCAGGGGGGTGATGTCCGGCAATCTTGCTGGCGAAGGGTGTTCCACAAAGAAATGCGGCATGCTCTATTAAAAAAGCACATGGCAGATATGTGAAGTTACGGTGTTAAATGTTGTCATGGATCGTCCTGACACCAGTACGCGCGCTATAGCCAGTGCCCACAACACCTCCCATGTTAATGTGTGGCGCGTCCTATCCGAAGAGGGAATGTACCCTTTCAAACTCCAAAAGGTACAAGACCTTTTACCTCAGGTCTTTGACCCACGTGTGGTGTTTTTCCAATGGTTTTTGCATCACAAGGAAACTATCCCGAATTTTGTGAACAGGGTGTTGTGGACCGATGAAGCAATGTTCTCCAAAACGGGCGTGTTCAATAGTAAAAACAGTTACGTTTGGGATTTTGCAAATCCACATGCAATTCTCGTGGCACACCATCAGCACAGGTTTGCAGTTAAAGTGTGGTGTGGGATAGTGCATGACCATTTGATTGGGCCGTACATTTTCCCTGTTCGCCTGTATGGCGGTACATATCATGCATTTCTTCGTGATGTTTTGCCTGAACTGTTGGAGGACGTGCCCTTGGCACTGATGCAAGGTCTATGGTTCCAAAACCTTTGTGCACCAAAGGCGGGAAAAAAAAAAATACAAAAGAATTTTATTTTCCTAAACAGTATACAAGATATAGTTACATAGAACGATTATTATTTTTTATGTATACGGATAAAAGTAGTCAAGCTACTTTCGGAGGTATGTGCTTATGCCCTGGTACCTGAAAATTAACCCAGGGCGTCAGTTCCGTGAATTTTTTACGGATTCCCCCGCTTTTCTTTGATTCATCCTTGATTTCCATTATTTTTTTAATTACAATAATTCACTGTGACATTGGCAAGAATGTCCCAGTGTGAAGAACCAAATTTGTTCGGTTTTCCTGAACAAAGTTGGTTTCACATCATTCTACAAGGTAAGAAGATTAAGATAAAGGTTAGAAATAGTAGGAAGTAAATAAGTGTTAGTGTTTAACATTAATATTATTTATGATCACAGATACGAAATTACATGAGTGTGTAATTGGGTGGGTAATGTTTTCTTAGGATCAGTTTTATTGTGTGTCGTGTGCATTAGTGTTGATGGATGAGATGAGGAATGGACATTAACACGATTCTATGAATGTTAAGCAGGGTCTATGTTCTAGTATGTTATGTTTGAGATAGTGAGAGTATTATTGGCTTTGAGATGTACGTATTAATAGTAGGAAGAGATATGAAAGAACGAGTGGTACCTGATGCAAGGAGACTTGCGGGAGACCAGCAAGAGTTGGTCGGACTGGGATGAACATCGGTACGACGGTTGGTACCCGGGACATCATCAGGAAGGGAAGAAGTAGGGAGGGATTTCCTGGGAAGTATCGGGTACATTAGTACGTTCGGTAGTGGAAATATAGAGAATTGTCAAGAATCAGTGAGAGAAGTTTGCAGTGTGTTTAGTAACGAGAATAAAGAAGGGGGTGTAAGCTTACAATTTAAGAAAGAAACGAAAAAGAAGAATCTTGGTTAAATTCGGTTGGTTCCTAGGTCGAGTCCTTGCAGTGTTATCCTTTGCCTTTCTCCGGGGAGACGTAACCTTTTTTCGTTTTGGCGTATCACTGTCTTCTGTATTAGTGTCTCCTTCTTGATGTTCCTGTGGGAGGTTCTGCTTCATTATCCTCTTGGTGATCTTAGTCCTAAGGAGGGATGTCCTGTTGTTGAGTTTGTCGAAGGTGGATTCTTTGTGATCTTCTGGGGGGTATATTACATTCCGGAGGTAGGGGTTGAATGGGGAGGTGAGTGATGCCGGATTTGAAGAGGGAATGTTCCTCTTTCGACACCAGGTTTGTTAAGTCGTTTAGTGACGTAAAGTGCTCGGGATTTCTTATTAACTGGTACGTGTTGAAGTTTGGTAGCTTTTGTCTTAAATCTTCGATTTGTTTGTTTGATGTCTGGCAAAAGAAGGCTTTATGTTCCGGTGTGTCCGTCTCGGTTTTACATTTCAGGCATTTATCAGTCTGTCTGAGGTTGTGCTTATTTAGGTGTTGACCGTAGGGACCGTGTCCCGTTAGGAAATGTATGAGACCTCTCGTGGGATGGAAATGGTCCATCGAAAGTCGTTCTTTTATGTTTGGAAGGAAGCTGTGAAGTCTCCTTCCTTGCGTAGCTTGTGTCCATTCCTGTTGCCAGACGCTAAACAAGTGGTTGTAAATTTCTGGTACCGTGGCAGGGCGTATTCCAATTAGTTTATAGATTTCGTCCTCTTGTCCATTTCTGAAGTAATACTTTGATGCTCTAGTTTTAATAACGATTTCAATAGGCTGTAGGCCCGCAATCATGAGAAGAGCCAGGGTTGAGGTTGTTCTGAATGCACCCGTTAGGCGAAGTATCACTTTGCGTTGTGAAGATCTCAATCTGTTTTTAATGTACTGTTTACTGGTTTCCATGGCCCACAGGGGCGAACCATAGGAAATAATAGAATTATATATGGTAATGAGATATGTTTTTATGTGTGATAGTGGAAGGTTGTAGTTTGCTGAACTCAATGTGGCTAGACTGTTTATAGTTGTTTCGGCCTGAGTTGTTGCCAGGGCTATGTGTCTGTTAAAAAAAATCTTCTCTTGAATAGTAATACCAAGGTATTTAGCTTCTCTTACTCTTTTTAAATTTCTTTCTCTGAGTTTGATTTGAGGGTTTCTTTGTAACTTCCCCTTAAGGATAATATAATGAGTCTTTTCCGAAGCTATTTTGAGTTTAGCATGATCACACCAATTGGATAGCATATTGATTGCAGTGGATGCTTTATCTTCGATTTCCCTTCTTGAGTTACCGGAAGTGAGCATGATAATGTCATCCGCATAAGCTATGATCTGGTCTATGTCTGGATGGTCTTGTAGTTTCATAAGCGCAGGCTCCAAGTTAGTATTCCAAAGCTCGGGTCCCAGAATGGAACCCTGAGGACAACCTTTTGACGTGATCTTACTCATTTGTAGATCCGGATATTTTATGCTAATTTTTCTGTTACAGAAATAACTTTTCAGAAGTAGGAAGAGTGTACCTGGGCAGTTCATATTTTTAAGTGTTTGAAAAAGGCTGGGCCACCACAAGTTGTCAAATGCCCCGGCGATGTCCACCATGATTCCAACCATGTACTTGTTTTGAGTGTTTTGTGTTGTAGACGATAGCAGGCGTAATGCATCGTCAGTGCATTTACCTTTCGTGAACCCAAATTGTATCCCTGATATGGGTTTGAGCAGGCGAAATTCTTTGAGTCTTTTTAGGATAAGTTTCTCGAAGAGTTTTCCCAAAACGTTGAGAAGGCATATTGGTCTGTATGAATTGACCCTGGTTTCATCTTTATTTGGATGTTTCTTGATGATTATTAAGTTTGCTTCCTTCCAGGTTTCTGGGAATATCTTCTGAACAAGGCACTCATTAAATAGTTGAGTAATGTAAGGCGTAAGTACTGGGATGATTTCTTGTATTATTTCCACAGGAATTCCGTCTGGTCCCGGGGACTTCTTCATTTTCATGCTGCTTATTTCGTTTTCTACTTCCTGGGTAGTGAAAGGTAATATTGGTGATTCTGGATATGGCTGGTGATAGATTTTTCTTGTATCCTTATTTTCCTCGCTGTCGTTTTCAGGTTTGTCGTCTGGTATGAGATTCTTCATTAAGAAGTTGATGGTTTCTTCCAAGTCCTTTGTCATATTCGTGTTGTTCTCGTCATTAATTAAGGTGGAAATGGTTTGCGGTTTTTTTATTTTGCCGGTAGCGATTTTATACGGGGTGCCCCATTTATTTATTTCCAGACGTTTTTCGATGAAGATATTCCATTGTTGTGTCTTATAATTTAGTAGCTCGGTTTCGTATTGCTTTTTTTTGGCACGGTAAATCTGGAGGTTGGCATTTCTGTATTGTGCGATGATGGATTTTTGATATAGTTTCCTGGCTTTTTGCATTTGTTTCTTAAGGTTGGTTAATTTCTTTGGCCATGGCTTCCTCTTCATTTTCCTTTGGTTATCTCTGGGTGATGAATTTTCAATTGCTTGTCTGATGTTTGCAGAGAGTTCCTCTGCGAGCGTGTTGAGTGATTTTTGTTGGTCCAATTGTTCAGGGATAATGAGCTTTTCTAGGAATTTTTGATGATCGATTTTTCTCCAGTTCAATATGTTCTCCTGGTTTGTCTGTTCAAGCTGATGTTGCCTGTAGATTAAGTCGAATAGTATTAAGTTGTGGTCGCTTGTTGTGGCGAGATCTATAACTTTCCAGTTTTGGACATCGCCCAAGGCCCTTGCATTCGTGAGTGTTAGATCAATGTTGCTTGAGGCGCCCGCCCTTCCCCTGTAGGTGGGGGGATTATCTGGCTGATTTTCGACTTGTAGGTTGTGCTCAGAAATGAATTCCTCCATGGCTACCCCCTTGGTGTCGGTTTCTTGGCTGTACCACCACGGAGAGGAGGAGTTCGTTTCAGCTGTGATTATGATCTTGTAGTTTTTGTACGCATTGCAGATCAGATCGATTTTTTCCAAATATGGGTCTATGTCATGGCTGAATTGAAAATAACTATTTATTAGGATCCAAGAACCATGCTCGGAAGATATTTGAGCGCAATTTATGTGTGTGTCACAAAATTGTGCTATTTTGGTGATTGTTAGATTTCTGTTTAGGTTAATTATTGCTGCCATGGTTTGATTGCGGTCCTGAATTGTGTGAACGTTGAGTGGTATGTAGGGAATTTTGTTTTTGGATGTGTATGGTTCTTGCATGAGAATTATGTCAATGTATTGCTCTTTGCAGTAATTGATTGTTTCAAGTGTTGCAAGCTTGCTTCTTCTGGTGTTGATCTGTGCAACGCGTATCTTGTCGTTATCTATGAGTGCCGTACTAATTGGTGGCATCGGGGCCATTCGTTTGTAGCTATGAACTCCATTCTCCCGTGTGCCCTTACAAAGTCCGCGTAAACATCGTCAAGTACCAGGGACTCTCCGCGACGTCCGAAAGCTGTCTCGGTTAGCCGGAGCAGCTCCTCTGTGTCGGTAGGAAGGTTGTAAGTTTTTAACGTTATCCTGTCCACTGCTTCTGGTATGGGGAAGGTAATAGTTTTGCCCTTGCTATGCTTCTTCCTGACTAGTAGTCTCAGTGCAGTAATGAGAATATCTCTCTCTTCTAGGCGTGAAAGTTTCAAGTTGTGCTCGAAGTTTCTATATATTAGGTACGGATCCGAGGGATGGGATGAGTGTTCTGGCGAGGGTGATGGAGGTTCCGAGTCAGTATCGAGATCGGTGTCATATAAGTCAAGTGTGTCTTCTGCAGTGAGTTCAATTTTCTTGAATGTGAGAGGGGTGTGAGATGATGTGTCAGATGTAGGTGTTCGTGTCAGAGCGGGTTTTATTACCTCAATTGGGGCAGAAGGTGTTGGAAAAGGGTCGTTGAGGATGGAATGGGTGTTTGTAGTGAATTTTATATTCTCCGATAGGTTGGACGGTTCAGTAGAGAGGTCGAGAAGGGTTGGGGGATTGAAGTATGTGCTATATGGGTACATACTTTTGTTCACCATCACATTTCGACCAAAATGTGCGTCACTTCCTCGATGGCTTGTTCCACAATCGGTGTATTGGTAGGGGTGGGCCTGTGCCGTGGCCAGCAAGATCGCTGGACATCACTCCTCTGCACTTCTTTCTATGGGGAGAGGTGAAACGCCTCGTATACGAAACATTTGTCGTGTCAGCCGATGATCTCGTTGCACGTATTAATGTCGCCGCAGCGACGATAGCAGACACCGCGGGGTTGTTTGGTCACACTAGACAATCGTTGATTCGGCGTTGTCATCTCTGCGTGGAAGTTAATGGCAGACAGTTTGAACATCGTCTGTGATGTGGTTCCCTCGGCACCTCCACTATGCACACAGTGAACATGGCGACACATATGCAACCTAGCGCACCACGACCACCATCTTTGTTTTTCTACGTAATGGTGATGTCCACTACGGATATTCGCTTTCTTCTTAGTTGTCAGTCTCCACATATCACTTTCCGTGGATAACACATCTCGCTAAACCCTTCCCTACCCCCTTGACTTCAACAGACCCATTCGCTTCCTTTTGGGGAATCCCTTGCGCATCAACTTCACACATCTGCCATGTGCTTTTTTGAATAGAGCATGCCGCATTTCTTTGTGGAACGTCCTTCGCCGCGGTCATATGGTTGACCGTTGTGCCACTATTTCCTTGTAAACGTAATTTTCCCACTTTTTCCCACTTTAATAACTCCGAATGGGTGCCGTTTTCGGCATTTCGTCACATGAACTTTTGTGTTTATTTTCACTTCTGGCATCACCTCCTAAGCGTTGGAAACGAACTTTAGTAACACCCTGTATATATTTATAACAGAAAAGTTGCTCGTGATTATGTGCTTAGTTGCCTTGCTAGTAGATGATTTTTTAGTTTCTTTTTAAACTGCGACCATTTAAACTGAACTAGCTTTATGAAATGCAGGGACATTACCAGAAGAATTTCATCCCCCCTCCTCCCACCAGGAATCGAGCGTCTTACCGACTGGAGACACAAATATGATGAATACTGTGTAATTATTGTTTTATTCGTGGAAATATTTAAACACACAAACGCAAGAAGATGAAACCATATTTGAATTAACACCATTGTAAAATATTAGTTGCAAGACAAGACACTCACCACCAATGTCCAATGAGAACAGCGCTGTGCAGCCCATACACCACTTGTAGCCATAGCCTGTCTGGTATTATGTAGCCCCACAGTGCTACGGCCATCACACCAGACGCAAAAGCTCCTTGAAATAGTATTCCACACGCAGTGCGTTTTGAGGGTCCTACTATCTCCATCGCTGCAAAGGAAGATTTATATTATATTAATCTAATTCTTCTGTGCGCAAACAGTAAATAATTTAAACCAATATAATGTACAGTGTCTTTCAAAAGTCTTAGGACAACGACATTTTATAATAGGCAACCTAACTTACATAAGGCGTTGGAGGATTACCTGTAGAGTTAGGTTCAGTTTCAGGGTTGCCACATGCACAATAGATATGTGTGAAATAAGCGAAAGGAATACCACTATGATTTACTATGTATTTTAAAATTATAAAGAAATTGAGTATTATATCGCAAATGACAAAATACTTTATGAAAGAAATAGAGTTCCATTACATAAACAAAAGCGATTTTCTACTGTTTTATCGTTGATGATTCTACACATAAGAAAAGAAGAGGCAGGAAAGGAGAGGAGAAGAGAGGAGGCGAAAGGAGAAGATAAAAGCAGCGGAGGGAAGGAAAGAGAGGATAGAAAGGTACAGAATAAGAAATGAGAGAAAAGGAAAGAAGATGAGAGAGGGAGAGAGATATGAAGAAAAGAGAAAAAGAAAGGGGGAAAACAAGATTGGATGAGAGGAGAGTGAAGAGGAGGAGAGGAGAGGAGAATATTATAAAAGATAGGAAAGGGAAATTGTACATTGGAGTCTGGAATCGAAGACAGGAGTGGAGAATAGGCGAGAATATGAGGCGACATGAAATAGAAGCAGAGGAGAAAGAGGGAAGAGGAGAGAGAGAGGGGGGGGGGAAGAAGAGAGGAGAGGAGAAGGGAAGCAGTTGCAGTAAATGAGGACTAAAAGTGATAAACGTTGTAAATGCCAAAAGCGAAAGTGTTGGGAAATCGCATCGTTCAGCACATCGGCCCGTAAAACCGTGCACACTAGTGACCTCTTTACACGCCCTCTGAACTACTTAGAGGGCTCCCAGTCACATTTCATGTTTACCACATTTCACAGTCTAACGTGGAAAACGGTGTTTGAATTATTGTGGCACTTACAGCGTTTACCAATTTTAGACTTCAAATATCGTCTGAGCTTCAATAATTGCTGCATTAATCAAATTATCAACATAAAACATTCAAAAAACATTTTGAAATTCCGATTTAATAAATAGGCCTACATGCTCGGGGCGAAATGTCTTTTGGCTGAGTTCAGAGCAAGATAAGATCTTCTGCATAAGATTTTCGATTTTACCTACGATTACACCACAAAAACCACGAATTTAATTTTCATATTCATGAGTAGTTTCCAAATTTGTTCCTCTTGTCAATTCGTTGAAATGGAGATTTTATTATTTAATATTTCATAGTTAATACCAAACGGAACCATCCTATTCACACGGCGTGGACATTGAACACAATGGGATATGTCTAAAACTTACGAAAAGATTCTGCTATCGGAGGGGTTTGAACCTACGACCATTAGGTTGACAATCCTGAACGGTAACCACCAGTGGCGGTGATTGGGTTACAAAAACCGGGGGGCAAAGTGCTAAAACAGGGGGAGGGGCAAAGACAGTATAATTCCCTTTGCATATAAGAGTTAGCATTGTGTAGGGGTAAAAGTGGCGAAAAGTGGGGGAACTGCCCCCTCGTTCCCCCTAATTGCCGCCACTGATAACCCCTACCCTACAAAATTACGTGTTTTTCTATTTGTACTTTAAAGTGTTAGATAGAGCTGGCCAATCTGAAACGTAGATGCAACTCACCTCCTACATGGAAACTTCTCATAAATATGAAAATGAAATTCGTGTTTTTAGTGGTGTAATCGCAGGTAAAATCGAAAATCTTAGGCAGAAGATCTTATCTTACTCTTAACTCAGCCAAATGACATTTCGCCCCGAGCATGTATTTATTAAATCGCAATTTTAAAATGTTTTTTGAATGTTTTATGTTGATAATTTGATTAACATAACCCACAGCGCTACAGCCCTTGAAGGGCCTTAGCTTACCTACCGACTGCTGGTCTCCCTCACACACTGTTCCGCCGTCACCTGTTATAGCGTGGAGGTCTCAGACCAGTGTTGGGGTGACGGGTGATCAGCCCGACGAACCCCCAGCCGTTATTGTAGGTCTTCTTGACCAGGTTACGCTCACTCACTCGGAGCTTCCCAATTTCCTCACGATGGTGGGTTGCCACCGGCCCTATACGTAGGCCGAATAAATTCCGACCAGAGCCGGATTCGAACCTACGCCGTCCCGCAGCGAACGATCTCAAGACGAGTGAACGCCTTAACCCGTTCGACTACGGAGGAGGACTGATTATTTGATTAATGCAGCAATTATTGAAGCTCAGACGATATTTGAAGTCTAAAATTGGTAAACGCTGTAAGTGCCACAATAATTCAAACACCGTTTTCCACGTTAGACTGTGAAATGTGGTAAACATGAAATGTGACTGGGAGCCCTCTAAGTAGTTCAGAGGGCGTGTAAAGAGGTCACTAGTGTGCACGGTTTTACGGGCCGATGTGCTGAACGATGCGATTTCCCAACACTTTCGCTTTTGGCATTTACAACGTTTATCACTTTTAGTCCTCATTTACTGCAACTGCTTCCCTTCTCCTCTCCTCTCTTCTTCCCCCCCCCCTCTCTCTCTCCTCTTCCCTCTTTCTCCTCTGCTTCTATTTCATGTCGCCTCATATTCTCGCCTATTCTCCACTCCTGTCTTCGATTCCAGACTCCAATGTACAATTTCCCTTTCCTATCTTTTATCATATTCTCCTCTCCTCTCCTCCTCTTCACTCTCCTCTCATCCCATCTTGTTTTCCCCCTTTCTTTCCCTCTTTTCTCTCTTTTCTTCATATTTCTATCTCCCATTTCCTCTCCTTTCCTCTCATTTCGTCTTCTGTCCACTTCTATCCTCTCTTTCCTTCCCTCCGCTGCTTTTATCTTCTCCTTTCGCCTCCCCTCTTCTCCTCTCTTTTCCTGCCTTTTCTTCTTTTCTTATGTGTAGACTCATCAACAATAAAATAGTAGAAAATCGTTTTTGTTTATGTAATGGAACTCTAATTCTTTCATTAAGTATTTTGTCATTTGCGATATAATACTGAATTCTTTTATAATTTCAAAATACGTAAATCTTAGTGTTATTCCTTTCGCTTATTTCACACATATATATTGTGCATGTGGCAGCCCTGAAACGGAGTCTGACTCTACAGGCAACCCACCAACGCCTTATGTAAGTTGGGTTGCCTATTATAAAATGTCGTTGTCCTAAGACTATTGAGAGACACTGTACATTACGCTCAATCAATATAATTTCTATTAGATAATGCATGGTGCTTTCGCAACACCAGAACCTGATGTTTAAAATTCAACGATGTATTTGATACAAGTTAACAACACCTTTTAGCAACAATAACAAAAAAAGTGTTCCCCTGTGCTTAGCACCACGCCATGAAGGCGTATAGGGGGTGTGGGGGTAACGCGCCACACTTTCTTGATCCGATCGTGAGTGGGGGTGATGTGATCAGCATCACGCCAAAGACCGCCTTTACCCCCCAGGGTTTCCCCCAGGTACCCATGGTATTCGACGCTGGGTGGGCGCAGGGGCCGCTTCCAACGTTAGAAAAGTTCCCGGATTTGAACCGGCCGGGGATCGAACCCGGGACCTTTAGCATGGTAGTCAGACGCGTTACCGGCTGAACATCAAAACGTAATTAATCTTACATTGTTTTGAAGTTTCCATTTAAAATATGGTAAGGTTAATTGTTTACCACAATCCTTTACTATCGTAATTATTGATGGTAAAGATGTGCAAGTTCTGTAAGAAGTGTTGAATTGGTACCACAAAGATAATTTTGTTCTCGCTTCAACTGAATATAATGTTTCAATGGTTTAAAATAGATGTCATCAAGCGAGGAACACAATAATAAAATAACACGAATGCGTCTTTCGTAAGAGATACAAAGAGGGGCCTTAACACTTTATCAATTTTAATATTTTGAAATTTGTAACAACGTGGATGCTTGGCGCAGGTTAGCGACTCTTCTTCCTTCTTAGTTCTATGAGCATTTAGAAGCTGTTTTTCTTCCTTACTATTAATCGGTTATCTTCATGAAATATTTTCAATATATTAACTTTCCTCCCATGTAAAACGCTGTGTAAATTTCTGATAATCTTCTGTCGCAAAAAGCGTCTCTGAAACGAACGGTCACAAAAAGACATCGTCTCCGAGAGAAAGGGTCGACAAAACACAGTGTCGCAAAAGATCAGGGTCGCCAATAGACAAAGTCGCAAAAGATCAGGGTCGCCAAAAGACAAAGTCGCAAAAGATCAGGCTCGCCCAAAAGACAAAGTCGCAAAAGATGAGGCTCGTCAAAAGACAAAGTCGCAAAAGATCAGGGTCGCCAAAAGACAAAGTCGCAAAAGATGAGGCTCGCCAAAAGACAAAGTCGCAAAAGATCAGGGTCGCCAAAAGACAAAGTCGCAAAAGGTCAGGGTCGCCAAAGGACAAAGTCGCAAAAGATCAGGCTCGCCCAAAGACAAAGTCGCAAAAGGTCAGGGTCGCCAAAGGACAAAGTCGCAAAAGATCAGGGTTGCCAAAAGACAAAGTCGCAAAAGATCAGGGTCGCCAAAAGACAAAGTCGCAAAAGATCAGGCTCGCCCAAAAGACAAAGTCGCAAAAGATGAGGCTCGCCAAAAGACAAAGTCGCAAAAGATCAGGGTCGCCAAAAGACAAAGTCGCAAAAGATGAGGCTCGCCAAAAGACAAAGTCGCAAAAGATCAGGGTCGCCAAAAGACAAAGTCGCAAAAGATCAGGGTCGCCCAAAAGACAAAGTCGCAAAAGGTCAGGGTCGCCAAAGGACAAAGTCGCAAAAGATCAGGGTCGCCCAAAAGACAAAGTCGCAAAAGATCAGGGTCGCCAAAAGACAAAGTCGCAAAAGATCAGGGTCGCCCAAAAGACAAAGTCGCAAAAGGTCAGGGTCGCCAAAGGACAAAGTCGCAAAAGATCAGGCTCGCCCAAAGACAAAGTCGCAAAAGGTCAGGGTCGCCAAAGGACAAAGTCGCAAAACGTCAGGGTCGCCAAAGGACAAAGTCGCAAAAGATCAGGCTCGCCAAAAGACAAAGTCGCAAGAGGTCAGGGTCGCCAATAGACAAAGTCGCAAGAAGACAGGGTCGTCTGAAGACTCCGTTGTCACAAAACGGCATCTCCGAAAGAAACGGTGGCCAATAGACGGAATTCGAAAGAAAGAATCCAGAAAACAAGTGGTCACAAAAACAGATGGTTGCAAAAACACAGGATCACCGAAATATAACGTCGTCAAGAGACGTCTCCGAAATAAAGCATTAAAAGAGCACTGTTGCAAATATGTAGGGGGAACATGCGCAATGCTTTAAAGATTTATCCATAATCAGTTGCTATCTCAAGTGCCGAGGTCACCGCACGTCACTGATGCGGAATATTCCGTTCAATGCTTTATGTTGGTTGCTACAAACTGCAAACTATAGGTGAGTGTTCTTACAAAGTGATATTATGCAAATGCAAATAGAAACAATTTCAAGTTTTTTTGGTGGGCAATTTTTTGTAGCCGTGACACATTAAATATTAGTTTTGCAATGCTATTATTTATACAAAACAATGAACTAAAAGCTTAATATGTTAAACATAGAAAGCAATACTATTTGCATTAGATGTATCAAATAATTGAAGACTTGTGCAAAAGAAGGGTAAATGAATGAAGGATATTATACCTAGGAGATTCTTGCCATTGACAGAATTGTGTTCTACTGCTCAGGCTATAAAGATTAACACTAGCGTCTCCAGGCAACGGATGGTCCATTTCCAATTCCAATTCACTCGTTCCCTCGTTACCTTGAGCCCAACCCAGACACACTGGTTCTAACCAGGGTTTCGGAGCGGAGTGCGGAGCGTACTAAAGGAGCGCTCCGGAGCGACTTCGAAGCGTCATTTCTACTCCGCTCCTCGCTCCGGAGCGGAGCGTGGTACGACAGCACTCCGATCCGGAGCGGAGTGGTTCGATTTCTTGAGAGACACGCTCCGCTCCGGAGCGGAGTGGTTCGACTTTTTGAGTCGCACGCTCCGATCCGGAGCGGAGCGTGATATAACAGCACTCCGCTCCGGAGCGGAGTGGTTCGGCTTTTTGAGACGTACGCTCCGATCCGGAGCGGAGCGTGATACGACACCACTCCTCTCCGGAGCGGAGTGGTTCGGCTTTCTGGGACACACGCTCCGATCCGGAGCGGAGCGTGATACAGCAGTACTCCGCTCCGGAGCGGAGTGGTTCAGATTTTTTAGACGCACGCTCCGATCCGGAGCGGAGCGTGAGACAACAGCACTCCGCTCCGGAGCGTGGTGCTTTTAACAGCACGCTCCGATCCGGTTAGGAGTTTTTTTTTTTACACGAATGCTGTAATGCAACTATGAATAATGGAATGTGCGCATTAAAGCCGACTTCCGTGACGGAGTGGTTATAGTGGAACCACATGGAAAAGAGCCTACAGTCCTGTTTCCACGTACTCTAGTTGTTTGTCTGTATGATCGCCCCCGCTTGGAGGGGAGGGACAGAGTGGATCATGCTTCCTTATGGCCCTAGTCGAACGGGTGAAGGGGGAGGTGCGCGGGGAATTTTGGCCGAAACTTTTTTGTTTGCGGTCGCTCTACAGCACAGCACCCTATGACGTCAGGGATCCTCCCCCATACAACAGACAGCTTCGTTTTGTGCCGTATTCCGTTTTCCTTGCAGGTGACTCAGTGCAATCGGCTAGGGCATTGGTCTTGTGCCCGTTTCAAGAGGGAAGGAGAGTGAAACTGGCACATAGCTTGTTTGTGTGTGCTTTCGGGGTTGAGAACTTCGTTCGCTGCGCTGTACGTTTCGTTCGACGTGTCCGTATAATAGAGACATCGCCTTTGCCAGACAGTCCAGTGTTGCCAGTTGTATTAGAATTATGCTACACCAATTCTGGCTAGATTGTTCTCTTTTAAAAGTATTACTTGCGCGTGTTGTTCTTCTCTTCACTGTCATAAAAATAAGCCTTTAAAAGCTGTGTTCTCTTGTATCATTACATGCATATTATGTGTGCTTGTCAACTGTGTTGTATGGACATTTAATTAAATTTTTAACGCCGCTGATACATGGACGTCTTCAGGATTTTTTCCAGGAAGGGACAAGCAAGATATTTTTCCAAGGGGGGGGGGGCAGAATGAGGCAGAATTTCCCCAAAATAGTATTACTCCCTTTAAAAAAATTCTACAGTTTGAAGTTATCATGTTCCTAATTAATATATATTACTGTGACTGAAATGAAATTATATGCGTGAAATATATACTTTTTGATTGACTTTCATTTCCGGGTGGCGTGGCCCCCTCCCTTCCGGACGTCCATGTGAATGGAGAAATCATTCCAACCAGTCTCGGTTAATGGAATTATAAGGTGACTAGATTTATTAAATCAATATACAAGAACAAAAAAGAAAAATCCGTAATTGTTAATTCTATGGATTATAAGCCACGAGAATCATGGAAGATCTATACTGTAATAATGAATTGAAGGAAACCATGCTGAGTTTTTATTTATAGTCTACCTGTTCAAGTAGGAATGGAATGGTGCACAAAAAGAATTACAAAAATGTATGTAAAAGAAAACCAAGTATTTCGATCAAGTTATTTCTATAATTGTAATCAACAATGACCAATTGTCCTTTCAACTAAGTATAAGTTTCAATTTGTCTTTTCCGGACTATTACCTTTGCCTTGCCTTTAATCGTATATTTATCATGATCCGTAATTTTAAACAAATTCTAGATAAGTCGGTAAAAAAATAGGACACCGAAACTATGGAAAAGAAATATACTGTGATAGAGAAACAAACAGAAAGGAAACATTAATGACATTAACGCGGGTCAAACCAACACCATTTGTCGTTGAGAGCTGAACTCACATCCACGAACTCGCAGAAATATTCCCATGGAATTCGTTATTCATCTGATATTGAATACCCAATGATGCTTTCTGTTATGTAATAGACACTTATAAAGTGAATAATTTATTAGGTAAAAAGTAAAGTGTTCCCCTGTGCTTAGCACCACGCCATGAAGGCGTATAGGGGGTGTGGGGGTAACGCCCCATACTTTCTTGATCCGGTCGTGAGTGGGGGTGATGTGATTAGCATCACGCCCCTGACCGCCTTTACTCCCCAGGGTTTCCCCATGTACCCATGTTATTCGACGCTGGGTGGGCGCCGGGGCCGCTTCCATCGTTAGAAAAGTTCCCGGATTTGAACCGGCCGGGGATCGAACCCGGGACCTTGAGCATGGTAGTCAGACGCGTTACCGACTTTGCCTGATTTCAGAAAACACACACACACACACACACATACGTCAAAGATATGAATAAGAGGCTGTTCATTTGGAAATTAATTTCCAAGTTGTATTTTTATGCTCTTCTGAATAGATGTAAAGGAAAGTGAAGTCTCTTATTGTTAAACAGAATTATAAATGTATATTTGCTTAAGGATTAATTTATCACAATATACTTTGCAATTATACATTCAACATACGTTGAAACAATGCCTTTTGTTATGGACTTTTGGTGGATTTAAGACTCAACAATACGCTATCGAGAATAGACCTACAGTTTAAATCCTACCTAAAGTGGGATTCGAGCCACTATGTCTCTCCACCGTGGATCGATCCCAGTGCCCCTTCATTACAAGGCGACGTTGTTACGACTATGTTATCGGGGTACAGTGCGCTACTTTTTTTTTCAGTTCACATTTATCAATTCTCTCATTATCATCGTCGCGATTAGCCAAAATTCAAAGCTAAGTAACAAAAATCAAATCAAATGCCATCAGTGACGAAGGCACGTATTGCTCGCAGCCCTGTTTTTCAAAATGAAACATAAAATTCAGGACATGCCCCTATCCAAGTAGGTAATATTACATTTTGTGTTTATCACGGTTATTAAGGTTTATACATCTTGTTTCGACTTATCTGCTGACTACACATTGTTCATTACTGAAAACTTGCTTTCAGTTTGCTGTGTACAGCGTACTCAGTACAAAAAATATTTATACGTATACTCAGAAAGTTAAATATAGCAACATTTCATTCGTTGTTTTTCCAAAATTTTTACAATTTTCTTATAACCACCATGCCTATTTCCAGGTTACTGCTTACAAACTTGAAATGTTAAGATATGGCAACCAGACATTTCTGTCTTTTATGAGTTCCCTATTTTGTAATTTTTGCAGTAGTATACGTATGTAACCATTAAATACCTATTTTAACTTCCTGCCTTTAAAATTGGGAAAAAGAATCGATATGACAACCCTGTATTTCATACTATTTAAATTCCCCTGTTCGGCTGTATACAAACAGCATTCCGATTTTCGACTTTATAACTTCATAAAAGTAAACCAAATGTGGCAACTTACATTTTTGGTTAAGCCGGTTTTCAACTTTCTAGTGTCAGGATTTTTAAAAAGTTAGATATGAAAACTCTGTAGCTATTTCAAATTAAGACGTTTCCTTATTGGCCGACGGTAACATTAATAAGCATGATTCCGATTTTCAACTTCATACCTTCAAAAATCGAAAAGTTAAAATTAGCAACCTGAATTTTCAATTAGTTTAAACTTTTCCCTTTCGCTACATTCAAAGTATCATACATAACCAGCGTAAAAGAAAGTAAGATATGGCAATCATGCACCAGCGAGTGTTTTGCATGAACACCTGTCCGCCTTTTATCTTCCTCCGTACAAGTTGCTTCGGCTTTCCTCTACGCGCTCCTGACCTTTTAGAAGGTCGAAAGGATTTTCTGCAGTAGTTTCGCCAGTGTTACTCGAACCAATATTCCGGAATAACTCACTTCTCCCGCGGCGTGGACTGTAACGTCGGGCCGATATGCCGAAGTGCTTAGCCCGAACCAGAAGCTGAACGGAAATGAGTTTCAGTCGCGATCCCTGGTGGCAGGAAATGAGAGTGGTTCCATTCTCTCAACTTATAAAACCACAGGTGGCACACCTGCTAGTGAAATATATTGTCCCCAGAAGTAGTAGTAGAGTAGTAAAAGTTATAATGAAAATAATAATAATAATATCGCTCTCTTCACGAAAACAGTCCAGTGAAGATCGAAGCTTCCCCTTGCATTCTCCACACCACTGGCCCTCCAGGTTTGCCACACTTCTTCTACGCTTCACAGTTGACACATTGCGCGTTGTACGTCACGGACACTGCCGGCTTGTAACGATTCCATTGAAAGTCAATGTATTCATTACAAGCCGGCAGTGTCCGTGACCGTACGTATGCGGTTGATTGTGCCTTCTCTGGTGTATTGTGTAAGGATTATTCCTTGCTTATTGGCAACACTGTAGGTGAGTGACGTAATCTTTTCTGGACTGTTTCCGTGGCGTTAGCTTTAGTAATAATCAGTTTTATAACAACAATAACGGGTGATTTTCAAATGCCGTACAAATTCCACAAACAAAATTACTAAGATATTCGGAACCTTTGATCGTTAGTTTTCTGTATACACTCGTATTATCCAACCTCGGAGCGCTCCGGAGTCGCTCCGGAGCGGAGTGTGTAAGTTCTTAGAATATCGCTCCTCGCTCCGGAGCGGAGCGTCACAAGGTATCGCTCCGCTCCGGAGCGGAGTGAACCGTTTCCTAAAATTTCGCTCCTCGCTCCGGAGCGGAGCGAGAAATTTTCCAACTTCCTCTGCTCCGATCCGGAGCGGAGCGTGTCAAGGTAGCGCTCCGCTCCGGAGCGGAGTGAACCATTTTCTAAAACTTCGCTCCTCGCTCCGGAGCGGAGCGAGAAATTTTCCGATTCCCGCTGCTCCGCTCCGGAGCGGAGCGGGCTAAGACATCGCTCCGCTCCGGAGCGGAGCGAACCATTTCTTAGAATCTCGCTCCTCGCTCCGGAGCGTGGGCAACAGTCGGAGCGTTGATCCGCTCCGCTCCGAAACCCTGGTTCTAACTGACCTCACCATAGGTATATTGATTGTGTGGCGGCTAGAACCAGAAATCATGCTACATATTGCTGGAAAGTCCTTTACTTTAGTTCCACTCGGTTGTAGGGGAATTTAAATGCATGGTTCAAGTAGCTATGATGATTACGTAATAGTAAATATGAGTAAATAGTATTAGTTCTTAGAGTCAGGATAGTCAGGAAGATGCTTGTCCTCAATATACTACTTTGTATGCAAATTGTTTTCACTCGAATCCAAGATTAAGCACATTCCACATTTCAAGAACTTTGGGTGCAGATTTGCTTGTTCCACCGTACCTTAGCACACCCTATACCACCTTCCCAAATATTCTATAAGGGGATTTTCAGAATCAGCTATAGTAAGGCAAGAATCTCAGCAATGAGGGAGAGAGAGAGAGAAAGAGACAGCGAGAGAGAGAGAGAGAGAGAGAGAGAGAGAGAGAGAGAGAGAGAGAGAGAGAGAGAGACAGCGAGAGAGAGAGAGAGAGAGAGAGAGAGAGAGAGAGAGAGAGAGATTCAAAGAGAGATAGAGAGAGAATGAATGCAAAACAGAAGAAGAAAGATAGATTAAAAGCAAGGAGAAATGCAAAATGAAAGGAAGATAGAGAGGGAGAAGGAACAGAAGAAGGAAAGAGAAGTGGAGAGAAGAAACATAAAAAGAAAGATAGAGAGAAGAAACAGAATGTAACAAGAAATGGAGAGAAGGAACAGAAGAAGGAAAAGGGATGGACAGAAACATAGAAAGACGGCAGACAGAAAACGAGTAGAGAGAGCGAGAGATAAATAGATAGAGGAAGAGAGAGAGAAAGAGAGAGAGAGAGAGAAAGAAGAGAGAGAGAAAGGAGAGAGAAAGAAAGGAGAGAGGGAGATAGAGAGACAGAGACAGACAGAGAGAGAGAGAGAGAGAGAGAGAGAGAGAGAGAGAGAGAGAATGAATGCAAAACAGAAGAAGAAAGAAAGAAAGATTAAAAGCAAGGAGAAATGCAGAATGAAAGGAAGATAGAGAGGGAGAAGGAACAGAAGAAGGAAAGAGATGTGGAGAGAAGAAACATAATAAGAAAGATAGAGAGAAGAAACAGAATGTTGTAACAAGAAATGGAGAGAAGGAACAGAAGAAGGAAAAGGGATGGACAGAAAGATAGAAAGACGGCAGACAGTAAACGAGTAGAGAGAGAGAGAGAGAGAGAGAGAAGGCGAAGCAGAAGCAAATCTTAGTAGTTTCCGAAACAACTGTCTCCAATAAATTATTTCGTTAGGATCAATCAGGAATAGTCGAATTCAAATAAGCCATAGATTTTATATACGAGTACAACTATAATTTGCTCAGCATATATGCTGCACATACATAGTTTCAAGATTTACCATATCATGATAGTACGATTAACATATATAACGACACCTTAGTGTAAGAGAACTATTAATAACAATAAGGTTATACTTGTAGAATAATATTATAATCTGTATATTGCATGTATAAATTATATTCTTGCTCAATTCAGGAATAAATTGAAGAAATTAAATGTTACATTAGTTTTCACTACAAGTACATATTTATTGTTATTAGATATTACATATTACTGGAGTATTAATTTGAGGAGCCCAATATTCATGCATACAAGTGTATAGGTCATTAATAAGAACTTCTTTCTAACAATAAGCTTCAGGCAAGAAATAATAGTGGTGAAGTACTAGACGACAGATATTTCAATAAGGTGTCAAATATTTTAATCTAGCCATCACTTTAAGAATACTTGCTTTATGTTCTTACTGAGAACAAATCCAGTGATATAGGCTCCCGCAGACCCGAACATGCCGTAGAAGAAACGAACCACGAGGAAAGAGTAGAACTCAGAGCAAAAGGCCACGGCAACTCCCAACACCAACTGCAACACGGCCGAGATGTAGAAGATTTTCTTTCGACCATACCTGCAGTGAAGAGACAGAGCAAGGAGCGATATTAGACAAAGCGCTACAGCTGCGTTAGAAGCATCCAAAGCAAAGAAACATTGTTATTTACAATCTGGACATGCTATTAGCAGCCTGTTAAACTTGACGCCCACTGGAGCAGAACCGCGATTAAGAACCAGGTGCGGGAGAAGCAGTGTTGCCACAGTCTAAGGACACAATATCCCTCTGCAAGGGACAAAATTTTCCTATTTTTTCCTTCATCTATAGAAATATTAAGATTTTCGTTGGTTCGAAAAATGTTGAACAAAATTAACCACATGCAAGCCTATAGCTAGCCTCCTCGCTACAGGGCCCTTGTGTCAGGTTCGAATCCTGTTCAAGTATGCATGTACGTTCGATTTTTGTTTACACGTTCGATGTATCGATATCGGAAAGTATTGGTTGGAATTAATTTACCGATAACTACCGATACTTCAGAATTTTGGTCTATCGCTAACTTAAGAACCCCGCAAAATTGCCGTGCGACACTATCCCGGATATTATGCAAAATTCGAAGTCTCTTTTCATTTTGCACCAGTTGCACCAGTTTCGTGTTTAAAACTGAATTTTGTGATAACGTAACATGTAATTTAGTATTCTGATCTAATTCTAAAAAAATAGAGTAAAAATCTTGGTAATTTAATGCATATAATTCGAGTGGAATACTTACACACTGACAAATTTGAATTATTACAATTTTCAGGCATTGGTATCGGTGGGAATCGGTGAGAGTATCGGGATCGGTGTCAAAATGGTATAGATTCAGCTCTAGTTATTTAACGTCGCTTTTCTGCCACTTTTTGCTAATAGTAACGGTGAGCATGAGTGATGATATGATGAAATTGATGAAGGGACACTCACCAAAAATACCCATGCCCAGACCGGGATTCAAACCCGAGAACCCTGGCGTGGCAGCGAGCTGTGATAACCACTCCGGCATGGAGGTCGGCACAACTGTGTTTGTTTCATCACATAGTTCATCATTCTTCCTCATCGTCGCTATTAACCGAGGATAAATAAAGAAAATAAAAATATTGAGATAAAAGCTGATACTCAAAGAAGTGGGAAGTGAGAAGTAACAGCAAGAAATTACAGATATGAAGCTGGAACCCAATATAATTTCTAATATAATATTTGCTAATATTGAGTCTGATGTTTTCAAATTTGCCTAAAATTTTGGTATTTTGCATCGAATTTCACTTTTCACTTAAAACTAGATCCGAATTTACTTTCATGTGGCAACACTGGGCAGAAATGTCACTGAGAAAAATACACGTAGAAGCTCACACAGACCTTCCCTTTCCCGTGCTTCAGTCTCATTGGGCGACTTTGCTCTTCTTGAGTACATGCACTCTTCTTCCACGATTCCGCTCCAGTAGGCGACCAGCTATACAGCTCTTTGCATAAGCGAAATATTACATTGCGTCTATGAGGCAAGCGTCTAACTTACAAGTATTCTATTGTGTATTTATTGACCGTCTGCGAAAATATTCCGTTCAGTTTTCGAACTCCTATTCCGTTAGATTCGACAGGAAACTAACTGTCATGACTTATTGAAAAGTTAATGAAAAATATTCTAAGTAGAGTTCGAACTTGGGTACTCATTATTCCATATCATTGCTATAACAACCAGTGGCGTGCCCAGGAACCCAAGAATATTATTTTCAGCAGCCTTTTTCCCTACATTTGACGTTCTTAAAAAAGAGAATGCTGGACCAAAAGGGGGTCACGCCACTGATACAAAAAGAGAAAAAAAAACATACCGAAACGTGCATAACTTCTTGGAAGTTATGGTAAATCTGGAAACTGGGTTCCTTGCTATATCAATGCTGAAGCATACCAAAACACCTCTGATTAAACCATTTCTGCAATATTGTATTATTTTCCCTCTGTTCCAAAAGCTATTGCTAAAATATGTACATATTTTAACTTGTACTTTCTTCAGTATTGCTTCATGTTTGTTGTTTACATAAATATTCAACTTTGATATGAATTATATAACAGTTTAATCACATTATAAGATGCTCAGAAGAGTACAGAACATTAAAGCTTGAACTCACAAATGATAAAAACGAATCAGGAGAAGGTCAATGCGCTTTAAACAACTCGACAAATACTCTGATTCACGCACCGTCGTTGAGATACGAGAAAAAGACATAACAAATACGCATTTCATAACATGCGTATGATAGGCATGATTTGCAAGCATGGCCGTTCCTACACCAAGTCGAAATACATGAAAATGTTATTGTCTTCGTTTATTGTCGTTTTCAAAATATTTGATTGTGAACAGCAACTCCAAAACACCACAACCAATCCGCAATAAGTCCAAGTAATTTTGTTAAATACGCGCATGTCCCTTAACAAAACTCGTTGTCTATGCAGGAAGTTCACTCAGTAATCGTACAACATATTCTGCGACAGAAGTTTCGAGTGCGTATATCCTTTATCCCTCCGTTCTATTAAGTAATGTATAATTAATACAATAGCATTTTAATAGCAAAGACATTACCAATATGATGCATGTGTTTTACATAATAAATATCTATATTCATTATCTAATGCATTCATTTTAAACTAATACTATGTATATACCTTCGCAATAATTTCATCAAAACGCCAAACAGGAATTTCAGTTTTTCTCCATTTCCAATTTAAAAAATGACTTGAGTATCGCATCGCCATTTGCAAATCATGTATAACTGCTTTTAAGTAGTACTAAGTATAAACTTGATGTAATTCTGTAGAAATGTTTGCAATGCGAGGTGAGTGAGCATTATTTTTTCTGAAACTGTTTTCTTTTATAAAGCGACAAAACGAAATGAAAATATGTCACCACTATTCCCACGGGGCTCCTGGTCGTTTGTTCTTGGTAGTTCCTCTTGCCGAGCAGCAAGCCCCTTCCCTCTTGGTTACAGCTCTGCATAACAACAGCAATGGGCAACGAAGTTAAAACACATTTAGAAAGAAAACGAATTAAAAATATATGCACTACGAATACTTGAAGTGTTATTGCACGTCAATAAACAGATCTCGAGGAAACGTCAGTATTGGACACGCTAGCTTGATGCCTTAGCAACTCATCATTTTACTTTTCACTGTAAACTTATGAACAAAACCGTCATGATAAAAGGTAACAAGTTACTGATAAGGTTGAATCGTTCTCTGCATGAGTAGTAAACTTCCAAGTTCCATTACTATCACAAAACCACTTAAGACATTCATCATTGTAAATTTTATGAATTAAGACCACGCAAACAGTTCACACCAGTAATTAAAAATATCAGTTTTTGTTGTGTGTTCCGTTGACTAACTTATATAATATCTCTCCATTTTTTTATGTGAGAATACCTCATCGTTTCGATGTTCCCCCCCCCCCCAAGGTTTTAAAACAAAAACAACCACATGTGCACCTAAAGTTTTAAACTGTTGTGGAGATACAATCTGGGGTGCAAATATCGCGCTGAATTATTGGAAGAACCATTATTTGAAGTATGTATATATGTATACAGCAGTATCAACACAACCCATGATGATATTGTTCTCTTCCTGGATGATATTAGGACTTGTATTCCACTACGATTATAATATGAAACAAACATTGAAAGAAAACTATTGCAATACTATCACTAAGAATAAAATATAGAAATGAAATTTTTCAACATGACAGAAAAATAATATTTATGCAAGCATATATATCAAGAAAAAACATTTAACAACGTATATATATAAATATATATCTCATACACATACATTATGTCCCCTGTGTCTTTCAAAAACGTATGCTGAAGGATTAGAGGTGACACATCACACAAGTAATCAGTATTATGGAGAAGAATGCGTTTCTTTGGATGTAATGGAACAAATCTACAACTATCCCTGCAAATCCTTCAAAATGGATATAAGAATTGTTACATCTTCACGTTCGTTACAATTTTGAAGGGTGTCATAAAGTTGCTTACTCTGGTTGGATTCCAAACTTACTTGTCTGCTAAGCTACCCAATATAACTGCTCCAGCGAATACACCAAACATGTACGTTGTTTGGCCCACCGCCCTCATCCATCGCTTGTCGCACACTAGGTCCCACTGAAAAGAAAAGGAACTTCAACTTCATTGAAGACACCAGGTGGAAAACGTATTGGATAATTTTTCATGTAATGTAGCTCAACTGTAACACACAGTACGTTTTCCACAATTCTGAGAAACTTTTAGTAATTAAAAGTAAAATTTAAAAATATCAAGTTAGAACATCTGAAGTAACTACGTGAAATAACCTCTTTTCTAGTATGTCGGTATCGCTTACATTGTAGGATTTTTCATTACAAACATTCAAACACGTTTCTTGATGTAACATTACGAGGGAACATACACATTTATTTGTAGTTTGATCAATGCTACAATTATAACAATAGCCTAAATTTTAAAACAAGAAGAACAAAAATGAAACATTTGTACAATGAATATTGTCAATAATGCTATGTATTTTGGAGCCTAACAACTGAATTAACTGTGAAATGAGCAACCATTTTTGGTTGTTTGAATGTTTGCAACAACCGTAAACTATTTACTTATTATTTCCCATGTTTCGCACATCGTGCTTCTCCATTTACTGTTATTTGGACATTCACTTGGAAGTTAAAACTTAGCTTTGTGTGTTTGTTTTCACGTGCATGTGTGTGAGAAGAGTGGTGTGCACGGGTGTTCGATGTTTTTCTGGGTATTATTTTCGTTCAAAGCATTAATATAATTGTAAAATATGGAATTTACTGTAATGCAAGGAGTGAAAATATAAACCCAGTCCGTCAGGTTCGTTCCCAAAGAACATTAAATAATGGAACGTAACGTGGACCGAGTATTATTCCATGTCGAGAACACGAGACATTACGATCGACAATCTTCATCTCGTATTTCTCTTTGGCATCACTACTCAATTTACAGAGATACCCGTGACTGGTATACAAGCCGCAGAATTGCAATGCTGGTTGGGTTGTCTAGTCACAAGGCGCTTGGTGGTCAGACATGGATGGCTTGCTTCAGTGCTTCTTCAATAGGGTCGTTACAACCCAGAAGTGTCCGTGACTGTACACACTACCTTAAGGTGACTCCACAGAAAAAAGTCAGGGGGGTCAAGTCCGGTGATCTTGGGCGGGGGCCATAATCCTTTCGAAATCACTCGGTCAGGGAAAAATGATTCCACCGCAGCCATACTCACGTCAGACGTGTGGCATCTTGCTGGTACCAGCCAAGTGTCAGTTCCTCGTCATCCAACTGGTTCACAAATTCATGAAACAATACCTGGTACATATCACTGTTGACAGTAGTGTCAAAAAAAATATGGCCCGATGATGCGCCGCTGTGATAATGCACAGAACACGCCCACTTTCTGTGAATAATGGGGTTCCTCAACGATTGCATGCTGGTTGTCACTACTCCATAAACATGTGTTTTGTGAGTTCACGTATCCTGACAACATTTCACAGATTTATAAAGCTGCCACGTCGACGAGTTACGTGAGAACATTCACGAACATGCAGCGCCGTGTTGAACTGTGTATACAGGTGGGGGGAGGTCACTTCCAGCACTTCTTGCAATGTACCTTCATTTCTCAACCATAAAGGTATGTCATGAACAAATTTGGTTTCATATCCTCTTTAATTAAGATGTTTATAACACTTTTTCCGGGGCCCCTTACGAGTGGGACACTCTGTATATTTTAAGCTTGTGCTTGTATAAACTCTTTGCAAAAATATCAATGGTGGTATATTTAGTCTTGAAATTGTGTTGAAAGAGTTACACCAGTTGCACGCACAACGGAGCGGTAGAAAGAACTGACGTTTTCGCTCTGGCAATGAAAGATTTTATGATTGAAACGCTTTTTACAAACAGGAACATTAAATGTTACGGTTGATAAAATGTTGGAATCGTCTATTATACCGTGAATTACTTTGTAGAGGAAGAGCAAGTCACTTAATTGCTACCGGAGTTGTCGAAGTTGTTCTCTGAAAGTATATATATTTTCGTATGGATCGACTGTTCGATATTCTCCACAGGCTTTGAAGGACCTTTGACTGAATATGTTAAAGTCTATGAATAATGAAATAACCTGTAGTACACAGAGAATTTCATCTCGTATATGTGGCTCAAGAAAGGATATACGTGTAATATGGCTCTTTGGCATTTCATGTTAATGCTTTACCACTTAGTTCAAAAATATATATTTTTTCTATGTTTCTCCATTGTCTTCCTCTTCATATCTCCTTTCAATTTTCACTTCATTCTGCACGTTTCATTACGACAAGACGAATATCCATATCTTACCAAACCCACTTTCATGCGGAAGTATATTGTTACCATAACGCGTTACGACGTCATGGGTTCCGGGTTCGAATTCCGGTCCGTGCATGGATGTCCTTCGTGAGTGTCCTTTCATCATTCATATGATCAATCATCTTCATCTTTGCGATTAGCCAAAAGTTGAAAAAAATTAATCAAATCGAACCGACTGAAACCAACCTATCTGGTTCTCTGTGTCATCTGGATTTATAAAAGGCCGCCTCGGGAGAAGACCTTAAAAATATCGATCAAGAGGGAAAACAAAATCACCTCTATGACTCTGGACGAAGGGTGGTAGGTGGTGTCGTAGACCCAATTGTTGCAAGACACGGAGTTGTTGAACTGGTCCAGGATGTGGCAGGAATCGAGGGAGTCATCGTCGGGATTTCTTGGGATGACTGCCAGCACCTGCGAAGAGTTCCAGTCGAAGGTTCCTCCAGGCAAAACAGTTTCCCCTGGTACCATACACCTGTAGAAGATAAACGTTTATCATATTATGATATCTGCATATGGTGCTACAAACATAACATGCATACACGTAGATAACAAGTTTAGCACGGCGGTGAGAGATATCTCATCGTAATCAAGAAATACAGTTTAATTGATTGATTGAATTATGTTATTGTATGTTGCTTTTCTGCCACTTTTGGCTAATCGCGACGATTCTTGCAGGTCCAGGCACCAGAGCCTCGTTAGTCTGCAAAATGCAGTTAAGGGTGTACTGCGTGGAAGAGAGGGAGGATCGCCCTTACACCCCAAGAAATACAGTTGATTGAGTTGGTGCTTTAAGTCCACTTTATGCACAGTAAGGCTTATCGAGACTGGACCTACAGTTTAAAGTGGGATCCGAACCTCTATGTGCCTCCACCAGATATCGAACCCGGGACCCCTTGATTACAAGGCAACGACGCTACCACTGCGCAATCGGGGAGGCCCCAAGAAATACAGTCTATGTTAAGAATTACTTCTCCAAACCTTGATGATGGTGTTCTTTTTGTAAGAATCTTATATCATCCAAATTTCATATTTTTTGGATTCCTAGTTCGGTAACCGGTGTGTATACATTAAAAATTGCAGTAACCAAAAAATATGTATTTTGTTGGCCCTCCTTAACTTTTGCATGAAACATTTTTTATATATTTTTCAACGGTGAGAGATGAAAGTAACAGAATGGCAAACCGTCTTGAGTATGCACAAGTGTTGATTTTACTGAACACAGGTAAAATCTCTCTTTCAAGATATTTTGTACAAAGATATATCACACCGAAAAGATAACGCGATACGTTAATACCCAACTCTGCTCCTCAGAAGGTCGACATGGTTTCAGAATTGTCTCGATTATACAAGGGTGTGTCTAGTTAAGTCTCTTTTCAACAACTCCTGAAGTGTGTCGTGTCGTTCTTATCTCGATTTTTGAGATGCTATGTCGGTATCATTCTACCCAGGATAGCCAGTTGCCCTCCACGGAGAAGTGGTCATCTTCACCTGCTACGAAGCCAGAGGTCACAAGTTCGAACTCTGGTCAAGGCATGGATGCATCATTGCGTTTGTTCCTTCATCTGTTCCATCAGTTCATCTCATCACTCGTCCTCCTCATCGTTGCAATTATTCCAAGAGGTAGAAAGGAAACATGCGGTGAAGGCATGTGGTAGGATAAGAAAGGAATCACACAGTCACAATCTTGGCGATTTGTGGAGGTGATGTGATCAGCACCACGCTCCGGCCACCTTTATCCACAGGCTAGTTGAACCCCATGCCGCTTCGTGAAGATTGCTGGAAAGACTTCACATCTGAATTCACCCGCCCCAGGAATCGAACCTATATCTTCCGCGTAGTAGTTAGACGCCCTACCGATTGCGCTGCTGTAAGAGGTAGAACATCTATATAATATAATATAAATATAATCTAGAATGGCCTAAGAGAGAAAGAAAAATAACTCTCTGACCTTCACTCAGGGCAAAAGACTTCCATGAACTCTCTTTTTATCTTTTCTCGGGGTAATGACTCACGAGCCAAAACTTTGGCCGCGTTGGAGGCCACGATCCTCCGTTTCGATACTCTTCTGGCACACACTCGTTTGATTCGACTCGTAAAAACACACAGTCAAGAATTTTGGCACGATTGCTCACAAATAGCGCGAACCAAAGCAGATTCTCGTACGAGATGGCATAAGTTCAGGTCGCTAACAGATGCGTATTTGTTTGTACTCCAGGCCGATAGCTGTTGGAAAAATGGATGAATGGGGGCTGTCAGGGCACGGCTTGTCTGTAACGGAAAATCTAATTCAAGTTATCAGGGACGTCATCATCGTGTGGGAGACTTTCAGAATCACGCTCATACAATTTGACCAAGATGAGAACTCCGGGAAACTTGCGAACTAATGGGGGGTAGTCATTCATTTTCTCCACTTACCCTCTATTGTGCCCTCGTGTTGCCGTATTCATAGTTTCCCTCCCTTGCCTTGTTGTCAAAAAGTTCAACAACGTTAAATATTACATGTCTACTTACGCTGTGAAATATGGGGACAAAGTGACGGAAAGAATGACAGAGAGAAAAATAAGAGAGAATTGCAGGGAGAAAGATACAGAGAGAGAAGAGGAAAACAGGAGAGAAACGGCGAGAGGGAAATATGGAAAAAGAGAAAGAGGGAGAAACAGAAAAAGGAACGAAAATATTTCGTTCACCCAAGCAACATTCTCTGAAGGTGTCAATGTAAGTTACACCATTGGAACGACTAGAATTCATTGCCTAGCAGCTGCTGAAGATACTGGGCGAATAGAACTTGTAATTTTGTGGGCTGTAGTACATTTCAAAGTAATACAAAATTTTCACAATCGTCTCCTCACTCAAACATCTCTTCGTAGTATTTGCTGTTCCTTTGCTTACAGTATTAAATATTCATTTTTAGCGAATTGTTATCACATTAGTAATTTGTTAGTCATGAAGAAAATGTAACTGTTCCTTTTATAGAAGCCAGTGTTTAATATGTTCTTTTTTAATGTAAGATTTATAAACCTGACCTTCTAGAAGCAGGGAAAGGATTTAATGCAAGCCTGGTCTACTCGCCTATTAGTGTGAGAGCTCCCGTATTTATTTATTTATTCCAAGTTTCAGATACAGCACTTATAAGGCCATTTTACACTGAAAACTCTAATAAATCAACAAGATGGTTTTAGGTAAAAATAAAAAATGTAAATATAAAGATAATAAGACATAAACAAGGAAGCAAACAAAATATTTACATATTCGTTCTTAGAGAAGATGGGAAAAATACTTTCAGGGCAAAAATGTCGATGTTTGTGGGTAGTTTATTATGGAACAGGGGCAGCCTGTGGAACAGAGAGCGCTGTATAAGGGAAAACCTGGCGGTAGAGTTGTGGAAGAATTCTGTGTTTCGGGTCGATTGAGAGGGAACTCTGAAATTGAATTCTGTAAGTAGAAATTCAGATCTTAGTTTTCCATTGATCATTTTATAGAAAAATTTCATATCGGCCATATCGCGTCGGGTCTGAAGTAACTGAATGTTCAAAGTAGTCAGGATGTCAGGTTTCTGAAGATGCGTCAGAGAAGGAATTCTATGACGAACAATGGCGGTAAAGAAGCTGAAGACGGAATCCATACTAGAAAGATTTGTATTGGAAGTCATGGCGTAGACTGGAGAGCAGTATTCAATAATCGGAGAAATGAATGACTTGAAAAATAGGCTAAGAGAAGTTGGAGTATCAATTTCAGTGAATCTGTAGAGGAGACCCAAGAGGCGCATTGCACTTTTAGTTGTAGCTGCGATGTGTTTCTTAAAGTTCAGTTTTTCATCTACGATAACACCTAGATCTTTTTGGGTCGCAACTGTAGTAATATAATTATTTTCAAGAACATACTCGTAGTGAGAATGTATTAGGGTAAATCAAACACTAAAGGCAATTTTTAGTTCTCGCAGGAATAAACAAAGACTGGGCGTGTCTGATGTCAGCACGTTTATACTTGGAGTGGAAGTAGGAGTATCCATCACTGCCCCATTCAGTCGAGTGTCTCGGAGCAAAAAGGTCACACGTATGGACGCACCACTCCACGAATGCACCATCGAGGAACAGCGCGCCGTATTGCGCTTTCTGTGGTCGGAGGGAGTTAAACCGGCCGACATTCACCTTCGGCTGTTAGCGCAGTATGGAGCAAGCACCATGACTGAACGAAAGGTGTATGAGTTGGTGGACCGCTTTAAAGCGGGACGCACAAGTGTAACGGACGAAAGTCGAAGTGGACGCCTGGACGCCCAGAAGAAAACGTCCAACGGGTGGATACCATTATCAGGGAAGATCGAAAAATCACAATAGCACAAGTGGCGGAACTCTTCGACATAAGTTTCGGATCAGCATATGCAATAGTGAATTAGTGTACCAAAAAGTTTCTTCGTGGTCGTCGGTTCAGGTCAGATGACGAGGTCCAGCAGGCGGTGCAGACATGGCTTCGTGAGCAAACAAAAACCTTCTTTGCGGACGGGATACAGAAGCTGATTGCACGATACCATAAGTGCATTGCCGTGCAGGGGGCATATGTGGAAAAGTGACATGTGCAGTTCTTATTCTTGTGTGGAAATAAAGATGTTATGTGAAAATTGCCTTTACTTTTTGATTTACCTAGTATTTTGTTCTTTTTTAAAGAGACTGTGAGGGAGGAACATTTCTGCGGGTTAAGTTGTAGATTCCACTGCCTACACCATGTGACTAGTTCGGAAAGACCATTCTGGAGAATCACAGCATCTTGTGTGGTTGAGATTTCTTTGGACTGTAGAGCGTGCAGCGCTACTGTAGCGTCTTGAGAAGGACGGAAAGGAGGGAATGGGTGAGGCAGGAGGCTTGGTCGGTCGCGTTTGTGCAGTGGGGAACCTTTAGTTGACTGATTTGCAAGTCACAATACATTGGAATCATGGCCGAAGAAACACGCTTGTTCCGTGAAAAGAATGGCTCCTTCCTCCATATAATTGTTTTATTTCTTAACTGAAACGTCCTGGGTCTGCCAGTTTATTTAGAAAGAAAATTATTTGTTCATATTTGTTTGCGAGCAGCTTAGAATGCAAACGAACAATGAATAAAAGACAGGACCTCAAATCAAGAAGACTTAGGTGGCCATGTGGCACGTTTACAGGATTCTTGATGGGGAAACCTGATGGTAAGAGACATGTAAAAAGGCCAAGACGAGGATAGAGGGATTATATTGAGATTGACCTAAAGGAAATCGGTAAGGATGGAAACATTAGATTTATCTTGCCCAGGATAAGGACAGATGGAAGGCCTGTGTTGCTGCAGCCATACACCTTAGGATTTGAGAACGCTAGAGGATTAGTGGGAAGCACCATATCGCATTTATCTGGCCTGACTCGACAATGACCCCTTCTGCGTGCTATTCACTATCGTTAACCTTGCGATCGTCAATTTGTGCTTATTTTCGTATTACTTGCTCTCACTGGATCCACTCGATACGAAGTCATTACTCTCTTGGCTTCATGTCACAACCTTATATGTTTTTTTACACTGCTAGCGCCAAGTCGTTAGTGCTAAGTCAAAATGCACTCCGAACCTTGTGCAATGGAGTTGATAAGTAATCACTTCCCACGTTAGATAATCCCTGCCTCCGTCCAAGATTATAGATGACAGGATCCACTGGGTTTTGAAATGATCTCTAAAAAAATCTTAGTTTATGTTTAGCTGGTTCTTTGACCGATTAATGTAATGCCATCAGTACGTGATGTATCGCATACTAAACTACGTCTACATGCATTGTCTACGCGTAGATCACACTGGCTTACGGTTTACAAACATCGAACCTTCCTAACTGTTTATCTTCCATGCTTATTAATTTGGTTTATTTTACAAGGTAGAATCAAAAAGTAAGGTAACAAGTGCCCTGAAAATGTACAACGATATGCTAGTAACTGTTTTTTTTGTGTGTGTGTTGTAGGTATTGATGGATAGTATCCCTGGTGACCGCTAGAGAGCAGCACGGTGGCACAGTTGCAGAGAATCGCAGTTCGAAGATGGCAGGGTTACTGGAAACATGGTCAAATGTGGAAGTGCGAAGTGTGATCAGGTTTTTGCATGTGAAGGAGAAGAAACCAGCCGAGATCCATCTGGAACTTGTGGAGGTGTATGGAAACAACGTGTTATCCAGGAAACAAGTGTGGTGTTGGTGTAAGGAGTTTGAAAATGGTAGGACTGACATTAATGATGATCAGCGAAGTGGCAGACCGTCAACTTCAGCTACCGACCAGAACATTTGTCAGGTGGAGGGAATGATTAGGGAGGATAGGCGAATCACACTGTCACACATTGCAGATGCACTGAACATTTCGTATGGTTCTGTGCACAGTATTGTGCACAACACGCTTGGCTACCGCAAAGTGTGTGTGCACATTGGGTACCAAGAAATCTCACTGATTATGACAAAGGCACACAAATGGGCATGAGTCTGAACCACCTGATCTGTTATCAACAAGAAGGGTCGTCATTTCTGTATCGCATCATTACGGGTGATGAGACACCTGTGCCATTGTGGACACCGGAATCCAAATGTTCCTCCATGATGTGGAAACATCCATCATCGCCCTCATCCAAAAAGTTTAAAACAGTAACATGTGCAAGGAAAACAATGGCCACGATCTTTTGGGACCACCTTGGTGTGATTCACCTGGAATTCCTTCCACGTGGTACCACTGTCAATGTTGTGACCTACTGCCAGACATTGGACAGATTGAGAGAGGCCATACGTCGGAAACGACCTGGAGCACTCAGGGAGGGTGTATTGTTGTTACACGGCAACGCTCGACCTCACACAGCGCAGCTCACCCGTGACCATGTCACACGTTTCCACTGGGAGGTTTTGGAACACCCCGCATACAGTCCTGATCTTGCACCCAGCGATTTCCATCTGTTCGGACCAATGAAGAAGCATCTTTGAGGACGACGCTTCAACACAGTGCAAGAGGCACAGGATGCAGTGAAAACCTGGTTGGACAGCCTTGACACTGATTTCTTCACTCGTGGCATTGATGCATTGGTCACCCGCTGGAACACGTGCTTAGACAACTATGGTGACTATGTGGAATGTTAGTGTGCAGTGTCATGTATACCCTGTCACAGTTTAGGCAACCACGACATAAAGGTTTCTGTGGAAAAAAAATGTTACCTTACTTTTTGATTCTACCTTGTACTTCGCTTTTCTTCCACTTTAGCTAATCGCCAAGATGAGGATGAGTGATGATACGATGAAATTGATGAAGGGACACTCAAAGAACAGCCATATCCAGGTCGGATGGTTTTGGGTTCAAGGTGACTTAAGGTGGGTAAAACGTTCCCTTGCCCCAAAGAACCAGCACGCCCCTGATTGTCATTTCTCGCGTGTCGCAAATGCCTCACCTGTGTTCGGGAGTGGCCGCCACGGTGACCAGGGAGAGCATGTGGACTCCCGCGGTGAAGGCGGACAGGATGTGAAGCAGGAACTGCAGGCACTGGTACCGACCGAAATCCCCTACGAAAGAGAGAAAAAGAGTAGGGTGAGTTTCTGAACTTCGAAATCCTGAAATAAGTTTGCAATTTAGAAAATATTATGGCCCTGTTCACAAGGCTCTTGCTGCAAAGTCTGGAAGATTGTACTGAGACGAGGCACTCTGTCTCGTTCTTCATTTTGCCTTGATATCTAAACTCTATTCTCTTATCGTCTCGTACTCGTCCCAAGCCTTCGATTGAGCAATACAAAAACATGCAATCTTATCACAAAGTTTGTAGACAAAAGTTATTCCTTAAATATATAATATACGAGGGGAAGTCAAAAATTATCCGCACTTTCATCATAACTCCTATAGGTTGGCCACACTGCCTTCAGCGCTTGCCTGCTGAAAGGTGGTACTCTTGTGGTTACGTGGCCGAGGTTTCATATTAATCGCTCCATTTATCTTTCTTTTGTAACAGAGTAAACATGGCCTCGCTGCTGGCAGTGTGCACCAAGGTAGAACACAGATCATTGATCCGTTTCTCTACTCCGAAAGGATGTCAGGGGCTGAAATTCATCGCAGGTTTTCGGTACAATACGAGGACAGTACTCTACCGTGTAGAAGTGCGTATGAGTGGATCGAGAGGTTTAAAAATTAGGACAAGTGGAAATCACGAAGCGGGAGCAGGACGCCCATCAACCTCCACCACTGACGGGAAGATTCAACAAGCTCAAGAGATGATTCTGACGAACAGACGGATCACAGGGCGGCAGTCGGTGAGGTGGTATATTCTCTGCAAATTAGTCATCAGTGGTATGCCTGAGGGGAGAGTATGGTGAGAGTTATAACCCCTCCCCCTTTGGCCCAGTATTCCTCAACAAAAAGAACGTCAAATGTAGAATAAGATGTCAAAATGAGGACCAACTACTAAAAAAAATGTACATATACCTTTCGAAAATTCTGGGAACACCATTGTTAGTCATGGTTCTGTGTGCGAAATCATCCACAACAAGCTTCTGTTCTACCTTGGTGCACACTGCCAGCAGCGCGGCCATGTTTACTCTGTTACAAAAGAAAGAAAAATGGAGCGATTAATATGAAACCTCGGCCACGTAACCACAAGAGTACCACCTTTCAGCACGTGAGCGCTGAAGGCAGTGTGGCCAACCTAAAGAAAGTTATGGTGAAAAGTGCGGATAATTTTTAACTCTCCCTAGTACAATAACTACTTGACATCTTGTAAAGTTACAGATAATTTATATTTATTTAAGGGCGTGGAGACGTTTCTGCCAATTATCCATGTTTACATCTTCATTATTTTGTATGTGAAATTCACAATAGAACATATACGACGTTGCATCAAGGGGAATATTTCAAAATTAATTCATAAAATAAAAATAAAAAGGTTATATATAATAAATGCCTAACCTACGAGCGTACATCCGCACCTGACAATCATTTGTAGGTTGGAATATTATTTTTATATGTGTACACACACACACACACACACACACACACACACACACACACACACACACACACACACACACACACACACACACACACACACATGTTTCTTTCGTTACAACAAAATGTTATTAGTTTTACTTCCACCTGTGAAAAGGTGTCAGTACGGCGCACCATTGCGCACCGCCAGAAAAAAGCACTACACATATTATGATTTGAGTACATGCACCACTACACCACTGCGTGTCAAAAGTTCTCGATAAACATCTCCATAAGTCATATTTAATTATCGCAAGCTTTACAAATCCCACTTATTCGTTTCCGAACAAGGTGTGCGATAAAATTCAAGAAATGAGTGTATAAGAATGATTATGCAAGCGTGAGAAAATGACCAATATTTCCAAGAAGCATTGGCAGAGAAAAGTACTTGATTTTTCGGTGAATGGGTCGTGCGTGGGGGGAAATCAATGGGTATACAGAACCGTGGCAAGGACGCAAACTTCGATCGATGCGCCGGTGCCAATGACCTCGCCAGCCCTACCTACAGCTTCTCTCGCGCGCTGCGTCTCACTGGCCGCGCCGGCGCCAAAGATAGCCAAGTGCAACCTGTGTTTACAGAGTTTCGTCACGTTACGTTGCAGAAATTCAATGAAATAATATCGTTTGGAAAGGACTTGATCTTGGGTTCGAACCCTGGTCTAGCCACATTGCTCGTTCCTAATAGTTTGGAATCATGGGTGTCGAACGGGTCGACCCCCTGAAAACGTAAACTTTATGATTAAAATTTCCTTCCTACTTTGAAAAAAAATTCTTGAAAGAGATGTAAGAAAAAGATAAAGTTCCTCGTGTAATGAAGGCACATTTAGGGGATGTGGGGGTAAGGCCGCACACATTCTCGAACTCAGCCATTTTAGAGGTGATGTGATCATCACCACGCTCTGGCTGCCTTTACCCCTCAGAGTTGCCCCACAGGCACCCATTTATTTGAGACTGATTGAACTCCAGAGCCGCTCTATGCAGAAGCAAAGCCGGAAAAGTATCGACCTTTTATCACCCACCCAGGGAATCAAGCAGTCAGACACCACACAGACTATTTTTTTTTAAAAAAAATAAAACCCTTAACTGGTAGTTTTCGCTGTCATTCCCTTTATCTGTTTTCACATACATCAATTTTACTCAATTCTCAATTTTTCATTGAGGACATAGAAAACATCCATGTTTTACCCAGGATTCCAACCCGGGACCAATGGCGTTGTAGCGCGTTGAGATAACCAATCCGCTACGGAGGTCGACATCGACGTGGTAAGAGAGAGAAATAAAGAGAGAAGAAGGATCGGGGAAGGAAAAAAAGGTAGAAGAGAGAGAGAAAGAGAGAGAGAGAGAGAAAGAGAGAGAGAGAGAGAGAGAGAGAGAGAGAAAGAGAGAGAGAGAGAGAGAGAAAGCAGAAGGTTTAGAAACAAATAGAGGGTAAGAGAAACAGGTCAAGATAGGAAAAAATAAAGATGAATACTCCTAGGGAAAGAAAAGAGGCAAAATGAATAAAAGGTAATATATAGAAAAAGAGATAGATGTACACTCACCGGCAATAAAAATGAGACCTAGATCCTGAAATACTCGATTCTCTGCAAGGCGTTAATGTGTCACCTAACTCCACGGCAGTCATACAGGTTGCCATTGAAAATTTGCTATTGAATTCCACTTATCGCCGTAGAGTTAGGCAACACACATAACGCCTTGCAGGGAAGGAAGCATTTCAGGATTTAACTGTCCCATCTTTATTGCCGGTGACTGTACACACGTAAGAAATATTTGTCTGGTAGGGCGTCGATTAACTCAGCACCATGCCAGCGGGTATTCGCACTTTCCATAAAGCCACAGTACTTTATCCCAGTGAAAGCAACTCTCTAGATACCCAAGGAAAAAGGCAACGCCAAGCCAAATCCTGTTAGTGACTGGGACGGGCAGTTGTAGTGGGAGATGACCAACGAAGAAACCACGGGTGGAATCTTCGAGTCCTTTTAGATTGACCCACTTGGTCTTATCTCACATTCTCATCTATTTCTGAGTGGGGTCCACAAACGCAATCTTACTGTGTCTGGATAGACGCCACGGGTCCTTACGTGCTGTAAACACCACGAGAAGCATGAAAGACAAAAGAAAATAACTATTTTAACAACGTAGAGGGTTGACCTAAGAATTATCTTCTAATACAAATATTAATACGAACTGTCTCTTTAGTAGCTAAACATCTATAATAGCATGACATTTTTCTGTACTGTACGTACAGATTTGGCAAAATCCAGGAATATAATGACATTTATTGTCAGTTATAAAAGGTATTTGCCAATAACGTTATCACAAACAGGGGCATTGCCAAAGGTGGGTCAGAATGGGCAATGGCTCACTCCAAATCAGGTTGGTCCCCTTTCTGAAAAATGTTAGTGATAAAAATAAAATAAATGTGTATAATAATTATGTATATAATGTAAACCTTGTAATGTAATGTAATGTTGAATCGTGCAATAACAATCTGAATACCATATTTATTTTTACTTTACATCCAGTGGTGCCTCCATTGATAAGGCCTGGTATAGACGGAATCATTTCCTTTAACATTTTTGCTAGCATAAATACTACGAAAATACTTCCAAAATTCTTATTGCATTCTTATAGTACACAATACTTTAGGCAGAAGTATTTCATGTAATATTCCGGTTAGCATTTGTGATTGCGATGCGAAGCGTTCAGAGGACATTATAAAATATATACAGCACGAAAGTCATACCGGGTTACGCGGTCTTGATATAATTAAGAGAAAATGATTTAATTTAAAAAGGATTTAAAAAAAATAATGATATAACCTGCGAACAAACTTTAAACCTATTTTTTTAATTTTTTGTAAAATTAAGCAACCACCATTTTCTGTCCACGACAGACGACATTGGAAATTCACACCGAAGCAACAAGCGACACGAGCCCCTTCAACCTAAATAAAACATTCACCGCGCATGCGCGTACAACAGGCCGAGGCGACACGATGCACGGTATTGAGAATAAGGCCCAGGCCGAGCGACACGCGACACGTGTCACTCGTCGACAGTGGCGTGTCGCTTGTCTCTCCGGTCTGAAAGCTCCCTAAAAGTAACTCTTAATTTCTTGATAGGATTAACTGAGTTAACCAAGTTATAGTTACCGTTACTTCAAAAAGTAATTGTTACTTCTAAAGACTTGAAAAACAATAAAAATTAAGTAACCCTTCAAGGTCAGATGGACTTCCGAACTACCAGCGTCTCTATCAGACGCCGCAGAAGCCCTTTATCCCGCTGGGACCAGATCAATTACTCTTCAGCGTTAATGATTCTTCTTCTTCCTTGCAGCGGCAAAGCCAACGTTAGCTGTTGCCTTGGCAACCAAACTAATGTTTATGGAGGGACTACCACACGGCAACAGTGGAACAAACTGCTTCGCTCCAACATGTATATTTAATTCTCATGCACAACATCTGGGGTAGTGGCTCCCAGATTTTCTAGGTCATCACCTTCTTACTATCATCTCCCTAATCCCTATCCTGTCCTATCCTACACAACGTCATAACCAGGGCTTATCCTATTCCGGTTTCTTGTTCCCTGTATAATTCCCAAATTTAAATATATGATAAGTACGTGGGAACGCCTCTGGGTATAAAATGAGTATAAAATAACTTACGTGTAATGCCATATTCTTACGTACGCCTATTATTAATCCACCGTTGTCGAGAAGCTAGGCGCCTATACTCTATCCCGGGAATCTCTGGAGCAAGGCCGCGCACACAGGTAGAGAAGGGGAGATATCGAATGGGCGAAGCTAAGCAGTACATGCTGCTGCAAAGACTGGTAAATGCAGTCGCGTTTCCCCCCTCCACGAAATCCTGTTTCCTCTCCTGTATTCATTGGTCAAGCTCTCTCGATTTGCTTTCGTTCGCCCGCTCCATATTTTCCCGGGACAGAGTATAACTTTGTCCAGCCTAACCGGCTCTGGGGTCATCACGGTCTCTAGTGTAGCGGGTATCTGGACTATCAGAAAGTGGTTCTGACCGCACAATCATATAGGATATTATCAATAACGTATTTTTAAAGATAGAAATACAACATATTTTAAAGAAAACTGAGTAAAACACAGATTAATCTTACACAGATGCAATAGTTAGCGCTTAAAAAAGCTGCAGTCGACTGGGGCGACATAAACTCGTTAAGGCAGCTACAGCTCGATCTCATATATGTAAAAGGTTTTTAAACTGGATTCTCACTGAAAAATAATTTAAAGGATTTTGGTATTTGTTAAATACAAGAAAATTGCAAATTGTTGTAAAAGTTCTGTAACTATGAATGTACAAACAACTATAGTGTTGCCTTGGAAAAATGTAAACAAATTTTCTGTATAAAGGGCAATAGCTTTGTAAACCTGTGGGACACTCTCCTGGTTGCTGAAAGGCTGGTGATTCAGGGGGCAGTTGGGGAAACATCTAGCCATGTTCTTAGGGGCGGCTTTGGAGTACTAATATTCCAAGGCGGATATTTCTAAACACGACGCTGAAAAGGTGCTCTTCGGCAATCACCAAAAGACCAGGGTTTTAAACTGCGGTATAACTAATAGGTTTCGGCCTACATGTTGCATCGGGTGAATCGAGGACTAAAAGTGGTCAACGTTGTAAGTGCCAAAAGCGAAAGTGTTGAACATCAGCCCGTACGAACGTTCACACTAGTGCCTTTTTACACGCCCTTTGAACTACTTAGAGGGCTACCAACAACATTTCACGTTTACCACATTATCAAGCATGGCACATTTCACAGTTTAACGTGGAAAACGGTGTTTGAATTCTTGTGGCACTTGCAGCGTTTACCAATTTTGGTCTTCAATTGTCTGTTTAAAAAGTTTATGTATATCGTCAGAAGCTTAAATAATTATCTAATTAAGAGATACTAAAAAAACAAATCCTACACCACAGACCACGCAGGGACTTGGTCCTACTAACCCTCTGATGCCCTTGAGAAGTCCGATAAAGGGGTTGTTGTATACGGACTAACCTAAAGCCCTAAAGGCAGAAGGTGCGTGTCAAGTTTACTCAACCTTCTTTGCGTATGCGTGTGTAGGAGGTGGGCGGTGGTTACTTGGAAAATTTCTGGTCAGTTCAATACATATTAAATGACACACAATGGAGCCGTTTCGAGATAGCTGTACAATAATTGCGGTTGCATGACTTCGGTTCCAAGCACGCTCATTTTACCTCAATGCTTGTTGATTTTCAAGTCACGTGCATTTGAGTCCAAATCTGAGTTATTGGCTCGCCATTGCGAATGGGTCCCCATTGTTATGTCTGAATGGCGTCTCCGTTCTTGGCTTGTGCTCTAACCGGACAAGGTGTTCAATCTCATCAAGAAACGTTTTATGACTCGGTGAAATTCCTCTTCAAACTGGCTAAATGTGCTACTTTTCTTCCCTGTTGCTCAATCGATGATCGCCATGTGGCTCTAACTGCCTCACTTGCGAAGTTCTTGAAAACACTACGTAATATAGAACTAATGCTTCCGAGCCATCCTGTCTAAGTAAAGAGTGTTATCATTTCACAGCAAGATCGTAAGGCGTTGTAGTCAAAAGAAGATTGTTTCTCACAATGCTATACTGACAATGTCGTATTTGCATTTTTTTAATGTTTGTTTAAGTCCTCTCCATGTTCAGATAAGGTAATACGGACTGGGTCTACAGTCCCCCACTGGGGAATGATATCCGGGACCTTTTGATTACAAGGTAAAGCATTACCACTACGCTATTGAGTAGGACCTATTGTATTTTCAATTCAAGTGGCAGTTATACGTGATGCATAGGCCTATTACAAAATTCAACTGAAAAAATGACAATTCATTAGAACCAAACGGTGAAATTCTCGTGCGAGGAAATAAATGGGATTCATTGTTTAGTTTTTCTATTATAGTAATTGAGTGCAGTAATCTCTCTTCCACGTAGAACATCCTGGACACTGCATGCTAGCAAGCGAAAGCAGCTCTGGTGTCTGGACATCAGTCATTATGATCCTTTGTGGTTGATTTGGTTTATTTTACTTCGCATTTCTTCCACTTCCGGCCAATCGCAAGGATGAGTGATGAAATTGATGAAAGGACATCCACAAAGCCCATCATGCCCAGGCCGAACCCGGGACCCCTGACGTCGTAGCGTGCTCTGCTAACCCCTTCGCCACGAAGGTCGGCTGCTTTGTCCTTGTTATTGGTAATACAATGATGATGATGATGTGCATTTATTTTTCCCCAGATGTGTATTTGCTTTTACATTTACGCCCAAATTTGTAGAATACAACTTCCACTTCAAAAACTAAACTGATTCTGTTCTCAACTTTTTCCTCGCCAATGTTCGCCTTCTCTCTCTGATATTATGTCCGTCTTGAATATCCAAGCACTACACACTCGTCCCGAATAAGCAGACATAAATTTTTTACATAAAATCACGAATGGCAAAATTAAAGCCGATTTCTGATCAACCAATTTCATCTATAACTTCCCAACACGACCAACCCGCAACGTTAAGCTCTTCCACAATCCCACCACAAGGCTCTCCCTTCTATAGCGGTCTCTTTTCTACAGGCTTCCTCACTCATATAATAACCTGCCTCCAAATGTGAACATATTCTTGCCAGAGCACTGTTTCAGAACTTTGTTAACAATGTATGTATATTTTTTTTCCTGTGCGATCTTGTACTCTATTGTTTTGTTGTTATTGTTGTTGTTTTCCTGCTGTTTTTTTCACTACTGTATCTGGATCTTTATGTAAAACAAAAATAAAATAAAGAAAATATATAATTTTGGATCCCTCAACTTGAAATAGCTAAAGTTTACGTAACAAGCTGGAGTGCGATAACCTAAAAGATCTGAAAGTGAAATTCCGTAACTGGAAACTTCTTTCTAGTGGCGTTTGAAGTCCGAACAAGCTATCAGGAGGAAGTTGTTTACATGTTCCTGGCGGTCTCTTTGGTTTCGGCTTTTCCGGTGGCTTGATTGAGTCACGCACCAGCTAGGAAAAGCAACGGTCCACTGGTCTCCACTGAACAGAGGGTGTTTATATTCGTGCATGAGAATGTGTGGATAGTGATAGAGTGCTGCGAAATGAAAAGTTCTGGGTTGGGACGCCAGAAAAGCTATAGATAGGGGAGAGGCACAATGGCAGAAAAGAAAAGGGGGGAGGACACAAAATGTCTCAGAATAACGATGCCTCTGACCTGGGTAGCGGAGCACGTTGAGCATTGTCGTAAATTGGTGGGGCATCCCCCAAATTTTCTGGTTTATTAAAATTTACATTTATGGCACTTTTGTTAACCTCCTGGGATCTGAGGAGCAAAGTAATGAGTAAGTTTTATGATTTCACAAAGTAACAGTACAATTATATAGAAATACAGTCTCGGACGCTATTTTTATGGGATAGAAAATGTTTTGATTCATTGTTATTCTTCTAAAGATTTTTCCTGAACGAAATGTGTAAAAGTTAATAAGAAAAGAGAATAAATAAGCATTTCCATTAACTAACTGAACACAAAAAAAAATAGTTGTACTGGATTTTCACTCATCTGGTGAATCGTGTAGTAAGCCCCTCCAGGATATAAAATAACAATTTATATTATTAATTTAATTTTTTGTTAATTACCGGCGCTTTTTTCACTTTTGGCTATGCGTGATGACGAGGATGAGTAATGACATGATGAAGGGACACTGACATGATAAAATTATTATTATTGTTATTACCGTATTTTTACTATTCAAGCTTTATCAATTGGCCTTCCCGATAAAAATTTGTGGCTACGCCAATAGAAGCAAGAGATATTTTTTTTTAGCCCTTCTCTCTGTGTGACCACGACAGGCCATTAAACTGAATGTTGGGAGTTTATTTTTCTGTCCTTTTCGGGGAAGATCCGCTCCGTGAACCTGTCGCCGAGAATTTATCCAAGAAGCTGGAACTGCTTCGCAGGGTGCGTTGAACCACAAACTCCCGCCAATCACGGTAAATAATATCCCGACTACGTCAGAAAGAGACAAGATGATCAAAACACATTAAAACCATGTCACGAAGATAAATTAGTCACTGGAAATAACCTCATCAAAAGTGCCGAAACACGACAGTAGTGGGATTTACAATAGGACTGGCACCACTTACAAGTGTAGGAAAGAAGAGGTTTTTGATTGAACAGCCCGATTTGCTTACACTTGAAACAATGCCAAGAGGGGCCTATACCCCAATTCTTCAGGTGTGATATGCTCTGATTTTTAAGAAATTCTGGATTCTAGTGTGGAAAGGAAGAAGCCTCTCAGACAGATTTGCTTACACTTAAAATTATGCCAAGTTCCTATATGATTTTATTGTTTATAGTGTGTTTTTCTGTCAAAATCCCAGGAATCTTGAATTGATATAAAGCTCATAGCTATTGGGTTCTGAGACCCAGTGAGTGTGGTGCATGGTTTTTATTGCCTTGTAATCGGGAGGCTCGGGTTTGAATTCTGGTAAAATGTGAAGCCTCCCCTAATGGCAAAATGTTAATATTGTTGTCTTGTAATCAGGAGGTTTTTGGGTTTGAGTCCTCATAAAATGTGAAGCCTCCCCTGATGGCAAAAATGTTAATATTATTGCTTTGTAAACAAAAGGCTCGGGTTTGAGTCCTGATAAAATGTATAAGATTGAAATACATGTTGCAAAATAATATCTCCACGCGTGAGATTTTGAGAATAATTACTGCTAGTTGATAGCTCCCAGATCTGAACCCCCCCCCCTCCTCTTCTCAGACAGATTCGGCCATGTGTGTAAAAGCTATATCTGTGTGATTGTTGTTCATAAACTTGTCAAAAATATGGCTTTTTTAATATTATTTTTGGCCATATTCCCATGCTCTACAACTTACAGATCTAATTCAATACAATTTGAGCTGTTAGCTGCTTTTTTTCTATTCTCTGATCAATTCCATTGCTTGGGGTAGGCAATTATTTAGCTCGGAAAAATGCATGAATTGATATTAATCTATCAAAAGACTAATGTTTTGCTTACATGCCTTGCCGGCACGCAAGAGATATAATCTACACAGCTAGAAGAGGCCATTAATTTTTCTGTACAACATGTAAAAGTGTAACGAAGATCATTGAGATAAAGATACACATTTTCTGTGCGATAGGGGGGAAGTGTAACAAAGATTATTGAGATAAAAATACACATTTTCTGTGCGATAGGGGAAAATGTAACAAAGATTATTGAGATAAAAATACACATTTTCTGACATAGTAGCAATGAACTGCCTTGCATGGTGAAACCAATTCTCATTCTGATAATATGAGCCTAGGCAAGACTTGGAGAATATTATCACAGTTCAAAATCCAATTTTGTCTGTATAAGGGTCTCAGAACCCAGTAAAATGTGGATATATTCCATATAGAGAAGTGTTAATATTGTTATATTGTAATCAGGAGCTCTGGGTTTAAGTCCTGATAAAAATATGTAAGATTGAAATACATACAACAAAATAATATGCCCACACATAAGATATTCACTGCTAGCTGATATACAGTTGAGGTTTGTGTGTTGTACAACAGGATAATAGAGCAAATATCTTCTAGAATTGCTCCGTGACTCTCTCATTTCTTACATCATAAACATATGATTTTTCACCTATGAGAATAACACTACATATGGTGTCATCAGGTAATGCCTCATGGAATTCACAGATAATTTTAATGTTTGTCCTGTCATTCACCACAACTTGTTTCCTTTTTGAAGTGTTAATTACAAACATGGGTCTCTGTGCTTTGAATTCATCTGGTGTGTAATATATGTCAGTATTGCCTGTAGTGACTCTTTTGAAAGCCGAAAATGCCTCATATAATTTGAGGAAATCATCCTTGGACATGTCTAAATTGTAATTTTCTCTAGGAAATACCTCATTTCTGCCATTTTTAAGATATATGTTCTTGATGTTGCAGCTATCAAATTTACTTGAATTTTTTCCTGATTGTTGTGTCTTCCAGTCTGAAACAGTACCACTACAAAATCAGGCATGTCGTATTGTATGCTGGAGAATGAATTTGTAGCATCAAACTCATAATATGTACCAGTTGCGGGCTTCTGTACACATTGATATGTATAAAATTGTAAAGGAACCTGTGGATTTTTTAGAATATCTGCTTTGTATTTAAGAGCATAACTGGCCTCATATTCAACAACAGGGATTCTTAACTCCATAGTCTGAATAATGCATTTGCCTGCATCTGGTAGGGTATTAGGCAGAGCTTCCCCTGTAGAGTTTAATGCACTGTACCTCATCAAAGCATTATTATCATTGGCAGCTCTTCTAAATGTGATTCTTAAACCACCCTTCCACATAAAATCTTTATAATCTGAGAAGAATCCTGGCAATAGGCGCATCGGGAACAGCACTGTGTGGTTTTTAGATAATATTTTATCACCAGCCTCAAATCCACCTATTTTGTAGTAAGAAGCCTCGGTTTTGGATAATTTTAATGTGGCCAAAGCTGTGGAGGTAATGCCGGGATAATCTATTCTGTTTATAACAACGCCATGCTTTCTGATCTCAATTTCAGAGAATAGATGCGGCACAAAATTATCAACCAATCTTATATTTGAATTTGCCGGATAATCTGTTCCATCGAGCTTTACAACATCAAATTTGATGTATAGATCTGCTCTGTGGGGGTGTATAAAGCCATCCCCTACATCAAGATCAACCTCAATCTCTGTGTTGGGTTGATTTAAATTTGCAAATGTCCTCCTGTTTGGAGGGAATGATTGTAGCTCATAACTCTCAATATTATCCATTTTCTTCTTGTATGTATTTTTATTTAAATGTTAATCTCTATGATAGCAGTTGTTGTGGCTCCAGCAAAATCAACTAATTCTTCTTTTTCATTAGTGACCATCAATTCAATATAATCTATTCTATTATGGCACACAGGAAAATATAATGTTGGGGATGGATTTTAGATGATGGGCTCCATGAATTCAGAATTAGGTTTGAATGTTGCAATGATGCCGGTTTGTTTGTGAGTGCCTATGCCATTTGATTTGGTGATCATACCCTCAGCCACATTACAGTGAATATTCAGAGTCTCTATGGCTAAGAATTTAGGTATATTCATAGCAGTGTGTTTGATGCCTGGTTCAAGTTTTGTGTTGTTCTCAAATCCTAACAGCTCTCCTATAGTACCCAGATTCACTGTTTCTGTAGCAGATACAATTTCTACTCTGTGAGTGACAGAATTTTGACTTAACACTACACCTCTGGGTAATTGAGCATTTAGAGTGGACAGATTATACTGCCCTGGAGTGATGACAATTTTTTCATCCCCTACTGCAATTGTGTTGTTGTGGTGTGTAATATTGGGGATTAGGTACATGCCATAAAATGCTCTGAGAGCTATTGTTTTGGGATACACTATGTCATCATGCAATTTGAGTTTCAATATTGAATTTTGGCTGGTGAGATGGAATACCCCATGATGTTTCAGATACCACAAGGCTTTTTGAAAATCTTCAATTGATGGTTTATTTATTTGAGACATATATCTAAGAACAGATAAACACAAATGTCCACAATTAACATCTTTGAAGTTTTGAACACGGGCATTATTGTAATAAAGATTAGCTGAATTTAGATATTTTATTAAATTTTCAGGTGGAGCACCTCCAAATGAATCAAAAACAAATGCCTCATTTTTTAAATATTTAAGATAGCAAATCCAGTGAGTGCCCTGATTTTTGTACTCATCCAAATTAACAATGCCACACTCTTTGTTGAGTGGTTGTTCTGGCAAAGAATCAGACATGTACACACCTCTAAAATGTTTGATGCCCAGTGGCTTGATTAAAGCTTCAATATCTTGGTTTGTAAGCGGCTCTTGTTTTTTTTAAACTTATTCATGGCTCTCTTAACACCTTTGCCTTGTTTCTCAATGGCCAGGTTATGGCGCCTCTGCTCATCTAATTCTGCCCTATTCTTCTTGGCATCTATTACTGTTTTTGCTATGGCGGCTGATCCCCCGGCCAAGCTCCCCACAGCCCCGAGAGCAGCTAAGATGGCAGGGATGGTAAATATAAATCCCCCCACATGTGATTTTTTTCTTGATTGCTGTAATTTTTTTAATTGGGGGGTACTAAGCAACAATTTCATACCATGCCCCTTTGCAATACAAGAATTTTTCTTCTTGCGCTGCTTTTTGGTCAAAAGGCTGTCAATAGTTTTAAGAGATTTGAGACCTGCATAAGGTATTTGATACATAACACCCTTGGCCTTCATTGTAGGTTTATTATATACATATTCACAGCCCCCACCCCAGTTTTTGTTTGGTGCTCATAGCTATGGTGGTTCCCAATGCTGCTATTTTTTCACTCAAAGAAGCATCTTTGCTTACAAATCTACCAAATGCAGCCTCTTCTAATTTCTTGTCTGCAACATGTCTCTTGTCAAGATCAGAATGTGTGTTGTATGCTATGTCATGGTCTCTACAAGCAGCATCTAGGGGATTAACACCAGGATCCCCTCTGTTTAATCTATGGTCCAATTTTGTGCCTGGACCACAATACTGATAACCTGGAATGTGTAGTTCAAATGGCAGCTTGTTTATAATATCATTAACAAGGCCCCGACCCTCAGAAATATTCCAAAATTTAGGTGGTAGAGTATTAATAATTTTTATAAGATATCCAATCCCCTTAGTGTCATTCACTATAAAATTAGACAATTTTGTGCTTATCATGTCCATAAATCCAACCTTTTCATTGTAAAAATTGTGGTTCCCAGCATTTTCCTCCCCAGCTATCACCAATAACCTATCTACAAGTTTCCTGACATCATCAACCCACACAAATTCTTTAGGCAGGGTGTTGTATTGTTTGGTTCCACTGCCAGTCTTGATCTGAGACCATATGGGCTTCATTAAATTATTGTATTTTGCTCCACTGCTAGACTTGACTCTTTTTTGTGTGGGATCATTGTTCTGGTATAGAGCATCTGATTTTATTAATATTTCTTTGTAATATTCATAATCTTGATCTGTATAGCTGCCAGGCCTTTTCCTAGTCATCAGTTCCCACAATCCAGGTGTGCCGGGATACTTAACAAAAGCACCTTTTTCTCCGAGATGAGATTCTGAATATACAATAAGATCATCTCCCATAAATGTTACTCTGAAATTGCCAATTCTATGTATGATGCTACCATCAAGCTCTGTGTCAGCATATAAGCCAAACACCTCATCTTTATTGTCTTTAGGTGTGGTTAAATATTTTTGAGCAAGAAGGCCCAATTCAATAGGATCCTGAGTAGCTTCAATTCTTCTAGGAGCAATAGGACTAGGTGTATGAATACTGGAAAGTGGGGTGAATGGATAATCTAATATGTTCCTTGCAGCTACAGGTACAAGCTCTGTGATCAAATTTTGATTTTGCTCTGTAACAGTTTTGATATTTTTACCTAATTCACCAATAGCATCAATTATAGGCTGTTCTGTTTGTTTGTGTTTTTCATAAATTCCTCGGTTCTCTGATTTCCATCCCTTAAATCTTTTTACAAGATAATCTCTTAATTTAAGATCATCAATGATTGGCCTTTTCATGGTTATTTATTTATGTTTCAATGTCTAGAAAATTGTTGATTTTATTTCTGTATTTGCCACTATTAGGTGTTCTTGTCATATCAATTGTGACAAACCCATAACTGTCCTGGTTCCAGCACCTGCTGCAAAACTTAGAAAAATCATTGTAGCTCAAGTCCCCACCTACATATTCATCATGTATGTGTTTGAGGTTGGTATGATCTTGATGAAACACACATATAAAATTGCTGTTGTCTCGGATCAGCTGCTTGGGTATTTTTGAAAAAGTCTGTGCCAGGTAGAAACAATCTATGTTTTTGTGTCGGCCCTGTGTAAAGAAATTTCTAACCTTGTTTTGATTATCCAGTATAATGTCATCAAACACAACAACAGAATTATCGAGACATTCATGAAGTGGCTTAACATCTGGTTCAAAAGTGGCTATATCCAATCCATCATATAGCTTCATCAGCTGCTGATATTTTAATTGTTCCAAGCTCTTAGAAAAAACATACAAGTGCCTGTTTTTCCAGTCTAACCAGTTGGGTGCCAATAAAAAATTATCAACCATTAGTGTAGTTTTACCACAAGCAGATGGCCCAACAATAAGACACCTAATATTTTCAGGCAGCAATTTTCCATTTCTCTTATTTTGTTGTTCAGGTTCTGGCAGCCTTTTTATAACATCCCAGGTGCTCATATTATCACTTTGTTTGCATCGATCCAGCTGTGTTCTGGAAGTCCCAGCCATTTGACAAGTAACTTGTTGCCTTTTCTGCGGATAATTTTTTCTATGAGATATGTGTCAGGCTGTTTAGTTTTGCTGAGCTCTTGTTCATAGAACCTGCCTTTGAAAATTTCTCCTCGGTGATCCTTTATTATATATGTGTTAAGGGTCCCAGGTTTAACTTGAACCACTGTAAATAATTCAGTGCTCCAGTTTCTTGTAAAGCCTCTTTTGAATAAGTGCTTATATTTGCTGATTCTTACTTGATCACCCACCCTGTATTTGGCTTTTCTTATTGTTGGCTGGTATCTAGGATAATAAACAGTTCTGATCAATTTTTGCTCATGAGATGAAGTTACTTCAGAGGGTTTCATGTTGATTGTGGAATGGACCGAGTTGTTATATTTATGTAGAAGTTCTGGAAGAATATTAATCCATTTATAATTACCTTGAAGTGTAAATTGTTTATACATAAGATTTTTTAGGGTTCTGTTGAATCTCTCTACAATTGAGGCCTTGAGGTCACTGTAACTCGAATAATGTTGTATTGCCTGGCTTTTAATAAATTGTTGAAACACTGAATTATAAAATTCTTTGCCATTATCTGTTTGCAAATAGCGCGGGGATCTTCCACTCTGATTGATGATTGTTCTGATGGCTTCTGTAACACATTTTCCAGTCTTGGATTTGAGTGGCACAGCCCAGGCAAATTTTGAAAATGTGTCTATGATAGTGAGTAGATACTTGTAGCCCTTGTTGATTTTGTCTAAGTTTTTCAACTGTCCACTTGCCATTTCAATCAAGTCGCTCTGCCATAAATCATCTATGCCCTTTGTGACTACTGGCAGTCTCTTATAATTATGTCGGGCTTGTCTGTGTAATTCATCAACAATAATTTGTCTAGACATAATATGAAAACAAGAATATTGCAACTATGGGGTGTTCAGCAGCTGAGACTGCAGGATTTTCTAAACATAATTTGTCCCCTATTTGTATTTTAAATTCCAGAGAGCCATCATCTTCAGTATAGGCTGTTTCCAATGTATTGGGATCTGTAAAATCCTCCAATTCTACACTGGTGATTTTCAGTTTGTTATCAGCATTTGTTATTGATAAGGTAGGGTATTGGTGTGCCTGTGGTTGAAGCCAATATTTGATCTTGATTGGTCTCAATGTGCCCCCAACAAAAAATTGGTAATAAAATTGTGCAGGGGACAGCATATATATTTTGCCACCTGGTGTAAATGGAGAATCATATTCTTTGTTGGGGATGCTGTACAATTCAAGAATTACTGTATGTTTAGGATTTTCAATTATGCCTGTTATTTCTTTTTCTGCTGTGAGCAATCTGCTTGTTACAGATTCAAGGTGCTCATTGATGGTCCTAACAACATCATCATGGCCTGGCTTGATTTTTATGTCCACAACAAGTTTTTTGTATTGTTGCACAATTTCTTGTAGCTGGGTGGCAAAAACAGAGAGCATTTGCTTGATTGGATTCCATGGTCTCTAGCTGTTGCTTGATATTGGCTACAATTTGTTGCAAATTTTCAACAACTGCCAATTTTGAATTTTGAGCTGTAAGATCATGGACCTGTCTTCTGATATCCTCAAACAGGGCATGCAATTCATTAATATGTTGATTAGTTGGAAGAGTGGCCACTGTCTGAGTGAGATGTTTGATCTCTGCCTGGATATTCTTGATATCTTCTGATTTCAATATGCGATTCACTGCTCTCTTAATATTTTTAAGTTCCTGTGATGTGGGCAGATTTGATACTGTATTTTGTAAAAATTCAAGTGCCAATTTCACATTGTTTAATTCAGAAGCATCAGCCACATTTTGCATAGCATTTTGGAGCAGGGCTATATCTGCCTGAGTGGGTGTTGATTGTTGTAAAATTTCAAGTTTTGTTTGGATATCATCGATCAAATGATGAAAATGAGATAGTTCAGATTCAGTGTTGAGGTTTTCAAGCTTTGTGATTTGTTGCTGGACACTAACAAGGGTATCTACAATCCCAGGCAATCGGGATTCTAGTACATTTGCCAAATCACTTTGCACTGCTGCTATTGTACCTTCAAGATGGGTTATGGAACTATGGAACTTTGAATTTTTCCAAAATCTTCATATGTTTCAAGTTGCAGCTTAATATTTGCTACACTCCGAGTTATTGCATTCAAAGCATCAGAAGATGGCAAATTGTTCATAAAATTTTCAAGTGTCTCAATTTTTTCTTTAACCTCGGCTATGGCATTGTTCAGAGGATCCAGATTAGGTATCTCCAGTGACCGAATCTGTTCTTTTAGAGTGGAAATCACTAGATCAAAATCTTCTTGTGATTTTATGCTTTTGACAATTGTTTGGAGCTGTGCCTGGACATTATTTATTTGCTCTTCCAATTGCTGTTTCAATTGCTCAGAGTTGGTAGCCTGGGTCTTAAATTTGGCTTGAAGAGCTGCTAGAGCTTCTTCTAAACTTTGAAAATTATCCAATGTGGCCAAATCAGTATATTTCTGAAGCAGCAATTTGAGTTCAGAATCAATTTTAAGAAGAGGGTCCATGCATTGTGATTGCAAATTTGTAATTTCAAATTGAAGACTGGCATTGAGTGTGGTTTGTAAAGCTTGTAAATCACTTCTTAATTTCTTGACTCTGACATCAAGCATCAAAATCTCATCACTGTGATCTTCATGTCTTGTATGGCCAAATATATCATTAGGCATTTTGTTTAGTGGTTATTTATTATTGAATATCTGATTCTTAATTCTATAAAAAAGGGTATAAGCTTGTCATATGATCCAGGGACCTCAATATATAAGCAGTCACCAGCAGAAACAGTATATACAGTGCCAGAAATCATGTTTGAGTGCTTAATTCTATAAATATTTCTCCCTATTGAAATTTTAACATCACCCTCAGGAGTTGTAATAAATTGTAATTTCCCACCTACAGGTAATTGGTAATGATTTAAATTATTGTTAAATATGTACAATTTTTTACCTGTTTCATCATCAATATCTGTAAGTATGCTGTTCAGATGAATAATTAACAAGCCACTTAGTTTAGACAGCATAGACTGTATATCAGAAGAGGGTTGTGGTGTTGGCAGGTCCATAATACCTTGTTTTTTGAACCCAAATAAGTTCATCGGCATGTTTATTTATTTCAAATCATGCTCTGTGTTTGTGCATTGTTTCCCAATTTTCAAATCACAATGACCCCATGGTAAAGTATGTATGCCACATGATAAAATGCATCTCTTATCATCATGTGGGTCCAGAGCCACTTTTCTTACAACATTTGTAGTCAATAAGTGATCCACACTCTGGATTCTGGATTCTGATGTTTTGATTGTGCTACATGATTTGAGACAATTTTTATAATCTTCAAATTGGAGCTCTTTTTCAACAGTTACTCTGCCAATGCCCTTGGCTTTTTTGGCAACAACACCACTACATGTCTCAAAACTGTACATCTTGGCCCTTAACCCAGCAAATGCCACAATAACATCACCAAGTGTCTCATCTTTTAACTTGCCAGGCACCTTTTTGTTGTGGGGTTGAATCTTTGTATGTTCACTGGTATCAAAATATTCAAGCAATGCAGGCTGTGACATATCTTTATAAACATCTTCTTTTTGAATATCAAGAACAAAACTATCAGTGTCCAAGTACATCAATTTTACATGATCCTTATAAAAAGGTTTCAACACATCATAATACAATATTAACATATGTAATTTTGCCAATTCCAATATGGCAGCCCCTACATAAATAGGTTTATCAAACTTAATTTTTGTTTTTTTCATGTTGAAAAGTGCCATATTTTCATCATAAATTCTTCTATAATTGAAATTAGGCTTTGCAACCAATTTTTTGCTCAGGCTGGGGTCAGTAATTATTTTAACATCGGTATGTTTTCTGACATTTTCAATTGTTTTGCCATACACAGAATTGACCATCAATTTAAACAAGGCCTTATCAAATTGGCTTTTTGCAGATGTTCGAAGCTCTGTATTTGTATTAATATATGGCTCCAACCATTTTGAGTGCCTGAACCTCAAAACTTTTCCAATTTTGGTCACTTGAACACCATGATGCATCAGGAACTGGAGGTTTTTGTAATATATGACATAACCCTGTTTTGGCTCTAGAGTCATCATCAATTTCTTCTGTTTAGAGCCAGGTGAGCACTGAACCTCGGGAATTGGGGGCAGATCAGAAAATTTGTTATGTAAATTATCTGGAATTGTCAGATCAACCTCTAAGAAGAGGCCATAGTCACTGTCATCAAAGTCCTGAAGATCTTCAATATTAAAATCTTCGACCCATTCAAGCCCTGCATATGGCAGTTTATCCATCATGGCATAACCATACAGGCTGTTTGCATCCACATACAGTATATAATTTGATGCCAATGCTGGATCATAATCACGAATATATTTGTTATTTGCTCTGGCATATCTCTGAGAGCATTGCACCATGCCTCCTCTTATACATTGCTCCATAAACAAGTACATATCTTGATCTTGGATCAGATCCAATTGCATTTTAGTGTTCAAAAACATTGAAGACCATGCTAGGCCCGGGGCACTGTAAAAATACATTGGATCCAGTCTATAATTTTGCATGGAAGATTTTCTGAATGCTTGAAGTATATCAGCTAAGAGGGTCACATCAAGTTTTAAATATGCCATGTAATAATCACCAAATGTCTGGCATTTTAAATTGTTCCACATCAATTGGGCATGGTGATAATCATCATCACTGATTCCAGATCCTCTGATTTTGCTGTAAAACTCTTCTTGTGGTGGCAAAAAACACTCATCAAATTTAGAAAAATCTGTAACATAGTCATATGGATATACACACTTCCGCCTAACTAATTTCAGGTCCTGATTTGGAAACAAAGCACATGTAATTTTGAATTGATCATCAGATAATTGAGTGGCCAGTGTAGCCAGGCTAGCAGATAAAATTCTGTAAGAATCAAGAAATCTTATGTGAATAGGAACACCATTAACTTTAATTATTTTGCTAATAGCAATATATTTTTCATCATTTTCTGCTAAAATATTTAAATTCTGCTTCTCAAACCCCTCATATCTGATCAGATGATGGAAATCATAATTGGATGCTCCATGGCAAAATATAGGGATAAATTTTGGTCTCTTGATCTTAATATTACAGCTATTACACAGGGCCATTTTGAATTTACCATCTGTATGAGAATGGTGTTTCACCTTGATATTTGTATCTGAAAATTCAGAATCACATACCGGGCATTTTTCTGCATTGTTGAAATCTTCAATCTGTTTCTCTGTTAAAGGCAACATAGGTTTTGATTTTAATAAAACATTAGATGCTATGTCACGGCACTCATTTTCTATTCTATGTGCAAATTTTTTGATGGCATCTGGTCCCAAGTATGAATCTTTTTTACTAACAACACCATCCTGTACAACAACATAACAAAAGCTGGAAGGTTCATGTAGCTGGTATGGTGTAATTGAAGATTCTTCAGGATCTGGATTGCAGAATGCAAGGGGTTTGAGATTTGATTCAAAATCACAGACAATATATGCTGGGTGTTCCAACAAGGCTTCAAACTTTTTGAATTTTGCATTTTCACTTGGCATTGGCATCACCATATGAACAGGTTTATAATTGCCACAATATTTCAGATGCTCAATTAACTTGTTTTTGGCAATTTCTGCATTCACTTCCCGAACCCCATTCACCATTTTTTGACCATCAAGTACAGTTAAACATCTTCTGCACAACTTGAATATTGTATTGGATTTGTCTATTTGCTTTCTCACTAAAGCTTCAAGATTATGTATCAGAGTGTAATGATATGTGCCATCCCCTTCAATTAAGAGCAGATCAATCGGAACAGCAGATTTATCATCAAATGTACTGATTCTGAGAGGTTCTATCAAGCAATTGCCACGGCCAGTGGAACAAATAAATACATTAATAGATAATTGTTTGCCATTGATATGCCTGGCCTTTTTTTCAAATTTATCAATATTCTGAACAGATATTGGATATTCTAAACCCTCCATTGCTTCATCAAAATCATGTTCATGTTGTTTGTAATAATTTATTCTCTGAGGATTTCTTGAAACTGGATGCAAAGCAGCTAAAATACACCACAAAAAGCATTTCTCATCATTATTTTCAATATTAACCACGGCTTTTTTGTTTTTAATATTGGCAGGTAATGGCAAATATGTAGATCCTTGTAATGGGCTGAATTCAGAAATATTAACATATAACTTGTGTGGAGAACCGCATAGGCTCCATCCAGACTCTTTTGCTGCAAATTCAGAGTGTTTAATATTCAATTGATCTATCAAACTGCTTATTATTTTGTCTGAATTTGCATTTGAATATACCGGTACAGTTTCTGTTATGTGGGGCTGTGTAAATTTTGTGCCATTTGGTTTCTTATATTGTGTAAACAATTTGAGGGACAGCTTATAAGAGCCATTTTGTGCATTAAGAATTGCCTGCACATCAGGATTTACACTGTTCAAAAAATTCTTAATGCCACATCTTGGCTCTGATACAAACCGATAATCTCTTAATTGGCCATTAAAACTGCTATGGATAGGTGGTGCATAGCGTGGCTGCTTTGCAGGTCCAGCATTAACAGGTGCTTCATGCTTTCTTTTCAGACCAGATGTAGATGGTTGTGAGGGCAATGTTGATGACTGTACATAAGAATTACACTTATGCCATTTGTAATATGCCTTGCTTAATATTTTATGGCATCTTGGACACAATTTAGTAGCTTTTCTGCATTTCTTACGGTCACAAATACGGCAATGCCTAGCCCAATTAGAACTAGATATATTTTTATTACACTGATTGCAATATTTTTGTTTTGGCATTTTTGTTGTTTATTTATATAAAATTTCCTGGTCCAAAAAAACAGAACTATGGACAATATGCCAAATCAATTATAACAGCAGTTAATAGCTGAGCTGGTGCTTTTATACCCAAACAACAGCAATAACTAGGCTCGGGTGGTTCCCAATATAAAATAATTTTGCTCTGTTGTAAAACACTTTTTACCAGGTTTCAGATCTGGGAGCTATCAACTAGCAGTAATTATTCTCAAAATCTCACGTGTGGAGATATTATTTTGCAACATGTATTTCAATCTTATACATTTTATCAGGACTCAAACCCGAGCCTTTTGTTTACAAAGCAATAATATTAACATTTTTGCCATCAGGGGAGGCTTCACATTTTATGAGGACTCAAACCCAAAAACCTCCTGATTACAAGACAACAATATTAACATTTTGCCATTAGGGGAGGCTTCACATTTTACCAGAATTCAAACCCGAGCCTCCCGATTACAAGGCAATAAAAACCATGCACCACACTCACTGGGTCTCAGAACCCAATAGCTATGAGCTTTATATCAATTCAAGATTCCTGGGATTTTGACAGAAAAACACACTATAAACAATAAAATCATATAGGAACTTGGCATAATTTTAAGTGTAAGCAAATCTGTCTGAGTGGCTTCTTCCTTTCCACACTAGAATCCAGAATTTCTTAAAAATCAGAGCATATCACACCTGAAGAATTGGGGTATAGGCCCCTCTTGGCATTGTTTCAAGTGTAAGCAAATCGGGCTGTTCAATCAAAAACCTCTTCTTTCCTACACTTGTAAGTGGTGCCAGTCCTATTGTAAATCCCACTACTCACGACCAGAGCGTGCACGTGGATCGCCAGAACAACTGCAAAATGGATTAAGTGCGAAAGTGAAATTTTCGCGGTTATTCCGTTCGCGTTTAATCCGTTTCGCGCATAATCTTTTCGCTCTTATTCGCTTTTATTACGTTCGCGCTTAGTTCCTTTTCGCTTTAATTCCTTTCGCGGTTATTCCACCGCCCCATGCACGTTCCACTTTGGACCTCGTCCTCGGGTTAGAGTCCCGGTCATGGCAAGATCGTTCTTTGTGACTGCCCCTTCATCAATTTTATCTAATCCACACTAATCGTCATCGCCGCGATTAGCCAAAAGTGGAAGAAATACGACGATAAATAACACAAATACTTTGATTTGATGAAAAGACTCTCTGGGGATATCGACCAGGTGAGTTGTGGAAAGGAATCCAAGCTTTGGTCACTCTTATCTTAAGAAGTGTGTGACAAGTAAGAGAATGTTTCTCATCATTTGTCGCCAGGAAAGCTTCAAGACTTGCTTTGATTTAAATTTTGGTATTTAGTGTCGCTTTTCTGCAACTCTTGGCTAATCGCGACGATGATAGGATGAAATTGGTGAAGGAACGCTCACAAAAAACATCCAGGCCGGAATTAGAACCCAGAACCCATGGTGTCCTTCCGCGCTGTCCTAACCACTTCACCACGGAGATCGACACACCTCGTACAAGAAAATCTTTGGAAATTAGGAGGTTCATTTAGTCATAATATTTTACTGTGAATGATCTTTCACTTAAACATCTTCTTTTTTTTTAATTTCGAAAACTAATGAAACAATGTATTCATTGCATAGTGATAGAATGTGAATATATAAAGTTGCAATCTGATTCCTCCATTTTACGTGCACTAAATTTTTGGAACTTTACTTTGGCTGGAATACTGCTTAAATGAACTTTACTTATGCTATCGACCATCAAAATTACAATCTTTATGCTTTCAGAAGGTGACATCCCCTTTCGCTACAGTGTCGGTGAGCGATCAAATGATCTAACCGGGGGTGCCCGTTGCTTCCGGCGTCCAAAATTTGAAGGTTGACTGACGGGCACCACGGTCAATTTAGTTACCGCAGCAATTTTCACTATCTAACCTATTGAGTGGAAATGTCTGATTAATTGGAATATTTCGACGTCCGAAATTGAACATGCCAATGGAAGTCACCACTTACAAAATTAATTCAATGATACTGGCCAGAGGAAACTAAAGGATTCCATTAGATTTCCATAAGCCTAGACATAAATCTCTATGATTGTGACGTAATTTATTTATTAATATAAATTTGAAGGATACGTATTAATCAACGTACATTTTTTTTTAAAATCAGAAAGCTGATTTCGAGTAAAATTGTTGGGATCGGGACATCGACTTTTAGAAAACGAATTTACCTGACAGCGGGATCACGAAGGTTGAGAGACTTCATTTCACAGGCTACTGTCGCCAGCAGAAGCCGTACCAGTCTCCACAGAACAGCTCGGCGACACGAGACGATAGAGTCAACAGGAAAATCGAAGAAAAGGGAACATTTCCGTGGCACGAGAGGTGGCGTTTTGTGAACTCGTTTCCTGACCGCCGGATATCGACACGCTAAAAACAATGTTTCCATGAGGCGATTTCATTTCCAAGTTCAGCGTTTCTGGCAATCTAACCGTTAGAAACAAAGAACTTTCGATGCAAAGCAATATTTAGTTATACCCCAGCCAGTAAACTTTTCATGTTGGGAATAATTCTGTAAATGCCGAATTCTGGTCAGTTGATAGAACACTACTAGGGAGCAAAATCCCAAAAGTCCCCGCCCCTCTTCCTATTTGCTTCCCCCCAGCGCCCCCTCGAACCTCAGATTTAGGGACTTTAAGTTCCAGAACTATAACTATAACTAATTGCCATATGCAGATAATAAGTTTTTAGTCTTGATCCTCATTAGATGGGCTGTTTGATTTTTCGCTAATGTCAGTGGTTTTGTCGTAATTAAGAATATATATATATATATATATATATATATATATATATATATATTATTAATGTAATTTTCTAGTATATTTTGAAAGTTTTACAACTTTTGAATAAATTAAATGACAGGAAATTGTTTGGAACAAAAGTTGTAGCTTAATTTATAAGCTTTAAAACGATACAAGTATTCACAGTGGCGTGCCCGTAAGGTGGGGTCAAAACCCCGCATCTTTGGTCAAGTATTCCACAAAAAAAGAATATCAAATGCAGGAAAAGATGTCAAAATGAGGGGTGACTACTGAAAAAATATACGTAATCCCTCTTTTCCAAAATACTAGTCACGCCACTGATTTTTCATGTACTTTTAATGAAAGATGTACCAGGAAATGTGTCTTCAAATGGAGGATAGTCCCAAAAATTATCAATGGAAAATTAAGATCTGAATTTCTACTTACAGAATTCAATTTCAGAGTGCCTTCTCGATCAACTCGAAACTCTCAACTGTTTTACAACTCTACTACCAGGCTATCTCTTATACTCTGTTCCACAGGCTGCCCCAGTTCTGTAATAAACTATCCGCAAACATTAACATTTTCTACCCAGAAGGTACATTACATTGCGATCGTCACTCACAATGAATCTGCAGATCTTTGATTGTTTCCTTGTTTATGTCTTGTCATGTTTATATTTACCTTTCTTGTTTTCACCTAAACCATCTTGACTTGTTTTTTGTTTTTTTTGTTAATCTATTACAGTTTCAGTATCAAATGGTCATTACAGTGCGGTGCCAGAAACTTGGAATAAATAAATAAATAAATAAAAGTGTATCTTTAATACAGTCCGGCGACCAAGTCCCAAATAATGATTTTTTTGATACAAGCAAGAGATTTTGTAGTATTAATTGTTATATTAATGATATTTTCAGTCGAGTAGTCAATCTCTATCTGCTTGCTAATGGCTCCCATCTTGAAAAGAATCAGAAATATTGGATAATCTAAAATTTGACATATCTCGGGAACGGTGGCACTTATCAATGTCCGGCTTTCTCAGAAGTTTTCCTGCACTGTGAAAAAAGTCCCGTAATTGATCATTGGCCGATGTGGCCTTTCAGTGGCCCACCCAAGCCAGAAAATCTGATGCCACCACTGCTGTTTCGTTGTCTTTGTTATAACGAAACTCATGATCTATGATGCCACAGCTAAGCTCTGAACGAACGCTACTAGACTGCGCGAGGACTTTCTTTCGGCGAAAGATAGTGTAAAAAAAACTATAGGCGCTTAGCTAATTACATCTATTAAGACAGTCAAGTACTTGAGCAGATAACGACCAGCTTACTTCACTGACTGAAATGCAACAACGATATGTTATTGCTTTTGGATGGCTAATAACGAAGTTCAAACCAAGCTGTGTGTATTGTTTACCGGTATAAGCCAGTTTGTACGAGATAAGGCTGACTCAAGATATCATCAGGAGAGCCTGCCTGAATGAGTAAGACCTGTGTGGAAGGAAAACGCTTTTTTTCACTTGCACAACGGCTAATGAAGCTTTTATCAATTGTTTCTTTCCGATGGCTGTAGATATTAACTCATAATAAAGAATGTATGGTTGA